>NC_138371.1:119850895-119977483 GCF_054177405.1 Leptonychotes weddellii | reverse complement strand
TGTAATCCCTAAGGGCAGACAGAACCCCACTTCCCCTACCCCCCAAGGATGGTAAAAGAGTCAGATTTTTATCTCCAAATGAGGAGATCTGGTCCCTAGTGCCTGACACAAGGCAGTATATATTCATTGAATGAATTATGCAATGGCTGATCAATCACCAGTTTGGAATGAATTGGGCCTGAGGAGGTGGTGAGTTTCCTGGAGCAATGATAGAGCAAAGATATTTGAGATGAGTCTGAGAGAAACTTAGTAGCTTGCTTTCAACCAGGGTAAAAATACAGTAGGGGATGGGGTTGGGAAGGGACTGGGACAAGAGAAGGGTTGGATATTTTTTTTTTTAATCTCTAAGGTGTTTTTTGTTTTTTGGGTTTTTTTGTTTGTTTTTGTTTTTTAAATTCTGAACTACTCAATTCTAAGTGGTCATGACTACTTGACTATTTCTTGAAAAGATATGTTAAAATTTCACTTCATTTTATAAATCCTCATGCTCTTGGTTGATTTACCATTGGTTCTTATCATTGTGAATTGCACTATCTCAGTTCTCTGAGAACCATTGTTTCACTAATATTTAGACCTTGGCTCAGTTCAGCTGAGTTCCTGGTAGTTTTATGCACCGTGTATTTTATAACATTTGCATCAAAAAAATATTTTTGAAAATGCAAATCACGGGTTTCCCACAGTGCAAGCATTGTTCTGAAAGTTGAGGAGTTCTTAAGAGTGATGATATGAGGTCGTTAAAGTGGACAAAATTAGAACCCATCTAAACAAATTTTTGAGTGTGTCATGTCTCTATTTAATGGCATAAAATTAATAAACTTTCAACTATGCACTTGAGACTCATCACTTGGTGGTAATAATTGCTGGTTTCAAGGTCCCAAAATGGGAATTTACCCCACGTGATTGTTAAAAATTAGACCTTGATGCTGAATTCAGAGCATGAGGCAGTCTTTATGCCAGCAAATCTGTCTGGAAACAGGCTGCTTCTGTGTCTCTAAAGGTCAGAACACAGATTGACTTTTTAAGAAAAGATCACTATGGGAAAGCTTGTTTAAGGAGGCTTACTGGAGGAGGCTTAGCTCCCAGTGACCCCAGAGCTCCTGATGGTTCTGAATTTCCTACTTAATGTATGCACTTAAACCAGATTCTGTCCACGACCTCAAAGATCTTAATCAGGGTACATTTCATCTGGATATTGCAGGACAACGGAAAATTCTGACCCTCCGAAAATGAGTGATTCTTGAATTGTGAAATCCTGACCAACAATCTTATACCTCACGTGTTAACTAAACTTACTTTGAAAAGAAAAATAGATAAAAATCATAGGATGTTAGTAGCTGGACGAGGAGGCTTTAGAGGGCTGATCTTTTCCAAGCAAACTAAATCAAAACTGTTAAAAAAGAAAATGCTGCTTTTCCTTATATAGCATCTTTCCCTGTCTCTGTTTTCATGTTGAATTTGGCTTTGAGAGGGAAACATTTTCTGTTTGTCATTGCGAATCATTTTGATGTCATTAAAAAGTTCACAGTTTTGGGGAAATTAAAACACTGGCATTTAGAAATCAAAAAGTAAATTGTGACTTAAGATTATTTCAGATAGTGAGCTGTTGGTATCTGTAGCAGTAGTCTAGATTATATACAATATATGCTTACCTGAAAGGAAAATGGCCATCAAGCCAAGCTTTTCTTCTTACCTACAGTATCAGAACAGAAGGAATTCAAAAGGAGATAACACTTGTTTATTTTTATTTCAATAGATCTTCCAAGGAGATGCTATAGTTAACCTAAAAAATTACCTAACACAACTTTGCTTGTGCAACTTCAAGCAGTCTCGTTACTTTTTTTTTTTCTTTCTTTTTTTAAAGGGCAGGGGGCCTCCTCATCCAAATGTTGCATTTAGGCATCAGTGAAAATTAATTCAGGGGCACCTGGGTGGCTCAATTGGTTAAGCGTTTGACTCTTGATCTCAGCTACGGTCTTGATCTCAGGGTCGTGAGTTCAAGCTCCACTTTGGGCGTGGAGCCTACTTAAGAAAAAAAGAATAAAAAAAATTAATTCAAAGGTGTAAGAAACTAGCAAATGAGACCAGGAAAGAAAACAAAGTCATCTGCCGGTTTCTTGGCAGGGTATGCTGCTTTGTGCTCTCATGTGCCTTTAATTTAAAGATTCTTGGAGGAGAACTGGGCCCGGGAGTCTGATCTCAGCTGTCCCCAGCATTGACCTTGGGCACTTCCTTGGGCATTTCATCACTCCAAGCCTCAGTTTCTCCCATCTGCCCGAGGAGCGTGTAGGCTTTCCTAGCTGAGACTCTGGCAGTGTGGCATGCCCACGTGGTGACTAGACAGGTGTAAACCGTCTGCAAGCGCATCACCCTCAAACCTTGAGCCGAGGGAGGTGTGCAGAGGGGGAAAGTGGCATGTCTCTGTGAGGCGGCTCCAAATGCACAGTGCTTTCTGGAGCCTTTGGAGGGCAGTGCTATTTCTTCCAGGATGAAATATTAAAGAGGCGTTTGTTTTGTATCGGTGCCTAATACTCAGTTGAACTGGATTCACTACATTCCTACTTCTGGATGAATCCTTTAGTTTCGAATAACTGAACAGTTTAGCTCTGGGTGGTTTGCTGGTCCCTGTGTCAGGGACTGAGTGGTCCAGAGTAATGCTTTTGACACTTCTTAGACCACCCATCATAGTGAGAAATATATTTAGCATTGCTACCCAAGACTGTTAGACTCTCACACATACACAGGTATATAACTGAAACCAAAGTTTTGTAGAATGGTATCCTTTAAATGTGACATGCTTGCAACAACAGAAGTTCTGTTGTCGTCTGTATGGCTTGACTCATGCAGGTGATTTTGTGAACCAGAGCGGGTTGAGAACGGCAGTGTGAAATACAGAGCTTCAGAGAAACTGTCCAAGGTTTGTACCCTCTTTCTCTCTGTGAGAGAAAGTTTTGGAACCCTTCCAGCCTGGAGCCAGAGAGAGCTCAGAGAAGACCAGGAGCACAGCATACTGAGCAGCTGTTTTGAGGGGCTGCATTTTGGCTTCCTGTGATGTGTTCATTTATTACTGACTTTTAGGACTCAGAAATGGTGCTTCTCATCCAAATTATGAATGTTAGCTGCTCACCTCTCTGTGAGAAAAAGCTTTTTTTTTTAGCTGGTCTTTTTCGCTTTTTACCTATAGTGTGGAGCTATTTGGGGATTCTATGCTTTTTCCATTTGTTTTATGTTTTTTTTTTTAATTTAATTTTTTTAAGCAATCTCTAAACCCAACATGGGGCTCAGACTCATTGCCCCGAGATCAGGAGCCGCAGACTCTACCGACTGAGCCAGCCAGGAGCCCCTGTTAATACATTTTTTATCTTTTCCTCAATTTCTGAGGATCCATTTGTATTTTAAGTCACCATAACAATCCCAATGGAGTATGTTTACGTTTTAAATAAAGATAATATAACCATAATAAGAAATAATCACTCCTAAACCTCATAACACAATGACTGTTAGTGTTTTATATGTATTTCCTTCTAGAAGTTTTGCTAATGCAGCTTTCAAAAATAGGACTGTAATCACTACTTTTATTATTCTTGCCCCCACTTAAAAGTATGCCACAGCTATCTTGTCTTTAGCCATCATCTTTAGTGGCTGTATATTTTTCTTTTACTTCAGTTTGCACTCATATTTATGTAATGCTTGCACTGTATGTACTTGGCCCTTTATGAGCAAGACATCCTGCTCTCAAGGATGTCAGTGTGCCACATCCCAGACTTGCTCCGTGAAAGCTGGTGGTCAGAGATGTGTGTGACTACTGGCCATGGTGTTCTCCTTTGCAGGCTTCTTCCTCTTTCCATTTGCCATGTTGTCCTGAAACGGTGTGTCCATTGTCCCCACTGGTCTCTTGGCCCTTGCTTCATTGATGTTTAATTTGTATGTTTTGGTTGGCTTGTGAATATATATTTTTAAGATTTTATCTATTTATTTGTTTTAGAGAGAGAGAGAGTGTGGGAAATGGGCAGAGAGAGAGGGAGAGAGAGAATCTCAAGTGGACTCCGTGCTGAGCGTGGAGCGTGACATGGGGCTTGATCTCACCACTCTGAGATCATGTTCCAAGCCGAAACCAAGAGTCATACGCCCAATTGACTGAGCCACCTAGGCGCCCCTGAATATTTTCTATTGACTTGTTTACTTATTATTTTTCCTTTTGTGAATTGTCTGTTCCTGTCCTTTGTCTGTTTCTCCACTGACTGCTCCTGGTTCTTCTGTACAATTTCTTGTGCGTGTATTCCATAGATATAGTAAGGATATTAACCTTTTGTCTATTGTATATCCAGATATATGTCTTATCCTCTGTTTATTTTTCACACAGAACACATTTACTTTTGAATTGAACCATCTGTCCTTTCTTGCTAGCGAAGTTTCTTCTATCATTCCTAATTTGGGGAGGTAATTTTCTTTCCCTAGGGAGTCATTGCATATGCATGTTTTGTTTATCCTGGTTACATAATTTGGTGAAAAAGTAACCTCTTGATTTGTTTGGAATGTGTTTCGTTGGATGGTGTAAATTGAGGAGTGTAAAAGGTTTTTCTGAAATTGGCTATTGATTATTTCAACATCATTTATTGAATGGTCCTTATGCTTTCTTTTGTATATATTTGTGAAACTGCCTTTATCACAAAATTAAATTCTCGTAATCAACAGGGCCTACTGTGGGCTTCTTTTAATACCGGTTCTACACTTTCAGTTATTGTAACTAATGAGCTGTTCTTGACAGCATCCCATTATTTGTCTCTGGTAATAGCCTGAGTCTCTCTGGCCAGGTTGGTGAGTTCATAGGACTGGCATCATTTGGCTCCAGATGACTGGCTCTTTCCCAGACTTTAGGATTTCAGAGTTTCAGTTTCCACACCTGTGAATTGGGCATAACGAGTCCTCTTGGAGCTGTTGGGAGGTTTAGATGAGCTACATTCCTGCAGCACTTGGCTTTGTATTGGGAGTATGGATGGTGTTTGCTGAGTAAAGGGGAGTTGTATTTTGTATGATACCACTCATGCCTCTGAGTAGGTAAGCTTTTCCTGTTGCTACGGTTCCATTAAGGCTTGACTATTTTAAGAGTCACCTTGGATACACAAAGGCAGGCTATTGAATTTTTGTTTGTGTGTGTTCATAGAGTTCTGAGCCCTTGTTTCTCTTCTCTAGATATAGAAGGGTAATGTCACTCTGATTTTTTTTATTGCCACTTCCCAGACTTGCCCCCCTGAAAGCCAGTGGTCAGGAGATATATGTGGCTGCTGGCTGCTGTGTTCTCCTTCACAGGCTTCTTCCCCTTTCCATTTGTCATCGTCCTGAAACGGTGTGTCCATTGTCCCCCTGGTCTCTTGGAGGTCAGGGGCTGTATCTTCCATGTATTCCATGGGGAATATTTTGAGGTAGAGTTGTATGTCTAACTGAGCTACTCTCAGCTGGAAGCCTGGGCATTATAAGCCTGCAGCTGGTGGGTAGAGTTCACCTTTAGGCAGATGTTGACCCTATGCAATGTTTCTGGAAGTTTGAATTAGTAGCCGAGTCTTAAAAATCTGGATTTCACATAAAAGTCCAGATTGCTGGCCTCTCTTGACAGATGGGGAAGATGTGGCTGTGCCAGGTCTCAAGCCCCTTCCTGTTGGGCCCCTTGCTTGGCCCACTGGCTAAGGTCATTTGGGCAGGACCACGAGAGGGACATCCCTGCTGCCTACTGGTGGGGAAACTGCAGATGAGATGCAGCTTTCCGGTCTTCCTCTAAATCTGAAAGGCAGCACTTTCCCTTGTGTGGAGCCAGTAGTTTGAGCTTTTTGGGTATTTGGAAGAAGTGGAAGAAATGGAAAGATATCCAGAGAGCCCATACTTCTAAAAAATTAGGTGGGGGTGGAAGGAGGAAGCACATATGTTAAACATTGAGACAGCTTTTATAAGCCAGCCTCATGTTATACACAGTAAATATATAAAATAAAGGCAGGTGTTGGTAAATTAGGCAGGGCATTTATCCCCTTATCCCCTCTCTGGAGGCTTGTAACAGTGTTGGGACCTGGGGCTCAAGTCAGGGAAAGTTGGGTTTGACACCTGGTGCTGCATCTGCCAGTTGTGTGATGACCTGTGCAGCTGTAAAATGGGAATTAAAAAAATACCTACCCTGTGGGATTATTTTGAGTGTTCAATGATGCTATGCTCCAAAGTGCTGCATCTAGCCATTCCTACAGGAATGTTGCGGTTTGCCTCCCTTCCTGCAGGCTGTTTTTCTAATGCTTTTTATTTTTTTAAAGATTTTATTTATGAGAGAGAGAACAGGGGCACAAGCGGGGCAGCGGGGGGGGGGGGGGTAGGGAGGAAGAGGGAGAAGCAGGCTCCCCGCTGAGCAGGGAGCCAGATGTGGGACTCTATCCCAGGACCCTGGGATCATGACCTGAGCTGAAGGCAGACACTTAACTGACTGAGCCACCCAGACGCCCCTGCTTTTCTAATTCTTTAATAACTGTCTTGTCCCTCTAACTCTTCCTTGTCCCTTATTGTCTTTGAATCAGTCCTTCTTTCCCTTTAGTTTTCTCCCCACTCTTTCCTTACATGCCATTGCTTCTGGAAAGAGGACTCAAGCATCAGACACTAGTTCTGGAACCCTCTTTGATCCTCTTCTGATCTGATTTTTTTTTCTAAGATTTTATTTATTTATTTGTCGGGGAGAGAGAGCGCACAATCAGGGGGCGTGGCAGGCAGAGAGAGAAGCAGGCTTCCCGTTGAGCAAGGAGCCCGATGTAGGACTGATCCCATGACCCTGGGATTGTGACCTTTGCTGAAGGCAGACGCTTAACCAACCGAGCCACCGAGGTGCCCCTGAATTGATTTTTTCATAGTTTTGCATAATGTATGTGAAAATACTTCATATATGTCAGGTCCTATACAGATGTTAAGGACTGTGACTCTAAATACAAAACATGAATGTATACTTTTTTTTTTTTTTAAGATTTTATTTATTTATTCATGAGAGACAGAGAGAGAGGCAGAGGGAGAAGCAGAAAGCAGACTCCCCGCTGAGCAGGGAGCCTGATGTGGGACTCGATCCCGGGACTCCAGGATCATGACCTGAGCCGAAGGCAGACGCTTAACGACTGAGCCACCCAGGCGTCCCTGTATGCTTTTTTTTTAATCTTAAGATTTTATTTATTTGAGAGAGAGAGAGAGAGTGCGTGTGTGTGAGCAGGGGAAGGGACAGAGGGAGAGGGAGAGAGAATCCCAACCGGGAGCCTGACACAGGCTTGCTCTCAGACCCAGAGATCAAGATCTGAGCTGTGAAACCAAGAGTCGGTTGCTTCACTGATGGAGCCACCTAGGCGCCCCAGATGTATACTTTTTTGAATCTAGAGAGTTTGTGTTTTCTTTATTTTCAATTTAAAAGTAGATAGATGTAATATTTTAAATACATTTAAATTCTAGTGTTAAAAAAACCTGTAAAATTATAGCATTGCCTATTATTTTGTAGATCTGGATTAATATTTTTCTGGAGTCAGTTATCCCAGGACCCCGAGATCACGACCTGAGCCGAAGGCAGACGCCCAACCATCCGAGCCACCCAGGAGCCCCTCAGTTATCTTCAATAGAAGAGAGGCTTCCCATGCTGTTAGAATTATAATAATCTGTTTTAGTGCTCATTGGCATTTCTGGCCCTTGGAAAATACTAGCTGTCTGATATGTTAGAGGTTGATTTTGTTTGCAGGAGAAGGGGTATTGGGAAATCTCTAATTTATTATATTCTGATTTGAATGGCTTAATAAGTTCTCTTTATATCTCAAAGCTTAGATTGTTAAACAGTTTTGAAGAATGCGTAATTTTTCTCCAGAAGGTAAAATTGAATTAGAGAGGCTAGTTATGCTTAAATAGTAGTTAGCTGAATTAGCATGCCATTTGAATGGATTAAATTGGTTTGGAATTTGGTTGCACTGTGGAGAGTCTATCAGATGTACACAACGTAGATCTTTGCGCTTTATCTGAACAGAGGAGGAAAAAAGCTGAGAAAAAAGTTCACTCCGTCTGAAAAGGTTCACAGTAGTCCAGGGAGAGGAAGAGGCCCAGGCAAGGAGTCTTGAGGCTCCAGAGAGGTGTGTGGGTTGTCTGTAGGTACATATATGTGGGTTGACCTTTTTCTCTGGTATGATCTTTACCCCACCCCTCTGGTTTTACTTTTTTTGTTTGTTTTCTTTTCAAAAATGCCCTGCCGTCACACACGTATAGCCTCCCCCATTATCAACATCACTTACCAGATGGTGCATTTTTACCAAAGTCCATAGTTTCCCTAGGATTCACTCTTGGTGGTGTATATTCTATGGACAAATGTATAATGACATCATTATTATACCAAACAGAGTATTTTCAGTGCCCTAAATATCCTCTGTGCTCTGCCTGTTCATCCTATCTCCGCCTTGCCCCCAAGCCCTTATTCTTTTTATTGTCCGTAGTTTTGCTCTTTCCAGATTGACTTCTTTCATTTAGTAATATGCATTTAAGTTTCCTCCATGTCTTTTCATGTCTTGATGGCTCATTCCTTTTTAGCACGGAATAATAGTCCATTGTCTAGATGTAGCACAGTTTATCCATTCACCTACTGAAGGACATCTTGGTTGCTTCCAAGCTTTGGCAGTTATCAGTACAACTGCTGTAAACATCCCGGTGCAGGTTTTTGTGTGGACATCTTTTCATCTCCTTTGGGTAAATACCAGGGAGTACAATTGGTATTTGTACAATTGGCGAATCGTATGGCACAAGCATGTTTGGTTTTATGAGAAACTGCCAAACTGTCTTCCAAAGTGGCTGACCATTTTGCATTCCCCCCGGGAGTGAATTAGAGTACCTGTTGCTCCACAAATCCTTACCAGCATTTGATGGTGTTAGTGTTCTGGATTTTGGCCATTCTGATAGACTTGTAGTGATATCTCATTGTTATTTTCATTTGCATTTCTCTGATAACATGAGGTGGAGTAGCTTTTCATATGCTTATTTGCCATCTGTAGATCTTCTTTGGTGAAGTGTCAAGGTCTTTGCCCCGTGTTTTGTTTTGTTTTTTTAACTTGAATGGTTTGTTTTCTTCTTGTTGAGTTTTAAAAGTTGTTTGTATATTTTGGGTATAGTCCTTTTTTGATATGTCTTTTGTAAATATTTTCTCCCAGTCTGTGGCTTGTCTTCTAATTTTCTTGATATTGTCGTTCACTGAACAGAAATTTTAGGTTTAAAGAAGTACAGCTTATCAATTCTTTCTCTCTCTCTTTTTTTAAGATTTTATTTACTTCAGAGAGAGAGAGCGAGTGCAAGTATGAGCAGGGGAGAGGGCAGAGGGAGAAGCATACTTCCCACTGAGCAGGGAGCCCAATGTGGGGCTCGATCCCAGGAACTGATCCACCCAGGTGCCCTTATCAATTATTTCTATCATAGATTGTGTCTTTGGTGTTGTACCTAAAAAGATGATCACCATGTCCAAGGTCATCAAGAATTTCTTTTATTTCATCTTTTAGGAGTTTGTAGTGTAAGTTCCTGACATTTTGTTTGTGGAGGCATTCATTTCAGAAGGCATCCATCTTGAATAAACATGTTGCCAGTTTTATGACACAGCTTCTAGTAAGACAACCAGATAAGGAACTAGGCCTTTCCCACACATGAAGGTCCTTGTTTCAGAAAGCTCTGGGTAGAGGGGGAGATGAACCATGAGAGACGATGGACTCTGAAAAACAAACTGAGGGTTCTAGAGGGGAGGGGGTGGGAGGATGGGTTAGCCTGGTGATGGGTATTAAAGAGGGCACATTCTGCATGGAGCACTGGATGTTATGCACAAACAATGAATCATGGAACACTGCATCAAAAACTAATGATGTAATGTATGCTGATTAACATAACAATAAAATTTTAAAAAAAGACAGAGATATTTGATTAAGGGCTATCCATTAGATAATAGCATTGTACCAAGGTTAATTTCCTAATTCTGCTAAATTAACTTTTGTTATGGAAGAGATTATCCTTTTTTAAAGGAAATACATCCTTAAGTATTTCAGAATAAAAAGGCATCATGTCTCCAATTCATTTTAAATTGGTTCAGAAAAAAAAAATAATGATAGGCACATATATATGGCAAGAGCAATGGTATATATGTGATAAAATGTAAACATTCAGGGCATCTGAGAGAAGCGTATGTAGAATTATTTATACTATTGTTGCAATTTTTTTGGTAAGTTTACTTATTTAAAAATAAAAAGTTTAAAATATATATATATTTAAAAAAAAGCTCTGGGTAACCGTGACTGCTTGAGAGACCCCACTTTTCCCTTTCAGTGCCCTAATTCTTGCTCTCATGTTTTAAGTTAGCCAATAAAGAGTGAACCCATGAAACCCTGGACACAACCCTTGGACCCTAGTAAAGGCAGAGCCCTGGGTCCATTCTCTCTCTCTTTCTCTACCTGTGACCTTGCTCTGTGACCCTCTGGAGTGCTGTGTACTATCCAGAACTTGTGAGTAATAGATCTTGTTCCTCAAAGTTCTGTAATGGTTTCTTGCTGAAATGCATTTTACAGTTGTACTAAGAACCCAAGAGCTGGCGCAGCCATAAATAGGGGCTGTAGCAGGGGAAGTGTCTGTGGCGCTCGCTATGAGTGGTATGTGCGTGCAGGCATTCCTAATGGGGGGTCTACCATCAGTAGGCTCGGGACTGTCAGAACAGAGTTTTACAGTTTTGCATTTTATATTTAGGTCTATGATCCATTTAGAGTTAATTTTTGTAAAGGGTGTAAGGTCTCTCTAGATTCATTCTTTTGCATGTGGATGCCAGTCTTCTGAGCCCATTTGTTGAAGAGACTGTCTTTGCTCCTTTGTCAAAGATCAGTTGTGTCATTTATCGGGGGGAGGATCTGTGTGTGGGTTCTCCATTCGGTTACATTGATCTTTTGTCTGTTCTTTCACCCATACCACATTGTCTTCGTTACTGTAGCTTTATAGTAAGTCCTGAAGTCTGGTAGCATTAATCCTCTAACTTTGTTCTCGTCTTTCAATATTATGTTGGCTATTCTGAGTCCTTTGCTTCTCCTTACAAACTTTAGAATCAGTTTGTTAATATCCATAAAATAATTTGCTTGGATTTTGATTGGTCGCATTGAAAATGCACATCACGTTGGGAAGAACTGATGACATCTTGACAGTATTGAGTCTTCCTATCCATGAAGGTGGAATATCTCCTCATTTATTTAGTTATTCTTTGATTTCATTCATCAGAATTTTGTAGTTTTCCTCCTATAGATCCGGTATGTATTTTGCTAGATTTATACCTAAGTATTTCATTTTGGGGAGCACTAGTGTCAGTGGTACTGTGTTTTTAATTTCAAATTCCTCTTGTTCATTGCTGGTATATAATAAAGCAGTTGACTTTTGTATATTAACCTTGTGTCCTGCTACCTTGCTATACTTCTCTACTCTGTAATAATTTAATATTACTAAATGAATCTTTTAGGGTTGCATACATCTGGAGATACATATCAGTATCATTATGGAACCCAGAAGATCCATACACACTCTTTAAGTTGTGGATTTGTTGATAAGTGAACAAAAGGTTAATTTATTTTTTTAATTTATTTTTTAATTTAATTTTTTTTTTAGAGAGAGAGAGAACGAGTAGGGGGTAGGTAAGGGTAGAGGGAGAGGGAGAGAGAATCTCAAGGAGGCTCCACACCTAGCACGGAGCCCAATGTGGGGCTCTGTCTCATGACCCTGAGATCATGACCTGAGCCAAAATCAAGAGTCAGACGCTTCCCTATTGAGCCACCCAGGTGCCCCCAAAAGGTTAATTTCTTGAGATTACTCTGAGTAGCTTCGAGTGGTCCATTGGAACCAAGCTGGTCCTTTTGTATGTTTGACTGTAATTGACATTTTTATATTTTGGCATAGGTCCTTGTTGATGTCTTAACCACTAAATAATTACTGGGAAATTCCATTCTTGAGCCTTCAACTGAACTTGAGCTAGCTTGAAAACTTGAAGTATTGGACAGTTTTTACATAGCACGATATTAAGTTTGTCCTTTTGAGTATGTTGTCATAGTATTTTCAGGGCCCAGCATTGCTTATTTCTACTTTTACAAAACTTGCTAATTGGTCTCTTTGTTGCTTTTCTTGCCTAGTAGTCCATTTCCATATTGTGTGGAACAGTGCGGTTAAACTGGTGACAAATCCTGGATGGATTTGCAGAGAGATTGGGATCAAAATGGTGAAATATTTAGTTATTTGAAGTGTAATTTTGCTGGGAGATTGCCACAATTTGAGAATTAAATAATCATAGTACAAAAGAAACAAGATTTTTTTAAGGTTAAAAAAAAAAAGGTTGCTTATTTGGGTAGTTCATTTCCCATGGGTACTAATTAATCCATACCATAACTGAAGTTCTGAATATCTGAACAGAAAATAGCAGGTAAAAACAACTAGATACTAGCAGTTACATTTAAAAAATAATTAAACTTGGTTTTTAGGTGATAGTACATGCATGTGTGAAACTCAGAAGGCTCTACTGAGAAAAGTTAAGCTCTTTCCCACTTGTGGGTTTTATGATTTTGTGAAAGGAAAACTGATAGGATTTGCACATGCTCTGTCTGATATGTGGCCTGATAGGGATCTCTTTGGGCATTTCTGCTTTCGCAGCTGTAAACTTCACTTGTAGAACTACTCTGGGGATTAACAGTGCTTGCATGTGGCCTCCGCGGCCTCCTCCTCCTCCTGATCTCCTGATAGCTGCATTCCCTCAGCACCCTCTTCATGTGTTTATTAAAACACCTCCTTACATGCATTAAAATTATTTATCTGTTTACTTATGTCCTGCTCTGGGATCCTCAGCACTGTGTTTTTTCAAGGCCTCTGGCTCAGAACGTAGAACATAGTAGGCAGAACTGGAGCAATAGAGGTTTGTGTTGTGTGTTATAACGTTCACAGTGAGGGAGGGAATCTGGAAACCAGTTGTCTTCTAGTGATAGATAATGGCACAGTCTCTTAGTACAGTGAGCTGAAACCAGCTCTGGAGTTTACTGGCAGAAGGCTCAAGTATCCTGCAGAATCTGAGGACAGGGATGCATTTGGGCTCTAGTAATAGAGCTAAAGACTGGAACATACGGAGAATCCGGAAGTCCTCCCTCCCTGTTGCTCATGGGTTTTTCTGTGTCTGCTTCATTCTTCTCTCTTGCTCACACTGGCTTTCTCTTTCTTACTTAGTCCACATGGCAGAACATGGCTGCCATCTGCTCCCGAAATGTACGTGTTCTACTGTAGGGAAGCAGGGAGATTGATGTCAGGCTTCCAGTCCTACTTCCAGAGTTCCTTGGGGAAGGACTTACTGGTCCAGCCATGGTCACCTATTCACTTGAGGATTATGACCACAAGTGGGTTCATGTTGCAGGTTATGGCAATCACTGCGGCAGCCCGTGGAGGGGGAGGGGAAGGGCAAGTGTCAGACAAGAGTTGTAAGGTACACAATCGAGCAAGTGCCCACTTCTGGAACAGTGTGGGCGTGAGACAACACTGTGCCCTTGTAGCTTGGTGTATTGTTGGTTGTTGCTCTAGTAGCAGCAGAATAAGGAACACTGACTTCCTTTTCTCATGATCTTCATTGCCTTGTATTTTTTTTTTTTTTTTTGAAATCTGCTCATATAGCACTTGGCACCATTTTCTCCTCATCACTTCATTTGCTGATGTGACATGTTGACTGCTATTTTCTCGTAGTGAATAAAAGGAGGAGAATGGGTAGGTATTTCAGTATGAATGTTTCCTGAGCAAAAGCCATTATTATATGACAAATTTTAGCACTAGTGAGTAGACCCCATATGGTAACCATATTTTCTAAACTCCAAAACACATGGCTAAAGAAGAGGTTTTTTTTTTTTCCTGATGGATGATCTTATATATATATATATTTCATTATATTTTTAACAAACTCAGATTTGAAAAATGACATTAAGCACATATGGGCACGGTATGTATTCCATTTCAGGGAGAAGGTTGGAAAGCCTCAAGAATATTAATAGTAGTTAGTAATAGCTAACATTTATTGAGTACATACCATGTGCTAGTCACTGTGTTAAGCCCTTTTTGTGCCTTTTCTTATTTAATCCTCAAGATGATTTTATGAAGCTAGTATTTTACTCTCATTTGAAAGATGAGGGAACAAATGCAGCCAGGAATAGGCAGGGTGAGGATGTGCAACCCTGGGTCATTGGACGCCACAACCCTTCCATCCAGCCTCACTGTGCCACGCCATCTGTCAGAGGCCTCTATGGAGCGGGAGAAGGACCAGCCTCCATGGGTATCACAAAAGGCTGAATTTGGTTTTTCAGAGGCAAAGCTGGCAAATCAGCAAACTGGTCAATAAATTATAATGCAAATTAAGTAGAAAGAGAGTAGGCATCCTTTTACATCCTTACGATACCCTTCTTTACCTGCTCCGGGTGTTGGTCTTACAAAATTGTAGATGTGAAATCAATCACCCAATTAAAAAATGGACAAAGGATCAAAAAGAATGAAATCTTGCCATTTGCAATGACGTGGATGGAGCTAGAGTGTATTATGCTAAGTGAAATAAGTCAGTCAGAGAAAGACAAGTACCATATGATTTCACTCATATGTGGAAGTTAAGAAACAAAACAGATGAACCTATGGAAAAAAAAAAAAAAGAGAAGCAAACCAGGAAAGAGACTCAACTATAGAGAGCAAACCGAGGGTTCCTGGAGCAGAGGTGGGCAGGGGGATGGTTTAAATGGGTAATGGTTATGGAGGGCACTTGTTGTGATGAGCACTTGGTGTTGTATGTAGTGATGAATCACTAAATTCTACACCTGAAACCAGTATTACACTCTATGTTAACTAACTGAATTTAAATAAAAACTTGAAAAAAAAAAATGGGCAAAGGACCTGAATAGACATCTTTCCAAAGAAGATACATGACAGGTATATGAAAAGTTGCTTAGCATCACTAATCATCAGGGAAATGCAAATCAAAATCGTATTGAGATACTACCTCACACCTGTGAGAATGCCCATCATCAAAAAGACAAGAGATAACAAATGCTGGCAAGGATGTGGAGAAAAGGAAACCCTTACGCACTGTTGGCGGGAATGCAAACTGGTGCAGCCACTATAGAAAACAGTGTGGAGGTTCTTCAAAAAATTAAAAATAGAAGCACCATATAATTCAACCATTACACTCCTGGGAACATATCCAAAGGAAACAAAAACACTTATGTCGTAGGGATAATCTGTGCCCCCATGTTCATTGCAATGTTATTTACAATAGCCAAGATATGGAAACAACCAAAGTGTTCACCAATGGATGAATAGATACAGAAGTTGTTTATATGTAATAGAACATTACTCAGCCATAAAAAGAAGGAAGTATGCCATATGTGACAACATGGATAGACTTTGAAGGTATCGTGCTAAGTGAAATAAGTCAGACAGAGAAAGAAAATACTGTATGATCTCACTTACATGTGGAATCCAGAAAAAAAAATCGAATTCGTAGAAAAAGGGATCAGGTTTGTGGTTATCAGAGGCAGGGGGTAGGGAGAGGGAGAATTGGAGGAAGGTGGTTATAAAACAAATAAGTCCTAGGGATATGATGTTCAATGGGATGACTGTAACTAACAGTGCCGTATGGTATATTTGAAAGTAGTTAAGAGAGGAAATCTGAAGAGTTCCCATCACAAGTAAAAAAAGATTTTTTTTTTTGGTGTCTATGTAAGATGATGGATGTTAACTTACCGTGGTAATCA
This sequence comes from Leptonychotes weddellii, assembly GCF_054177405.1. Lineage (NCBI taxonomy): Eukaryota > Metazoa > Chordata > Mammalia > Carnivora > Phocidae > Leptonychotes > Leptonychotes weddellii. The sequence goes on along the minus strand of NC_138371.1, from coordinate 119,961,686 downwards.
TTTCACAATAAAAAAAAAAATATTGACCTAAAATAAACAAAATTATAGGTATGACTTTGAGCTATACCAGAAAGGGCTATGAATTTATTGATGAACAACAGGGACTTTGAATGAGGAAGGCCTTTTAGGCTGCATGGGGCCTTTATCAGTTAGGCTCAACCAAATACAGGCTTCTGTTTCTCATACAACAAAACATCTGGAGATAGGTGGTCCTTATCTCTTCTTGAGCTGTCATCTCCAGCCGGCTTTCCTCCCTATAGTTCAAGATGGCTCTTTGGCTTTCAACTTTGCATCTGGTCATAACTTGATTGCAAGACCACCTAACTGCAAGGGAGGATGGGGCATTTGTTTGTTTGCAACACTTTAACAAAATTGGATGTTGGGGAGATGAATAACTAGTAAGACTGCTCATCTGAAGCCTTTGGCTAGGGGAACTACCCTATACTATTTTGACCAGTGTTGGCTTTAAGCTTGGGAATCGCTTTGTCTCCAAATGGGTTCCATTTCAATTTCGTAGCCTGTAAGACTGATGTCAGCTCTTCTCCTTCCCCCAACTCTGTCCTTTCTGCCTTTGCCTCTTGGAACGGATTCCCAGATTGGCCTGAGTGCTGTCGTCCAAATCCTTATATCTGGGGACCTGTGTTCCTTAGGTTAATGAATGTAGGCCTGAGACTTTGATGATTAATGTGTATGAGTGCTTTGGCCACGGACCACCCTGAAGTTCATCAATTAATCTGGCAAATAGAAATATTAGAAAGCTGGCCAATTCTTGACAGCCTTTTAGAACCACCTGAAATCATTCATTTGCTGTTCTCATTTAGATGCCAGATATTGAATTGCTGGAAGAATTTGTAAGTGTTCAACCACTGTGTGTTTTCTAAACTTGCAGTGTGTTTTCTATTAATATTTATATTCAGAATATCTAGAGCAGAAGTACCTTGCAGAAGGTTTAAATTAGAGGTGTGTGGTAAGGTAGTGTGTCCTCAGTGCTGCCCAGGAGGGCCTGGAGCAGCTGGAGCCCACCCCTGGGCTGTGTGCTTCTGGCTGGGGAAAGCTTTGTGTAGGTACTCACGGTGCCAGAAGAGGTCGGGAAGCCCTTCTCTAGGCACACTCATGGCTTTTATTTGTACTTACAACAACCAAATCATCAAACCTGGCCACATTTTCTCACTGACATTTTTGAGCAAGATATTGGAGAATCTTTTCTTTTTTTTTTTTTAAGATTTTATTTGAGAGAGAGAGACAGAGAGAGCATGGGCTGGGAGGAGAGGAAGAAGTAGGCTTCCCTACAGGGAGCCCGATGTGGGGCTCAATCCCAGGACCCCAGGATCACGACCTGAGCCAAAGGCAGACGCTTAACGGACTGAGCCACCCAGCGCCCCAAGAATGTTTTCTTTATATTGTAATATAAGTAATTTGCCTAAAATTTAAATTGTAGAATTGTTCTTGGGCTGTTGTCAAGCCATGTCCTTGGTAGACATGGTAGAAAGAGCGTGAGAGAAGGACTTATAGGGCCTAACTTAAAATCATGCTTCTCTCACTTCATCTTGATTTTTCTGAGGGTCAGCTTCCTAATGTATAAAACAGGGAGAATAACGCCATCTTCTTCATAAGATTGTGGTAAGAATAAAATGAAATAATGGACATGAAGATACTTCGTGATGCTCTGTTAGGGGTCAGAAAGTCGCACGGCCATAGGCACAAGGCATGTAACATGAATGAGGGAAGCAGCGTGCTTTGAGAATAATTAGTTGTAAGTAGGTCGGGCCCCGGTGTCAGCGGGACAAGAGGGTGTAGTGGGGGTTGCGGCAAAGTGGAGTGCTAGCCTAGTGAGAGAGGACAGCAGCTTCTCAGATCTAGCAGATGTTTGCCAGGTGGGAATGCAGGCCCAGTGTCTCCAGATCCCTGGATTATCCAAGAAGTACTGGAAACCCAGATATTTATGTGACATCGTTTAAGTTTTAAAGTTATTGCAGAAACTGTTTTTACAAACTCTACAGACCAAGCAAAATATTAACATGGGCTGGAGTCTGCCCATTGTGTTATAAATACTAACTTCTTTGGGGAATAATGCATGCCAATTTATAATACTCATTGACAAAGTTTCCAGTTAGGGAACTTGAGGGTTGCCTCACTCATTTTGTGCTCTCAGATATTTCTGCTTCAGATTCTCCATTGAAAGTTTCTTCCCTGAGTATGTTGAGGAACATCACTATAATCCTGCAAAAACAAACAAAAACTCATGAGGAGAGACTCTCTTAGTGGTTAGGAATCAGGCGAAGTCTTGACTTTTAGTTAAGAAACAGAGATACCCCTAAAGTGTAAGGAACGGGGAGTCTATTATGAGCCTACAGGAAACATCCTGGAACCCAAGGAGGGAGGGAATGTGGCTGAGCCTTATGAACATCAAGGTTTGGGAACAGGAGAGACTTGAGGACTCTTTGGAGCTGTGCTTTCCAATATGGTATCCACGAGCCCCATGTGACCATTTAAATTTAAGTTTAAATTAATTAAAATTTAAAAAACCAGTTAGTGGCATTAGCTGCTTTTCAAATGCTCAGAAAGCACATGTGGCTGCCAGATTAGACAGTGCACATTATTGAGTATTTCTTTTATTGCGGAAACTTCTGTGGAGCAGTGTGGACAGAGGAACAGGGGCATGAAGTGGGAGGTCTAGTTAAAGGTTAAACTCAATGATGCTGGTGCCTGAACCGAAGCATGGGCAGTGGGGCACATTGAAGGATCTCAGGCTTCCTGAGGAAGGTGAGTCCTGCCTGGGAAGGCAGCATTGCGTAGGGGTTAAGAGTGAAGATTGGTGTCAGATTTGAGTCTGCTCTACATTTCTTAGCTGTATGGTCTTAGACAAGTTCCTTAAGGCTCAGTTTTCTAGACTAAAAAAATGGGGATTATGAAAGCCTTGGGAATGGATGCAATAACCCAGGGAAAGTAGGTAGAATCAGGAGGGGAGAAAGTGAGAAGTGTGATCAATGAAAATGCTGGGGAAGCTTGCAATGAGGACTGTTAGTGCTAACCAAGTTTCTAAAGATGAGTAGATTCTGGATTTTTGGGTTGGTCATTGTCCATCCACATAAGGATAGCACATTGGATTGAGCGTATGGGCGTTGGAGTCAGACTTGGGTTCAGGTCACCACATCTAGCTCTGATACTGCATAATTAACATACAAGCTCTCAATTACCTGGACCTGTTTTCTTATGTGCCAAATGGGCGCGGTGATAGAATTTAGAATTTATTTCAAAAGGTTGTATTAAGGGATGTATTTCGTATAGAGATTTAGTGAAGAGTCTGAAATAGAGTAAATATTCAATAGATGTTAGTTTTTGTTATTTAAGAACTTATCCTTGAAAAGTGAAAGTTCAATATTGAATAATAGAGAATCACAGTGGATGTGGATTGTACAAACATGGAGAATTTTTACCAAATATGTATTATTAAAACTAAAGGGCACCCTGTCAGAAATTTAGAATGTGAAGAAAATAATTTTGGTATAAATGAAAAAGTGTTACTTTTATGTACCCGGTCATTACAGTGGGACTCATTACCCAGAGCCTTATTGAGAAATACATTTAATAAAGTTTAGAATACTTGAATGCGTGGATGGTAAATACACACTGGATGATTGAAAAGGGTGCTGTGCGTCTGAGAGCAGACATAAGGTGCTCACTGGGAACTAATAATTACATGCCTTTCAGGGACCTGGAAAGAGGGCTTTCTCAGCATTTTATCATGATGAGTTGCTTCCAAGATGATTCTTTTTTTTCCCCCTGGTTACTCTATGGGATTGGTCTCTTTCATTCTAGCATAAACCTGTACTAGGCTCTTCTTACTTTAAATCAAAAAGCACAGAGCAGGGGCGCCTGGGTGGCTCAGTTGGTTAAGTGACTGCCTTCGGCTCAGGTCATGATCCTGGAGTCCTAGGATCGAGTCCCACATCGGGCTCCCTGCTCAGCGGGGAGTCTGCTTCTCCCTCTGACCCTACCCCGTCTCATGCTCTCTCTATCTCATTCTCTCTCTCAAATAAATAAATAAAATCTTTAAAAAAAAAAAAAAAGCACAAAGCAAAGACAGTGAAAGGTGGTTTGGGTGGTAAAGAACTCCAGAGAGACCTGTCTGGATTAAATCCCAGCTCTCCCATTTACTAGCTGGGTGACTTCTCTCAGAGAGGTTAAAGTCATTTTTAAAATGGGTCATGTTTGTGAGGATTGAAGGACAGAAGGAGTTGTATGTAAAGCTCTTGGCACCTGGTAGCAGTTTTAGATGTGAGCAAATGCATTCATTCAGTTGATACCTCCAGTTCAAAGTTTAGATTTTTTAATTTTAGCTTTTATCTTTTGGAGGGGGGTTGTGTCCCTACTCCTAAGTACAGTGTCAGGCACATTATAAGCATAGAATAGCTGTGCATTAAATTAATAATCCAGTAATTTATGTAACTGTTTGTATATATGGAGAAGAAATTGCCTAGGAGTAAACCTGTTCTTTCTGCTGCTTATTTACCGTCAGTGATGCACCCAGATCAAGTATTATTATTAACTAGTTATTTGGGAAACAAGTACTCTATAAATGGTAGCTCTTATAATAATCCAGAAAGGGGCGTCTGGGTGGCTCAGTCATTAAGCGTCTGCCTTCGGCTCAGGTCATGATCCCAGGGTCCTGGGATCGAGCCCCACGTCGGGCTCCCTGCTCGGCCGGGAGCCTGCTTCTCCCTCTCCCACTCCCCCTGCTTGTGTTCCCCTCTCTCGCTGTGTCTCTCTCTGTCAAATAAATAAAATCTTTAAAAAAAAAAAAAAATAATAATCCAGAAACTGGATTTTAAAGCAGAAAATTCACCTTTCATTATGGAGCTATTGTTTGGCCTTTTTTTTTTTTTTTTAAACAAAATATATCTTGTCTATATCAGTGATCCCACTGAACAAGAATACCACAATAGGCTTTTAAATGCAGTATCGTATTGAGAAGTGACTTGAACCTCTTTTCTTTTTAGAATCATTTTGATTAAAAAATGACAAACGTAATAAATGCTAGAACTCACACTGTGCCACTGTATTTTCAGTTTTTTAATAATGTTATCTACTTTATATGATAAAATTAAGAGATATTTGCTGGTGTTGTCACTCTTAATTTATGATTCACAGTACCTACCTGCATGGCAAAGTAATAACTCTTCACCATTTAATCCTAGAGGTTGTTAGTTTCTTTCCCATTGAACAGACAAGGTAATTTATCTTGCTCTAATACTCTGCGGCAGACAGTATCCCGGCAGCGCCAGCGATCACTTATCCAGTGATTTCGACTTCATGAAATGTAACTGAAAACCAGAAAATAAGCAAGAGTAACCTGTAGCAGCCAAAATGTGGCATAAAAACTCAGCTCTCTAATTTGTACACTTTCCTCCTAGAAATACCCTTCAGACGCCTACTTATATACCGATATTGTACTGAAATATACTTAGTGAAATGTCGTATTTCAATGGCTTGAAGTTCCAGTTTTTTACCTTTAAATATTTCTGACGTCAGGGTTAGAGGCTTTCAGCAACAATCGTAGCTTGCCCAGGATTTGATGAGTTGGCTGGGGTGGCTGATAGACTTGCCTGGACTTGTTCACGTGGCAGAAAGGCAGCATCAAGAGAGAGCGCCAGCCCAAGCCCTTTCCCAGCTTCTGTTTGAGTCACATTTGCTAATGTCCCATTAGCCAAAGCAAGTTACAGGGCCTTGCCCAGAGTCAGGACTGGAGAAATACTCTGCCTCTTGATGAGAGGAGCAGTCAAGTCACATTGTAAAGGTTTAGACGTGCTGGGATGGGAGGGATTTCTGAGGACATTTTGGCAAACAATCTTCCGTGACATTAAAATGAATATCATAATTTAATTAGTGTTTTTTTCTTTCTTAGTCATACATAAAATTGTGTATTTTATGACCAATGGCATCTTAGAGCTGATGAGATACAGCATATGTATTGGGTTACTGGGTTTTTTAATTAAAACAATACATATTCAGTGTAAGAATTTTTTTTTTTTTTAAAGATTTTTTTTTTTTTTTTAAAGATTTTATTTATTTTTTAGAGAGTGAGCGAGAGAGAAACAGCATGAGAGGGGAGAAGGTCAGAGGGAGAAGCAGGCTCCCCGCTGAGCGGGGAGCCCGATGTGGGACTCGATCCCAGGACCCTGGGATCATGACCTGAGTCGAAGGCAGACGCTTAACCATCTGAGCCACCCCAGGCGCCCAAGATTTTATTTATTTATTTGAGACAGAGAGAATGAGAGAGACAGAGAGCACATGAGAGGGGATAGGGTCAGAAGACGAAGCAGACTCCCTGCCGAGCAGGGAGCCTGATGCGGGACTCGATCCAGGGACTCCAGGATCATGACCTGAGCCGAAGGCAGTCGCTTAACCAACTGAGCCACCCAGGCGCCCTCAATGTAAGAATTTAAAATAATACAGAAGAATAAGAATTAAAGTGCTTCCTAGCCCCATTCCCCCACATCTCAGACCCTGGAAGAATCCTGCACAAGAACAATTGGGCATATACTTGTGGTAGGCTAAACAGAGGCCCCCCAAGCATGGGGACTTCCATGGTAAGAGGACCTTTGCAGTTGTGATTAAGTTAAGGATCTTGAGATGGGGAGATTATCCTGGATTGTTGGGGGTGGGCCCAGGTAACCATAAAGGTCTTTAAAAGAGGATGAGAGTCAGAGGAGGACGAGAGTCAGAGGAGCAGTGTGAAGATGAAGGCAGAGATTGGTGAGATGGGGTCACAAGACAAGGAATACCAGCAGCCTCTAGAAGCTGGAAGAGGCAGGAACAGATTCTCCCCTGGGGCTTCCAGAAGGAGCCAGCTCTGCTGACACCATGGTTTTAGCTCCTTAACTAAGACTCATTTTGGACTTCCAACCTCCAGAACTGTTAAAGAGAATACGACTGCATTGTTATAAGCCATTAAGTTTGTAGTCATTTGTTACAGCTATAAATGGAAATAATATATTTATTTAATTTCTTGCTTTTAAAGAATACATGGTTATTGACTAGGAATTCAAGTAGAGTCAAAGTATAATCCCCTATTTTTGATCAGCTCTTCCCATGTTCTCTGGAGTACCACTGTTAACAGTTTCTTATGCATTTCTTCATAAATAGTCACATTCAGGACACCTGGGTGGCTCAGTCGGTTAAGCATCTGCCTTTGGCTCAGGTCATGATCCCAGGGTCCTGGGATCGAGCCCCATGTTGGGCTCCCTGCTCAGCAGGGAGTCTGCTTCTCCCTCTACCTCTCCCTACTGCTCACTGTCTCTCTCTCAAATAAATAAATAAATAAAATCTTTTTTAAAAAAAGAAATAGTCACATCCATTCTCTCATTTTGTACAAATATGATCATATCAGGTATGTGTATTTTGTTCTGCAGCTTGCTTATTTAATGAAATGTATTCTTGGGTATTTTCTTATCAGAATAAAGTGATTTATTTCATTCAGTACCTTAATTTATTTTACATACCCTTTTAGGGAACATTTAGGTTGTCTTCACATGTTTTTGGATGTTGTTTGCTTCTGTTTCTCTTTCTTTTCCTCTGCTACAAACAGTGCTGAATGAAGCAGCTTCTGCAAACATCATTGACTATCATCTACAAATATAATTTAAGCAATTGAATTACTACCTTAATGAATGTCGGTGTGTGTGCGTGTGCGCGCATGCATGCTGGAGTGAGGGGGGAAAGTTGTATCTACCCATTCAGCTCTTTGCCTATAATATTTTAACTCTTTTTTAGAGTTCTGTATATATGAAATATACAGAAAAGCACATAACGCATGAATGTATAGTTAAGTGCCGTACTGAAAAGAAATCCATGTCAAGACATTTAATACTCTTGGCCCCTCAGAAGGACCTTGTGTGTCCTTTGCTGATTACAACCCCCAAGAGGTAAACAGTATTCTGACTTTTCATTTGCCACTATTTAGTTTGGCCAGAACGCTAACAAACTTGATCATCTGGCCCTCAAAATATTAGGACTGTGAAAAGAGCTAATTAGGGTATTCCTAATAATAAATCGAGAATTGACAGTTGACCTTAGCAGAATTACAGGAAGTGGATATAAGAACTAAAAACAAAATGAGAGTTTGGGACATTTAGTGTTGGAAAAAGCAATCTCTGTGCAAGACTGTAATTCCTGGAATATCTATAATTAAGGCATAAAAAATGTTTAAGAACATAGGAAAATATTTTAGGAAGAGTATCATAAAGGTGATGAAAAGAAACAGTGGTATTTGAAAAGACATCTGTCTGTTACCTTGAAAATTCACTCAGGGAGGTTGCCTCAGTGTGCTGAGATGTCAAGTACATGCATCCATTCATCATATGGTGCATTAGGCAACCCCATCTTCATTTTTAAAAGCTAAATTGATTCTAAGGGAAGTTGATTTAGAGCAAGCCCTGAAGGTCTAGTTCTTAGTCTGCTCTCTTGCCGACTCCCCAAAGGAGTTCTTTCTGATCAATGCTGATTAGTCAAAGATGGAACTGAAAACTCGGCACATATAGTTTCTTGTCTTTTTTGACTTACACCCAAGCCCAGAGGGTAGCACTAAAAATGGCAAATATGAGTTCCTACTAGGTTTGACCAGGTTCTGTGGTTGGGTGGCGAATACATGAGGATGGATATGTGTAGATAGAAAGGATATCACTCACCTCAAGCAGGTGATAGCTGTGAATATCTTCTGAGTTGGATTCAGAGTTGTATCATCTTTGCTGTTTTTCCCCCAGACATATTTGGCTTTCTTTGGCCTAAGAGCCAACTATCTGATTCTTTCCATTGGTAATTTGTATATGGATATAAAGTCTCAGGGATTTGGGAAGTAAGAAAAAAAGCAAAGTTTAGGGAAGAGTAATGAGTTTATCATTCGGTTGCCACTTTGTTGCACACAATAATGGGAACGGCGGGGGGGGGGGGGGGTTGGTGGCTTGGTTAACACAAAGTAATGCTTTCACACTGCCCTCTATTTGAAAACAGAAATAGGAAATCATGTATCTTTCTCAATAAAAAGCAAATTTGGGACAGCCTTGAGTGAATATCTCTAAAGGAGCTAAGTAAAGTGAATCATTAAAAAGCCCTGCTAAATACTCATTTGTTTAGGAAATACACTTTTTCAAACCCCCTCAAATAAATGTGCATAAGTATTATGTATTTGTTGTATGAAATTAGTAGAGAAAATTCTTTTAATTAGAAGCCAGGTGATGAATATTTGCTTAAGTACCTCAGTTTCATTCCCGTTTCTAATTTGTATGATTCCTTGATATCATCAAACTCCATTTTTGCAAATATGAAAAATAAGGCAACTAAGCCTTCTTTGCATCCAGTAACATCATTTATCTTGCTTTGTAAGGATTGGTGTGAATTTACTTGTAAGCTTCCTCTATAATGTCAAAAAAATACGAAGTATAATGTAGAAAGTATAAAGTATAATGTCAGATTTACTGTTAATGGACAACAGTCATGGCAAACATGTAGGTTATTCTCCGGATTCTCAGATTTTATTTTGTGTGTATTTGATTGTTTTTAGACTATAGATATTGATGCTATTTTAGCTCTGCCCTTTGCAAGTATCATTTTCATTTTCGGAACTGATAGCTGAAACATGGCTTTGCTTTTGGGCATCCATCCAGAATTGAGGGAAAAAAGCGACAAAGAAGAGTCTGGTTAACACATCCTTTCTTCTGTTGGGGAGCACCTGTCCATTTTTTCCCCCCCTAGATTCATGGTTTTATTTGTGGGTGGTGTGGGGAAGTAAACAAAAACCAAAGTTATTACGGGTAATTTAAAATTATACATATTCTGATACCTTGAATTCAGCATATGTTGGTGATTAAGAATGCTGGTCTTCAAAAGTAGTTATGCAGTTAAGTGTGGTTATATAAGCACTAACTAGGCAGGGATTTTGCATTGTTCACTACAGTATCCTCAGTGCTTAGAATAGTACCTCGTAGTAGATGCTCAGAAAGTATTGAATATAGGATGGAAGAATATATTGGCTGTAAAACCTATTGCTGATGCTTCTTATTACCAGTCTGCATATATTTGAAAAATGCATATTCATAGTAGTTCAAAACCTCATATTTCATCATTACAATTTGAATGATGGTCATTATAGTTTGCTGTTTTGTGATTTTTTACAAAAGAATATCTTTTCAGTGAATCTGTTTCATCATAAAGATTTTGGGGAACTATTGTTTCCTTAATATACAGCATTCTTGAGTGAATAATAATCTCTTACATCTGTAAAGCATTTTATACTTTACAGATTTTTCATGCTTTATCATTTGGTCCTTACTGCGGTAAGGGGTTCCTGACACTGCTGATTATTTGCCCAGTTGTCTACTTTATTCTTTCTGGTTCATTGAAACCTGATTTTGTTCAGGTGTGTACCCCTGCCTCACATAACTTAGGACTAAATCCCGAGTAGTCTAAGCCTGTTAGAGTAAGTTCATTCCTTTTGCCAGGGACTAGTTTAGGAATGGGCATGTGACACCATTCTGGCTAGTGATCTAAGAGGGGATGTCTGCTGGGGGTAACGGTACATGTGGGAAAAGTTCCCTCCCCCTTTGAAAAGGACACACAGGAAAGAAACATCCCCTGTTTTTCTGCCGCTTTTGGTCATGACTGGATTTGACCACCTGGAGCTGCTACGGCAGTCTTGTGACTAGAGGGAAAGGTAGACTAAAATTAAGTTGGATGCTGACTATAGTGGGAGAAAAAGATTGAAAGAACCAGCTACCAAATTAGCCAGCCCTGGAGCTACCGCACTGCTGACTTCTTGTTACCAGAGAATAAGTTTTTCTTACTCCGGCTGACTGATAATTGGTATCATTATTGCCATTTTACAGGCAAGAAGTGGAGACTTGGAGCTCTAAATGGAATGATCATCACTAGAGGGTGAACTCGCTATGGAAGCCAGGAGAATTAAAACACATATTCTAATTCCTTGCCTGGTGGTCTTCCTGTTTCCCAATGTAGCTTCTCTGTAAACAGCCCTGCCTCCCTACTTGGGAGGGAACCGTATTACCAATTTAGGTATTTGTGTTTGAAATACATTCTAGACAATTCCTAATTATTTGGTGATTGATTACCTGTAACAAATACTGCTTCAAAATTCTTACTGATACGGTTACCAACTTTTCTTAATTTAGCTGACCTAAATGAGAACTTTCTTTACAAATTAACAACTTGAAGTTCTTTTACAACTAAAGTAATTTTAAAAATTGTTTTGTGAATATACATTCCAAAAAGTTTGTTGAACTCTGCCTAAGTCTGTGGATATATATTTCAAGAATTGTGTTAAGTGTTGAGAAGTGGGATGGGTTCATTTATAAAGGAATTAAAATGGCAACTGACCAACCTATTGGATTGAATGAGAGAAGGGGCTACGTGTCTGACTTCAGAAGCTGTACTGACATTGGCTAATATGAAAGCTTTTGGTTGACCATATACATGATGTTCTTTGCACTGCCATTCTTTGTTGACGTTCTGTCTGCATTCCACCCGCTTTTCTTTTCATCTTCCTTCCCCCCTTACAGGTAGAGGGTAAAGAGACTGTGACCAGTAGTATGTGTCACATTGCTTCTTATTACAGAGGCAGATCAGGACAGTGTTTCAATCTGAGTAAGGGAGTTTATTTATAGTTGAAGAATTCAATTAAAAAATATTCAATGCCATGTAAGAGATACTTGCTGGGGGAGGATTAGGTATTTTTTGAAAGACCATTATTCTTGGAGGCAGTGGTGGCTGATAAGAGGGAGCAGCAAAGAGGACTGAGCTAGTGCCCAGTCTCCTAGAGGGGATTGCAGTCTATGGCCCCCACCTCCTCTTTGCCCAGTTGAAGAGACTGCTGTTCTGGAGAGGAGCGGACTGCTGTGGGGGGTAGAATCTGTCTTCCCTCAGCCCTTTGCTTCTTCAGGCTTAGAGAGCTGGCTAGCTGAAGCGAGAGGACTAGAAGAGGACCAGCATTTTGAGACTGTTCTTCCTGGTAGCAGAGTGGTTAAATAATTCCTTCAGCTTGTTCTTTTCCTCCCTAATCTAGCGAAATACATGGTGGGGCTTTCACTGGGTTCCTACTGGGATATTTTCTTAATTCTTAATTTCATTTAAAACTAAAAGTGAGCCCAAGTTTTTGGGGATTAATGGCAAAATAAAAATTTAGTCTTGTATAATTATTAAGAGTTCCTCCAATGCTGTGATTTTTTTTTTTTTCCTTCAAGATCTCTTTTGTCCCTAAGATTTTACTTCACAACTAAAATGAGTTGTGTGGTGTCCTGATAAGGGTGATTGAACACCAGGATTAGCACAGGTGACACCATATGTTGCTGATTACTGACTTCTCCTTAGGGTGCACTTGGATTTCTACTTGAAGTGCTTAATGATTTGATTTCTCCTCTTTAATGTATCTGTGAATGGAGAACTTGCCCTTCAAACCAGCATAACTTTTGTTCAGAGGACCATCTCAAGCCGTGAAAATGGGAAGAACGCTTAAAAATCTGTATGAAGATGTTGGGTGAATCATGACATGGAGTTTAGATATTATATTCTGCTGCAATTAACAGAAAACAGAAAATTACTGTCTCAGACCAGTTAAAGGGTTTTTTTTTTCCTCTTGTAATGAGAAATACAGAGGTGGGCATTCCAGGATTGGTCAGAACCATCACAGACCCCTTCAGCCCCTTTAGTGATCTTGTCGATTTGAAGTCTCAAGATGGCTGCTCTCCAGCCAGCATTGCATCTGCCTTCCAGGCAGGAAGAAGGGGGAGGGCAGATGGCAAAAGGCAGATCGCAGCTGCTCCTGTTCTCTTTCAAGGAGCTTCCTGGAAGCTCAGTTCTGTGACTTCCACTTATATTTCGTTAACCAGAACTGTGTCATACTGCCACCCTTAGGTGTACACAAGGCTGGGAAACATGGGATGTGTCGTCACTCTGAACACAACTGGAATTCTGATGGCAAGTATTTTGGAAAGAATTGTGTGTCTGTTTCTAAACTAATGGGACTCGGGAGGAATTATAATAAAGGAATATTTTTATTTTTTATTTTTTTTTAATTTTTATTTATTTATTGAGAGAGAATGATAGAGAGGGAGCACATGAGAGGGGGAGGGTCAGAGGGAGAAACAGACTCCCCGCTGAGCAGGGAGCCCGATGCGGGACTCGATCCTGGGACTCCAGGATCATGACCTGAGCTGAAGGCAGTGGCTTAACCAACTGAGCCACCCAGGCGCCCCAATAAAGGAATATTTATTGAAAACAGCATACTGGATGTTGCGCTGGTTGCTTTGAGGGCATTATCTTATTTAAGCCTTAGCATTCAGAGAGACATATCATGTACACATTTATAGTAAAGAATAAAGTAAGTTCAGGGTGGATTTAAAGAGCCAAAAACAGGATTAATTGTATTCTTTGTGGAAATGTTCTCACAGTCAACCTATGAGCTTAAAGGACTTTATCTTGAAACCCAGATATTATAATGGGAAATTTTGACAAATTTAAACATATTAATTTAAAAAAATCTGTGTGTTGGTACCCAGCATTCATAAATGAAGACTTGGAGAAAATACTTCCAACATAGATTTAAGAGTCTTAATATTCGTAATAGATAAAAAGCATCTATAAATAAATAATAAAAACATAACTTTATTTAAAAATATGGATAGGCATATATTTCTCTGAAGAAAATATGCAGATAGTCAAAAACTAGAAAAAGATAGTAAAAGCAATATAAACACTAAAACACCATTTTTTGTAATTCCCACTTCACAAATATTTTAAAAATTAATAATAACCAGTTTTGTAAGATCTAGGGAGAAAAGGCACTTTCATATACTGTTGGTAGTCCTGTTGGGTTGATACCATCATTTTTTTTTCTTAGGTAGTCTCCATGCCCAACATGGGGCTTGAACTCAAGACCCCAAGATCAAGAGTTGCATGCTTTACCAACTAAGCCAGCCAGGCACCCTGATACACCATCATTTTGGAGAGCAGTTTGGCAGTACCTGTCAAAATGCAAAATGTCCATACCCTTTGATTCAGCAGGTCCATTTCTTGGGATAAATTTTACAGAAATATTAGCATGATTTTACAAGGATGTTTATTGTGGAATTGCAATTAAATAAAAATGTGGAATGAACAAAAATATCAATCAGTTAGGACACGGTTAAATAAATTATGTTATAGCTACACAATGTAATTATTAACTGGCAAGCTGTCTGTGGATTATTAAGTAGGCAAGTTGCAAAGTAATATGTATGTGACACCTCTCTTAAAAAAGTGAATCTATTTATGCACATAAAAGAATTGGGGTAAGAGATGTGATGATTTTTCACTTTTTGTACATAGATATTATTTGAATCTCAGGCGGGGCAAATCGTGTGTGTGTGTGTGTGTGTGTTTTGCAAGAATGATTTGCCTTTTTTTAAAGTTGCTAACAACTGTTTTAAAGCAGAATTTTAAAAAGTAAAGGGATAGGGGCGCCTGGGTGGCTCAGTTGGTTAAGCGACTGCCTTCGGCTCAGGTCATGATCCTGGAGTCCCGGGATCGAGTCCCGCATCGGGCTCCCTGCTCGGCGGGGGGTCTGCTTCTCCCCCTGACCCTCCCCACTCTCATGCTCTCTCTATCTCATTCTCTCTCTCAAATAAATAAATAAAGTCTTAAAAAAAAAAAGTAAAGGGATAAATACATTTTTGATTCTATAAAAATTCTAAAATGCAGGTAGTGATTTTTATGGCTTGTTTCCTGGGAGTGGTAGAGGAGGAAATGATGTGTAAGAAGAAAACAGTCTAGATTAACAATCTAAATGACAGACTATTGGGAGAAAATGTTTTTTCAGCTACCTCCTATGAGTCAGCATAGGCTAGATTATAATAACAGACAGCCTCCAAAGTTCGGGGGCTTACATCACAAAGATTTATTTGTCACTCCTGGTTCATGACTATTGAGCATTGTCTGTGAGCTTCCCTAACAGAGCTGGTGGTCTGAGAGGCTCCACCGACTTGAGCATCGCCCCTCACCGTGACGAGGAAGGGGCTTAGTGGATCCTGCACTGGCTTTTAAAGACTTCTTCCCAGAAGTGACACCCAGCACTTCCACTTACTCTTTATTAATTAAAGCAAGCGCCATGGTCATGTCTGAATTGAAGGAGGCCAGGAAGTGTCATTCTAATGTGCTTGGAAGGAGGAGAATCTGAGTACTTGTGAGCACCTTAATGGCTATCACAGCCCGTCAAAGGGGGACTGTGAGATGAGCTTCTAGAGCAGTGCCTGGCACATAGTTCTGGTGTTACAAGGGTTTTCGTTTTTATAGATTATTTATACTCAGCTAGGTGAATTTCTTAAGAAATATGTATGAACTAACTTGCATATTAATTGAATCAGTAGGCATTTGTTGAGTTCATGTCATTGTATCAAACCTGTGGAAGTTAAAGAGATTTGTCTGTATGTAGAGATTTTTAAAGTAAGATTTTGTGAAAATGTTTCTTAAATATTTTGAAAACTCCCTCCCCCCGAATTGTTTATTCTAACTGTATCTATAAAGAAAGTGTTTATTATAAAGGAAATTTCTGTGGGGCTTTTGGTATATTTTTATAAAATTCTAACGTAGTGAGGCCTTAATCTGTTTAATAAGAAATTCCTATTTATGGTAGCTATCAGGGATGTATTCTCTTTTATTTATTTTATTTTTATTTTTTATTGAAACGATTTTTTAAAGATATTTATTTGAGAGAGAGAGTGCAAAGTGAGAGAGAGAGAGCACGAGCCAGGGAGAAGGCCAGAGGGAGAGGGAGAAGCAGGCTCCCTACTGAGCAGGGAGCCTGACACAGGGCGCAATCCCAGGCCCCTGGGATCATGACCTAAGCCGAAGGCTCAGACGTTGAACTGAATGAGCCACCCAGGCACCCCTTATTTTGATTTTTTAAGATTTTATTTGAGAGATAGAGGCAGAGAGAGTGTGAGAACATGAGCGGGGGGAAGGGCAGAAGGAGAGGGAGAAGCAGTCTCCCTGCTGAGCTCGAACCCAGGACCCTGAAATGATGTCCTGAGCCAAAGGCAGACGCTTAACCGACTGAGCCACCCAGGTGCCCCTCAGGGATGTGTTTTATAGCAGTAACTCTTTAGCTATGTTTGTTTGGGTTTGGCTGACAGGGAAGGTACATTCCATCAACAGAAAGGAAATCTTTTTAGACAATGTTCTGTACACATGAAGTCCAAGTACAGAGTTCTTTACTATTGTGATGCCCCATCGTTTAGTATAGTGCGAATAGTCTGAAGTTGTCCTCTTCTGGGCATGATGGAGTTTCTCCTCCCTCTGATCTTTCTTCCCTTTCTCCCTAGTTCCCTCAATCATTTTCCTCTTACTTCCCTGAAGGACTCAGCTCTTTTCCATCCTGTCTTCTCATGCATCAGCAAACGTTTCACGTCCTTAGATTGCTTGGGATGGACGAAGACAGACAAACCTTTCTCCTAGGATCTGGGGGGAGGTAGAAAAATCTCTCCTGCCACTTTAATAAAAATGGTGGGTTGACTGTCCAGAAATTTCTAGAAATGTGTCCGTAGCCTGATTTATTTGAGAAGTTGGCTAACTTTCTAGGCCTTACATTTCCAAGCTAACATGTTTGATTTACTGGTTGTCTTTTTCTTCTCTAGTTGTTAAATAGAAAAAGCTCTTAAGTCGTTGTACTACTTAAAGAAGCTTGATTAGAAAGGATGAAGCTACCCATGTGTTTCTACTTCTCTTAATTTCATCTGCCATTTATTCATTCAGCAGCCTTGGACTGACTGTAGAAATCGAAGTCTTATGAAGAGAGGGATCACACCTTAGCTGATGTGGAAATATACTTCAAGGCCAAAATTTGGGATGCCTCTCAGGTACAAGGGATAAACACTCTACAAATTCAGCAGTATTTTGTCTCGTGACCCTGGGTCACCTGGGTTTGGTGCTACATTTTGGCAGCACTTCCTTAAGAGTCTCAGTAAAAAGAGCGTATGAAAATAACATTGTTTTGAGCACTGGCTGTGTGCTAGTGCCATGTGATTTCGCATTACCTCATTATTAGAAGTTGGCTTTAGGGTAATGGATGGCTTGTCTCTGACTCTGTGGTATTGATGATAGACTAAGAATTGACAGTATGGTGCTTCAATAGTTAATCTGTCTCTGCTTCCAGCTTCTTTTTTTTTAAAGATTTTATTTATTTATTTGACAGAGAGAGACATAGTGAGAGCAGGAACACAAGCAAGGGGAGCGGGAGAGGGAGAAGCAGGCTTCCTGCGGGGCAGGGAGCCTGATGCGGGGCTCGATCCCACGACCCTGGGATCGTGACCTGAGCCGAAGGCAGACGCTTAACGACTGAGCCACCCAGGCACCCCTCTTTTTTTTTTTTTTTTAAAAGATTTTATTATTATTTTTAAAGACTGTTTGTTTGACACACAGAGAGCGGGAGAGAGAGCACGTACACTGGCAGGAGGAGTGACAGGTAGAGGGAGATGGAGAAGCACACTCCCCACTGAGCAGAGAGCTGACGTGGGGCTTAATCCCAGGACCCTGAGATCATGACCCGAGCCGAAGGCAGACGCTTAATGACTGAGCCACCCGGGTGCCCCTCTGCTACCAGTTTCTGAGCTTCTTGAGGGCAGGGACTGTATCTTGTTCTGCTGTGTATCACAGTGGGATTCCACAACGTGTGTCATTAAAGTTAGGTATATGAATGCCTGTGTAGGTGGATGGATGGATGAATGAGCGGAGTCAGTCCAGATGTACCACCTGGTCTCTACCCTGGAGAGCTTCATGATTTACAGATAATGAGTGGATCTTGAAATCATCAGTAGATGTCTGAAGGGTTTCCTGTGGTAGAGTATATGTGTTCTGTTTACCTCCTATAAGGTGAACATACGCGTTGCTGTTGCTCCTGACCTACCCCAAACCTTCATTGTTAGTATACAGCGTCAGCCTGTGACTAATCCCCATTCTCCCAGAATGTTGCTGGAATTTCCCTGGACACAGAACATAACAGTTGCAGAAGATGGGAGACTTGCCAGAGCCACACAATAAAGGCCTGGGGGGCCTCCTCCCTCCCTGTCGCCATTGTGAGTGCTGGGAGAGGGTGTGTTGAAGAGGGAGTAAGCAGTGCCACATACCTTTCATCAGGCAGCCGTTCCAAGATGGCTGGAGCTTATCCACCTCTGGTGAGGCTAGAGAAGGGAACAAAATAGGTGATGCCTTTTGCCTCTTTATAAAAATGTACCGTAAGGGTGAGTGGCAGAGCTCAGCGCAGGAAAAAAATGGTGCCTCACGTTCTTTCTTTGGCTTTCCTTTTCTCTCTCAGCTATGTCTGTTGGGTCATTCCTCGCAAGACGTACTTCTTCCACCTTCCCCAACAGGCAAATAAAGAGGAACTCCAGAGGGTGTTTAGTGGAGGTTCTCTCCCTGACCCTTCCACAGTTAGATAATGGGACTGAGGGCGCTCACATAGGATTGGGGACTATTTCCCTCACTCTGCCTCATGCTGTGGGCAGTCAGAAATAAGGGTGAGAAGAAGCAGTGGTTACTTATGGAACACGCAGGCAGAGAGAATGATTCCTTATTTTTGAATCATTTGGCATGATCCTCCTTACAAGCCCCTTCCCACTATGGAAGTGGATGGGGGGAGCAGCTTAAATATAGTGTAATCCAGTAAAATTAGTCTGATGCAACAGTTTAAATGGTTTTTAGGGAAATGGTCCTTTTTAAACATGTGAACTGCTCTGATTCTTATACTTCCTTTTTCCTTAAGGGTCCTCACTAAAGTGGCATCTGGGGAAGGGGGAGAGGACCGGGTGCAGGGGGGCGGTGGTGGTGGTGGATGGGATCTGGAAACCCACCTGGTGACCTCCAGAGCCCTTTTGGCTCTGCCATGAAGCAGCTGCTCTGGCCCACTGCCCGGCCTGGAGATGGCTGAGGGATGACGCCCCTCCCTGGAGTCTGCTGCTGAAAGCTCTCGCAGGTCGAACTCCTGTTTTGCTTGTCATGCTCCGTCATGCCTGGTAGTGCTCCTGGCAGGCTCCACTTCCCTTTGGCTCTTGCGGCCATGCTTCCCCTCTGGGCCTCTGCCATATCCTTCAGCCAGCTCTTGGCCTAGTGATCTGGCCCCCTGTGGGCTTTGTAGTGGCGTCCCCTCGCCCCTTACCAGGCACTCCCATGACCCCCCGCCCACCCCACCCCATTTGCATCTGCTCACTTCTGTCTCACCCTATTCAGGCAGGATTTTCTGGGTCTCGTGGAAACAAAACAAAAATCAGGGCCACGAAGGTAAAAAATCAACTCCCGCCATTGTTCCATCTGACTTTGCTGTAGCTCTGTTGACTTTGATGGAACTGACCGTACCCAGTTGGTGTGGTGTGGCCTGCGAGGCAGTCTTTTCCCAGAATCCTAAATGGGAAGCATGGCAGAGGCCTTCTTTCTTCTTTCACCCTGTGAGTGCACCTTTCAAGAGGGGAGGTTGGGACACACCTCACCCACTTCCTCTCTTGACTCTGGCTCTCGTCTTTTCGCATTTCCCTCTGGGCCAGGCCCTGCGCCCTTTTCCTCGTCCTACTAGGTTAGAACGTCCCTTCCATGTAAAACATGGTGATCTAGTCCTTTTGGCTTCCATGTGTTCACTAAAGTTGAAGTGATTTAGAAAAATATATTTTCTCTGTATAAGGCATGGGATTCCTGCTGCAAAATCATGTCCGTCTCCTCTCATCCCCTCCTCCCTTCTTGCGTTTGGCAGACGGACACCTCCGGTAGATTGAGGGCTAGTCGTGTTCAGTACAGGTACACTGATAGCCCCACAGTACTCTCTTCGTTAAATCGGTGAGAATTAAGACCTCATCCAGATACTCCTTAGATGTTCTCTATTGGGCCGGAAGACTCCAAAGAAATCATTAACTCCTTAATCTTTATAAGGTGGACATACCTGGGAAACAGCAGACTTTAAAGCAATCGAGACTATTCTGAATTGAATATATCTTTTGGACTTTGTATCTTAAACAGAGTTAGAAATAATCAAGTGGCAGCTACCTCGACTCTGAGTGAGTTTTAAAGAACACAGTGTGATGACTGGCCAGATGGGTCCTTTTGGGTTTCCTCAGGCCCAGATGACAGCTGCCATCT
Source organism: Leptonychotes weddellii (assembly GCF_054177405.1). Taxonomy (NCBI): domain Eukaryota; kingdom Metazoa; phylum Chordata; class Mammalia; order Carnivora; family Phocidae; genus Leptonychotes; species Leptonychotes weddellii. The sequence goes on along the minus strand of NC_138371.1, from coordinate 119,941,526 downwards.
GGAAGAATACAGAGAGGACTAGACTGGTTGCGGAGCGGCCACATGTACTAGTGACTCAAAAATCTGGGTGGAGCCTGGAAAACCAAACCAAAACAGAACTTCAGTAGTATGATGTTGATGAAACTATCCCAGTTAGTAGTGTAGTGGGATTTTCTGTTTGTACGTCAATACAAACCACACTTCCTTCCATCCTTTTTTCTTAATTTTGTTTTTATCTTTTTGCTCTGTTGAACTTCATGTAGAACATTGGAGGTGTGTGTGTGTATGTGGGAGAGAGAGACAGAGACAGAGAGAAAGGGAGGGACGGAGGGAAGGATGGGATGTTTCGCTTCATATTAAATATTGCATTTTAGGTTTGTAAAATTGCACGGAAATTGGAGGTTATTCTTTTCCCTCTTCACAAAGGTACGGGATTAACTCAGAGCACATTTGTGTTGTGATTCACTCCAGGAGGCTATATGCTGACAGTGCAGGGCTTTGCATCCTAAAGATAATACTTGAATTTTAAAAGGATGTTTAAGTGGAGCCCTTGACTTTCTTCTCTGTGTTTTGAGACCCTTCTTTAGGTAGTTTCTTTGTTTTTCTTGTTGTTCTTTATTCCAGTCTTGTGAATCTGCCCAGAGGTTTATAAGCCCACTCCATTTCCTTGCAGCCAGTGTCTCCTGGGGCGGCCCACTGGTGGGTGAATGACTGTTCTTTTGTGCAGCAACACACACTGACGGCGTTCCGTAGACCACTGGCTCTGTCTCTAGTTACATTATCTGTCTCCAGTACATCAGGAACAGTTTACAAGTTTTAAATTCTGAACCTGGTAGAGGGCAGGCTCCCTCTGTAAAATGAAAGTTAACTAGGAGAGATTTTACAATAACACTCATTCAATTTGCTCACTTATTAAACATTTACTTACTATCTGCCTGGCACTCTGCTGGTTTGTGAGCATAAAATCACAGGACACCCCGTTTTGTTCTCCAAAAGCTCGCAGTCTGCTCAGGGAGGCAGGGAAGTAAACAGTTACAGTAGAGAACTTAAAGTAGAGAAGTCTGATCAGATAATTTATAGTCTAAACTGGGACCCTTTTAAAAGTAAAAGTAAGGGGCGCCTGGGTGGCTCAGTCATTAAGCGTCTGCCTTTGGCTCAGGTCGTGGTCCCAAGGTGCTGGGATCGGCCCGCCCGCATTGGGCTCCTTGCTTGGTGGGAGGTCTGCTGCTTCCTCTGCGGGCCGTACCTGCTGCTTGTGCTCGCTTTCTCTCTCTCTCAAAATATATAAATAAAATCTTTAAAAAAAAAATAAAAGTGAAGGTAAATTTAAAAACAAAGACGGTTAAGATGGGGGGAGCCTGGCTGGCTCAGTCTGTAACCTGACTCCATCTTAACCCGGTTAAGATGGTAAATTTCATGTTACGTGTTTTTTCCTGCAAATAAAAAAAAAAAGCGAAAGTAGGTGCTATTACTATGTAGGCCAGAACAACAGACATAAGCCAGGGCAGACTGGCCAAAACAGATAATGGACAACTTACCAAGCACTCTAGTAGGAGGATGAAAGGGAGAAGAAGGAGCGGGGAGAATGACAGGACTGTGAAAGAACACCAAGCCTTGCTTTCCTCATCTCTAAAATGGGCATAGCACCTAATTCATAGGAGTTGTTAAACAGGATTCAGTGAATTAATTCAAGCTCCTGGGACTGCCTAAGAGTGCAGTAGTTTTTAAAATCTCTTTGAGATAGGGAAACCGAAGGGACCCCATGAAAGAAAAAGCTGGGTTTTTTTTTCCCCCTTTGCTGCTTTTCCTGCTTCTCTTCTTGCTGGGACCTGCACCCCCACCTTACACATGCCTTCATGTATGTCCACCTTATAAAGATTAAGGAGTTAATGATTTCTTTGGAGTCTTCCGGCCCAATAGAGAACATCTAAGGAGTATCTGGATGAGGTCGTCATGAATGTTTTTCAAGACCACTGACTCCAGGCACCTTGATGCTAAGACCCCTGGCCCCAGGGTATAAGTGACTTATGGAGGCCACCTGAGCACGCGTCCCTGTTTGACCAGTTCCTGGATGCCTGAGAGGACACGTGCCCCAGACCACCAACCTCAATAAAAATTCCAGACCCTAAGTACAGATGAAGCATGTGCTCTTTTCCTTTCTGAGTCTCCGAGACGCTCTGTCTGTATCTGCTCTCTCGAGGTCTTCAATAAACTCTGCTCTCACTTCCTTTTGGCTTGCATTTGATTTCCATCCTTTGCAAAGCCAAGGACCCTCTTGGCTAGTCCTGCGAGACCTGCTCTGAGTCCTCGGACCTGGCCTCCCTTCATCAGCTTCAGCCATTTTTATTAGTCCCCTATGATTTTCCTTGGTTGTAGATGTCCATACATTTTTGTGTGTTTTTTACACAGGACAAACCTCTTGACAGCAGTCAACATGTAGGAATGCGTATCGTGTGAACATTTGGAAACTACCTTATTTCCAACTTTTTCCCATTCCCTCTAGAAATCCTGGATATTTTGTGGTTCCTGTCCTCCCAATCTTGTGGTCCTTTCCGTCTTTCCACAATAGGCAGTTATGACAGGCAGCTCTTTTTTAAGGGATGGATCCTTTTTTTAATCCATTGAAGTTCTTCTCTGTCTCATCCCCTCCCCCAAGCTTCTAAAATAGAGGACCAGGCTAAAGAGACATAATTAAATGGGTCTGCTCCCCCTGCCCCCTAATATTCCTTTCAAGAGCTGCCTTTGAAGTGATCGAAACCAGTTTTGAGATAATGTGATAAAGGATGAAAGATTAGAGAAGCGATCAGGTTGGAGGAAACCACTGTAAGATACAGTTTGAGTCATTGAATCAGAGGCTTCTCCAGGCATACACTTTTCTTGGGCTAGTTGTGGACAGATGACTGGATTCTGATAGGTTGAACTTGCTAAAAGCAGGAGTTCAGATTTCATCGGAGACACTCTAACCCTGTGTTTCAGGCCTTGCGTGATTATTTATAGTTCGGTTCCCCAGAACTAGGGTGTGAGCCGTCACTCTTGTACTTTTGTGACTCCTGATTTGCTTTTCCCAGTTCCATTCATCCCTGGGAGTGGCAAGAATCTTGTGTGTTGGGTCTCCATGTGCTGCAAGAGGCCACTTTCACTGTGCTTGTTTCACTTTAATTCATCATGGGTTTGGCAAATGTGAGTTGAGTTCCTGACTCTGTCTCAGGCACTATTCTAGGCAGGGGATAATATTAGTAAACAACACGAAGATCTCTGGCACTGTAGAGCTTACATTCTGGGGTGAGAAATAAACAGTAATCACAATGGATAAGAGTGTGTTAGAGGGTGAATAAGCAGCCTGGAAAAAACACAGAGCAGGGTAAAAGGGCTGAGAATGCAGATATGGGTTGGGGGGAGGTGAAGTTTCCACTTTTTGCAAAGGAATGGCCAGGGCAGCCCTTACTGAGGGTGCTAAGTCCTCCCTGAGAAGGCGATATTTGAAGCAAGATCAAGGGTGAGGGGCTAGCTGTGGGGCTCCCTGGCACGGGGAACAGCCAGGGCAGAGGCCCTATGGCAGGAACATCCCTGATGGTCAGTGGGGAGACCATTGTGTCTGGGAGGAGAGTGCTCAGAGTCAAGGTCAGGGGGATGGTCACAGAAGGAAGCACTGGAGACCATTGTGAAGATGTTGGCATTTCCTCTGGCAAAATGGAGGGGTTGCTGCAGAGTTTTGATTAGAGGAGTGCTAAGAGTTCACTTATCTTAATGGGATCAACTGACTTGTGTGAGACTCGACCAGGGGCAGGGTGGGGGGGGATTGGGGACAGCAGCTGGAGGACCAGTTAGGAGGCCAGCCCATTGCAGCAGGAATCGTGGCTTTGACCAGGAAGGACTCTGGTGGCAGAGGTAGTGAGAGGTGGTAGGGTCCTGGATATATAGACTTTGATCATTCAGATTTGACTTAGGGGTTTCTGGTCAGGTGTATTCTGGTGGTACAGCACTGTAGCCAGAACCATTCCTCGTATTGGTCTGATGGTTTCCTCTTCTGTTAAGGTCACGTGTGTCTAGCACTTGTTTGTGTTAATGTTTCAGGTGCAAAATTCAGGTTTCTTGGGTTTCGTCTTGTTTCAAAGCTGGAATGAACATAGCTGTTTTTTAGTCTCGGTTATGTAATAAAGAGGAAAAAATGTATCTGTTTTTCTTAAAAGTAATAATCTTTAAAAAAACAGATAATATACAGAGCAAAATTGTTCCACCCAAGCCCATGGCAACCACCATTACAGTTCGGCTCCTATTCTTAATAAGAGTCAATTAAAATATTCCTCCGTCTGGAGGGTTTCAGAGGTTCAGTATAAAAATGGAAATCATTTATAGAATAAGTATCTCTGGACTTGAGAGCTAAGCAGAAACATTACTGAGGCCAACTAAAATCCTGTGGAATTCAGCCAAGATTAGCCAGCTCAGAGTGCAGCCAGCCCTGGCTGAGGGCAGAATGCTGACAGGGCAGGGATGAGCCAGGACTTCCAAAAGGAAACTGGTATCTGCAGAGGAAATTTTCACCTGATGTAGTATTTCATACTTCACACTCCAGCGTGGTACTTCTGTTTGATTGTTTTAATATTGTCATACATTGTTCATGTAGTTATGAGTAAGCCCGGCGAAGAATTTATGGTGAAATAGAATAGAAACCATGGTTGGGGGGGCCGAGAGCCCCCCCGGCCACCACCAGGCCTGTTGCCACACCAGTGACCTTGCAGTGAGGATCTGAGGGAGGACGGATGCTGCAGGGGAGCTAATACTTGAGAATGTCACTGGAAATCTCCGACTCTTAGATGGGTGAGGGTGTGAGGCCCAAGTGTGTCTTTAGAACAGAAATTCTTTGGCAGTAGGACCTACATCTTTTCTTATTTTTTGTTAGTACTTGTCGTAATACTAACTTGTGCCGTAGAGGCAAGACCGGGCTTGGAGTGAGACTGGTTTGGTTCAGATGTCAGCTTCCCGTGCTGTTATCTGTGAGGCTCGAATCAGCCTCTGCAAGCCTCAGTTTACTTCTCTGTATGGCAGTTTTTCATGTATATTTGCTAGAGGTCTTGGAAGGATCATCCCAACAAACACAATAGTACAGGAAGCATCATCTGCCATGCAAGGCTCATTAAATAGCTCCTTCCTCTTTCTCCACCAGTGGCTCAAACGATTCATTTTGATTGACGATTAACATCGTAGATGTTTATAGCTTATTTAATTTTGTGTAATGAATTATATTATATTTCATAATTCATGCGAATGATGGGCAGGGTCTCAAACAAACTGAAATAAGCCTAACAAAAATTCTTATTTCAGTGAATTTTTTGTCTGCAAATTTAGTGAATTTGATGTTTACAAATTCTTCGGTGCCTCTTGTCACATTAGGAAAGACAACAATAATAACCGTAAAGGCAGAGCTTCATTTCTGTTCCTGTGGATGGAGAGGAGGAGGGGGAGGAGCGAGTAGGGCACGTGATGTAGCCACAGTCGCCTCCACCCTGTGTTTGACTGAATGGAATTCTCTTACTTGAGGATTCGGAATAGCCCAAAAGGGCTTTAGAAGCTGATTGCCCAGCGTTTGACAAATAGGATTACAGCTAAAGATTGAGCAGCAGGATACATTCTTGCAGGGTTTAGACATCTTCCAAAGACATCTTTGTGTGCTCAGTGGAACGTTTCCGTTTATAGCTGGGATCCGTTTTGATCCCAGTTTTAAACTGTACACTTCCAGTTTCCTTGTGTATGAAATGAAGAGTTGGCCTCGATTATGTCTCAGGTGTCCTTCAGGGCTGAAATCTTTGAAACTGAAATTGTGAGATCCAAAGTTTCAGTGTTAAGCTGTGGAGAAGCGGTCTTGCAAGATGTGTATGAAATTAATGGATTGAACTCTACACGTGGGAAGTCCCTCACACTGTTCCATCCACCTCATCATGTGGGGAAAGTTCACAGGAAGAAGTCGCTGAAGCACACCCAATGGATAGTGTCAGTTTCTCTTGGTCTGCTTTGGTCTCTAAACATTCATTTTGTCTGCAGTAGATTTAGGGCACAGATGGTTACTGGTGTTAATTAAATATCTAAAAGGATTTGAGTCCCTTGGAAATTGATGCATTATAACCATGAATTTATCTTAATATTATCTTTATGGAACATGGCACATGAAAAGAGAATTTCGCTATTGGCGAAAAATGGATTTCGGTTTCCTGATTTAATGTGATTTTAGGAAAGGCTCTCGAATGATTAAAGTTTCAAGTTCTTCACTGCAACATGCTCTGTTTATCGATTTTAATTTTCCTGTATTTATCTTTGAAGGCTGTAATCAGTAAAGGGAACTGTTCTAGAAAGCGTTACACCCTATGTAGGGGATAATCATTAACGACATCATGAGCTTTTTGTATAGAACTGTTATGCATGTGGTGGAGAATTAGAAAACTGCTACTTGTGACAAATCAATTCGATAGAAGTCTAATCGAAAAACAAGAAGAAAAGTCCCTGTGTCATTATGGCCGAGAGGTCATCGAGCGCCTTTCTTCAGTGGCACTTCTCTTTCAGTTCTTTTGAAATAGGTACTTTTTTTCCCAGTTTATACAAGCATTTACATTCTGATAAAAAAATATGGAAAGTCCAAAAAGGTATAGGAAGCGGGAGGTAAGAAACCACCCATGATCTACCATGTTGGAGGAACCACTATTAACAGATTACTGTTAGCTTTTTTTCCCTCCAATTTTAGTATAGTTTTATGTATACAATCTTATAAACCTTGTATTTGCCTAACATGATGTCCCCAGCACACTGAAGAGGGTAATTGGGTGGAAAAATGGAGCCTCAGCCATGAAAGGTACATGGGAGCCCCTGAGTCAGCCTGGAACTGCCTGCCTTCTGGCCTTTTTGTTTAAAAAATAAATCACTGTGGTTGGAATTCTGTTATTTGCAGCTCAAATCATCCTAAACTGAGAAAACTGCCTTGAGTTTATTCATTCTTCCTACATATGATTCCTTACTTTTGCACACTATGAACATAGAGCCTGTCATCCATAGTGGACTATACGCGGCCTTTCTCTTCTCATATCACATTACAATTGCTACCTTTTTTTTTTTTTTTTTTTAAGTAATCTCTACATGCAAGGTAGGGCTTGAACTTACAACCCCGGGATCGAGAGTCGTATGTTCTACCCACTGAGCTTTGAGGGGGAAGGAAGGCGCCCCTTGGTTCCTTACTTTTGTAACATGTGAATGTAGAATAAATTTCTACGAGTGGAATTTCTGGGTCAAAGATTATATGCTTTTTAAGGTTTTTGACCTCTGAGGATTTCCTTTTTTTTCTTGTCAGCTCATCATAAGACTTTAAGAACATTTTTTTTATTTTAATGAGTTTCTGGTTTTTAAACTGGTAGAGTTTCCTCTTTCTTTCTTCTTTTTTTTTAAGTGTTTGGTTAACCACAGTGCCTGCAATGTTCTTTCTTTCTTTATATACACCTCTTGGAGCAAGTACTATATGCCTGGCACTTTTTGCAAACGTTGCCTCATTTAATAAACCCTGGGGGTGAGTGGTATTTCGCTCTTTTACCCAGTTTGTGAGCGTTCCTCTTTTGTAGGGGTATTTAACCACTTAGTGTTCACTGAATGTTTGGTCTTACCCTGGCATCTTGTGTTAGGTTTTCAAAATTATTATCCTTTCTGATTATTTACCTTTTTCTAAGTTTTGTGTTGCTTTATTTTGTCATTTTTCTCTCTTTTAAAGCAGAAAAACAGTTCTCTTTGTGACTTGGGAGTTACATGCCTAATTTTGTTCTTGTGAGTACATTTAAAATTTGAACTTATTTAACATTAACAGTATCTGTGGAGTTCCCATAAACGTGCTTCAGCACGTTGGTTCCTTCTTCCTTCCTTCCTTCCTTCCTCTTACTGCCTAAATTTTATTGAAATACTTAGAAATGTTTGTTCATACATTTTTTTTATGTTTTGCTCCTTTAAGCATCATTGCTGAATATTTCTGTCATTTCAACACCATTAGCATCGTTTTGTTAGCTTTATTGTTCACTGCTATTTCTTCCATACTTCTATATGTCTGTACTTGTTTTTTAAGATTTATTTGAGAGAGAGAGCGAGAGCATGCATGCAATTGGTGGGAAGGGCAGAAAGAGGAGGAGAGAAATCCTTAAGCAGATTCCCGACTGAGCACAGAGCCCTATGTGGGTTTCGATCCTAGGATCCTTAGATCATGACTTGAGATGAAATCGAGACTTGACTGAACCTCCCAGGCGTCCCTCTGTATGTCTCTACTTCTGTAGATCTTCTCCTTTCTTGAGTTCTTTATTCTAATTTATTTTTTCATTTGCTTGTATGTCCTCCCTTCCTTAAGAATTTTCTTTCCAGGGGTGCCTGGGTGGCTCAGTTGAGCGTCTGACTTTTGATTTCAGCTCAGGTCATGATCTCAGGGTTGTGAGATGGAGCCCCAAGTTGGGCTCTGCACTCAGCAGGGAGCCTGCTTGGGATTCTCTCTCTTTCTTCCTCTGCCCGCCCCCCGCTCAAAAAAACAAGAACAAAAAACTTTTTTTTCCAGAAAGGGTGTATGGAAAGTATATTTTTCTTACATATTATATATTTTTATTTCTTATATTTCTTATGTATTTTTACATATTTCTCCTGCTTTATAATATTAATTTTAGTATTGATAATTTAGCTAAATTTAGACTTCTTTGGCCACAGTCTTTTCCCTACAGAGTACTGTAAATCTTACTCCACCGTCTTTTAGTAGTTAGTAGAGCAAATGAGAAGCCCGATGTCCATTTCATTCATGTTCTTTTTTGTTGTTGTTAATCTTGGTGGAGATTCAGATGTCTATTTTTCTCTAACATTCAGAAATTTTGGGATGTGTGGATCTTTTATGATGAATTCTGCCAAGCTCTGAATGAATAATTTCAGTCTGAAAAACTCATTTTCAAGTTCTGTTTTTTTTCTCATTATTTACTTAACTATTATTTCTCCTTTACAATCATTATTTCTCCCCTGTTTCATTTTCTCTTTCAGAATTTCGATTATGCACACATTTGAGCTTCTGGATCTGTTATTCAGTATCTTTTCTTTCTTTTTTTTTTTTAAGATTTTATTTATTTACTTAGCACACGTGCAAGCAGGGGGAAGGGCAAAAGGAGAGGGAGAGAGAATCTCACGCTGACTCCGTGCTGAGCGCAGAGCCCAGCTCAGGGCTTGATCCCATGACCGTGAGGTCATGACCTGAGTCGGCCACTTAACCGACTGAGTGCCCCCAGGAGCTATTTTTTTAGTGGTAATTTCCCGTTTTTCGTCATTTCCCTGTGAGTTTTGGGAGATCTCATTGAACAGCCAGATCTCTGCAGACCCGCCTTGGTTTTCTGCGGTGGCCAGTCTGCATTTCCCTGCCTGTTTTTTAGGCCTCCAGTTTAACCTTTTCTCTTCAAGTACTATTCCCTGTTGCTCCTATTTATCTTTCATCCTGCTGCCATTTGCATAGGTGGTTCACTGTTCTTGGGATCTTAGTGAGAACATACAGTTTAAGATTTGTAAACTTGGCTTGTTTCTCGCAGTTACCCTCATTATTCAGCTGATTCCACTTCTCTTAAAATATCTGAGTCTTTTCTCCTGTCTCCTTTGCTAGCTTCTCTGGTGGCTCATCTGCCAAGTGAGGTCTGGTCTGTTCAATATCGGTGACTGAGATATGCTTTGTCAGGGATTGTGGAGGTCATTGTTCCGTTCTTTTCATTACAGGCAACGGGGAAAAGTTGGATTGATTGTACTTTCTCAGCAGCGGCTCAGAGTTCTAGTAGTCTGTGTGGGGTAGGGATGGAGCTGTGGGCAACGGGAGACAGCTGCAGGGCAGAGTACCCCTTTTGTTGAGGAACAGTCTCCCTTTTGTGTTGCGTTGGCAGCTCTAAGCCGACTGGGGTAGTTTGCCTTCGCCCTGAATAGCCGCCTGGCCTGGCACCCCGGCAGAAGCTCCAGCACAGTTCTTTGTCCCACGCCGGTCTTGCTTCCAGCCTCTGGTCCAGTTCTCGAGCTGTCTGCAGGATCTGAAGAGGGGACCATGGTGGACTTGGGCCCTCTGTGTGGTGGAGTGCTTAAAAGGTTAAGCTTGAGCCGGATAGCCATTGTGTTCCAATTCTGGCTTTGCTACTTACTGGCTGTTCAACATTGGGCATCTTGTTTAACCCTCTGAACACCAGCTTCCTGGTGTATCTAATAATATTGAAATTTGTTAGCAGCTTAAGGCACTTCATCGGGCTTCCAGCTCTCAGTAGCCGGTGGATGGTAGAGTTTTGTTGCGAGTGATGTCCCAGGGACTGGCTGCTGATTGGGCTCTCATCTCATTATGCTCCTTTCCTAAGCCATCCTCTGCTGACTCTCTTCAAGGGTTCGTGTTTGTGGATGAGGCTCTTAACTGGCCAGTTGGTAGTGAAGAATTTTCCTTATGGAGTTAGCTGGGTCATTTTCACAAAAAGTGATGAGGAAAGGGAGTCATGCGTCATACTAGTTCCAGGCGCTCACATGTAATTCTTTATTTTCTTTTTAAAGACTTACTTATTTATTTGAGAGAGAGAGGGAGAGAGTGCACATGCGTGAGCAGGGGGAGGGGCAGAGGGAGAGGGAGAGAGGGAATCCTCAAGCAGACTCCCCGCTGAGCACAGAGCCCAATGTGGGGCTGGATGGCAAGACCCTGAGATCATGACCTGAGCCGAAGTCAAGAGCTGGATGCCTAACTGACTGAGCCACCTAGGCACCCCTCACGTGTAATTCCTACAGTTTATTTTAATAAATGGTGTGAGGTAAGGGTCCATTTTTTTGGAAACAAATAATTAGGGCAGCATCTTTTATTGTGTAATTTATCTTTCCCCCATTATTCTTAATTACTTTTTAGTATGCTAATTAGTATATATGCTTGAGTCTGTTTCTGGGCTTTTATTTTTTTCCACTGGTCAGTCTATTTAATCTGTGGTAGTGCTATGATATTTGAATCTCTTTCTTCAGTGGCAGGATTAGTTGTGAAGAGCATGGGGTTTGGAGACAGGCTGCCAGGGTTTGAATTCTCACTCCTTTAATTCCTAAGAGGTTTACTCAGCCTCTCTGTACCTCAATTTCATCATCTTGAAAATGGACATAGGGGTAGTGCCGATCTGTGGGACCCGTGTAAAGATTAAATCAAATAATTCTCATAAAGTAACTAAAACTGAACCTTGCTTAGTGTTAAGTGCTCACTAAATGTTACTCATTATTACATCTCAAAATCTCTTCCCATATATAACACAGATGTTTGTAGTTTTGAGTCCACCTTTTAAAACTGGAGATCAAAAAACTGTAAAGATTCTCTTCTTCATGATCTTCTTTCCCCTTATTTCCAAGCAGAGATGTGGCTTTAATTCTACAAATAAAAACACCAAGAACTAATAGTGTAGTCTTGCAAAGTCCCAGAGGTGTGTTTTTGAGAAAGTGTGAATAGAAACCTGACTCTGGGCTCATGAGGCCTGGGACCCCATTTATACCCTCTTGGTATTTCTAGTACTAGTCCTGGTTTGTAATACATACTCAGTGCATGCTTTCCAAAATGAAGGAGAAGGAATACTTTAGCCTTTTAAAAAACAGAGTTTTAAAAAATACTGAGAGGGGCACCTGTGTGGCTCAGTTGGTTAAGTGTCTGGCTTCAGCTTAGATCATGATCTCAGGGTCCTGGGAATCCGCACTCAGCGGGGAGTCTGCTTGTCCCTCTCTCTCTGCCCCACCCCCTGCTCATGCTCTCTCTCTCTCTCAAATAAATAAAATCTTAAAAAAAAAATGTAATAGGGACTCCTGGGTGGCTCAGTTGGCTAAGCAGCTGCCTTCAGCTTGGGTCATGATCCCAGGGTCCTGGGATGGAGCCCCGCATCGGGCTCCTTGCTCGGTGGGGGGCCTGCTTCTCCCTCTCCCTCTGCTCCTGCTGCTTGTGCGTGCTCTCTCTCTCTCTGACAGATAAATAAATAAAATCTTAAAAAAAAAAAAAGAATATAATGAAACCGGGTTAGAGTCGATTAAACTTTTGCAAATTTACAATACCTGTTACCACCTTAAGAACGGAAAAGGCTGATTTTTCTCAAGGTATTCAGTGCCAAGAAATAAATTTAGTAGAGCAAGGAGAACTTGTTGGCTAAAATGTTTTATGTATACTGATCAAAGCAATTGGATGTGTTCTGGTTGGATAAAGTGGATTTCGTCCACACTGACAAGGCTCAGAGTTGGAGGAGAAGCCTCGTAAGGAAACCCTCATTCTTTTCAATGGCATAAGAGGAGTTGGGAGAGAAATTAGGATGTGACCATGGTTTTCTGTGCCAGCGTGAGTTGCAGCTCTGGGTAGCTGAGAGGATTTGACAGAACAGCACGCTGTTTGTCTCGTGTACCTCTAGGCCTGTTAGAAGTGAGTAAATCCAGACCTACCTGAAGCGCTGTGCAAGGGGCTGTAATGCCCATCGGCCGTTTTCTTTGCTTCCTGTCTTCTGTTATCTAAATAGTGAAAAATTTCACCAAGCTTCCTGCATTTCTCCTTTGCTCAGTCTGCTACACTCTGAGCGGTCAGACAGCCTCAGAAATAAGATGGAAGCCAGAGAGACTGAGGCTTTAGAGTCAGGCTGCCTGGAGTACCTCCTGGTTCTTCCCTGCCTGGGGGCTGCAGGTGGGTGGGCATGTGCACACTGTAGTTGCTCACTTTTAAAATGGAAATGGAAACAGGATCTCCCTCCTCGAACTTTTCTGAGGATTCAGTGAAGGAAAGCAAGTAAAGAACAATGTGTCTTATATAAAAAATGCTCATTAAGGTGGCATCTTAGTCAGTTTGGGCTGCGGTAACAAGTTACTGAGGATTGAGTGGTTTTCTCCTGGTCTTGGGGGCTGGAAGTCTGATCAGGGTGTCGGCATGGTCAGGTTCTTGGTGAGAGCCTTCTTCCAGGGTTATAGATGACTGTCTGTCTTCTCGTATCCTCACATGGCAGAGAGATGGTGTTTCTTCTTAAAAGGGCACCATTCACAAGGGCTCCACCTTCAAGATCTAATTACCTCCCAAAGGCCCCACCTCCTAACACTATCACATTGGAGGTTAGGATTCCAACAGATGAATTTTGGGAAGGACGTAAACATTTAGTACGGAACAGTTGTTATTATTCCTTCTACTACTACTGCTATTTCACTTCCTCAGCTAATAGGAGAGATGGAAGCTTTACTCTAACCATACCACCACTCTCCATTGCTCTTCTGGTGTCCCCATATCTGGGCAGATTTCTCAGACTTTGGGAGTGCCTGCATACACTTTAATCTGACTGGATGCTTATTGGAAGGGATGCCCAGCAGAAGGTTTTTAATCTTTTTTACAATGTGCTGGATGCCTGCCTTTGTCTTCCTTTATATATCAGGAAGCCCAGCATGTATTTGTTGGGCAGTTGGTGATATTTCTTTAAAAATGCCAGCTTTTGCTCATTTTCAGGTTGCTGTGTTAGCTTCAACTGCCTTCCGTAGCTTACATTCATGCATACAAATTACTCGTGGACCCTGATTTGTAAACATGCTTTAGACTCAGAAATTCCCCCATTTTGCAATTATCTAAGTTATCTTGGCCATGGTTAACTGGTTATTATCAAAGCAGACCTGTAGGCCATGAGCAGTGTAACTTGGGAAGTGCCATTCCTAGCAGAGAGGGCAAAGAGAGAATTGACCTTGACCCACTTAGGCAAGATGGAAGACAGCCAGTTCTTTGGCTTTGTGTTCTGTCTTTTTAATCACAGAAAGCGAAATCATTGCAGCAGTCACTCAGGCTCAGTTAATTGAAAGGACTCACAAGATTTCCCAAAGTATACTTACCTGGGGCTTTAGTAAAGACAATGGATACAACACAGCAGGAGAAAGAAAACACAAGGCAAACATTGAGGAGGTCTGGTACATCCCAGGTCCTTTCTCATTTGCTCACAGTACTTTTTGTCTTTGTATCTTGAGCCTTCAAGATACATGTGAGATAGTTTGGCCTAGACAAATAGATCAGTGGAACAGAGTAGAATCCACAAAGAGACCCACACACATACACGGTCAATTGATTTTTGACAAATTCAGTGGAGAAAGTATTATCTTCTCAACAAATGATGCTAGAACAATTGGATATGCACATATTAAAAAAAGGAACTTTGACCCATGCCTAATACTTTTATAAAATGAACACAGAATAGATCATAGACTTAAATGTAAAACCCCAAACCACAAAGCTTCTAGAAGAAACATAGGACAAAATTTTTGTGATCAGAATCTGCATTTTACAAAATCCCCAGGGTTATTCTTATGCACAGGAAAATCGGAAAAGGACTGCCCTATAAGGTGTGTGTTGAAGGATGAGTACTAGTTATGCAGGTGAAAAAGGAGGATGGGGGGGGAAACAAATGTTTCAGCAGAGGGTCAGCATAGTGCAGGGGGCACAAGGGTATGAGGAGGGAGGGCATGGCTCTCACTGCATAAGTTCATGCAAGAATTTTCACCACTGTGCAGTGAAAAAGAAAAAAGACAATATAATGAGTTTTTTATATCTAAAATTAAGTTTATTCAGATTTTAGAATTCTCAGATCACGTCCTTCTTCGCTTTTTGTAAAGTGAAAGTGCTAGCAAATTGTAGGGTTTTTTGGTTTGAAATGTTTTTTCCTTGGCAAAATCAAAAGCTGACAACCCTGTGTTTAACTCACCACCCTTTTAGTTTTAGTTTTAGTTTTAGTTTCTCTCCTGACCTATGAAATCCAACCAAGTTTGGCCATTACTCTTAGAGAACTAAGAGTAGTTGGGTAGAGTATTGGGCATCTGGGGCCAGAGGAGCGGATAGGGTTCAGATTCTGGAGGACCTCGTAGACCATGCGGGTGGACTTGATGCCCACATCTCGAAGGTTGAGCCCTAGTTGGATTTGCATTTTAGAAAGTTGACTTAAGTGACGGGTGGGAAGGGATCAGAGAAGAGTGAAATAGGAGGCAGGAGACCAGGTAGGAGGCTTTTTTGGGTATCATTGTGAGTGTGACGAAGGCAATGTGATACAGCAGAGTGAGGACAGACTTCATTTACACTATGGAGGTGGAATTGACAGGAATTAACATCTATTGGACAGAAGAGGGAACTTTACATTATTTAAATTATTGTCTGACTTTAAGTTTTGGTGAATTTTGTACGTCCAAATAAGTATGAGTCAGCACCATTCTCAAACCTCTTTAAATGGATTGATTTAAATGACTATGGAGTGGAGTGATTGAGCATCTGTGCAGTGTAGTCCCTCAAAGACAAAGAGAAACTCATTAAAATGAGATCAGAGAGTTAATCCATCTTCACACTTAAGTACCCATTCATGAAAAGCTACGCTGTGTGAGTCAGAAAATGCTGATTTCATTCATTTTATTACGTATGTAACTACTTGGGAGAATGCTAGCTAGTAAAAATATTGGGTACTGCTAAGCTTTTTGGATGTTTATTTTTGCAGGGATTAACTCAATACTGCTGCATATTATGTAGAGCAATAATTTACATATCATGCTTGATTTACAGAATGGCTTCTGGTGAAGGGGCTCTGTGGTTTGTCAGCCTTAGCTCAAGATTCTTAGGAAATTCTTTTTTTTTTTTTTTTCAGAGAGAGACACAGCGAGAGAGGGAACACAAGCAGGGGAGTGGGAGAGGGAGAGAGAGAAGCAGGCTTCCCGCTGAGCAGGGAGCCCTATGTGGGGCTATGACCTGAGCCAAAGGCAGATGCTTAACGACTGAGCCACCCAGATGCCCCAATTCTTAGGAAATTCTTATGAATTTCAGAATCTTTTTGGAAGTTAATGAATTCTTAAAATAATATTAGAAAATAATTTCGTATCTACTGTTACCTTTATCTGACTTCTCTGACAAAAATACAAATGAGAGTTGACTAATAAACAAGATTCTCTTTCTCTGGGTTCTCTGCATTTAATGAGTTAGCGTGTAAGCTTTTCTGTTGGTATGGCTTAAATTTCAGCATGTTTTCCAAGGGAGGTCAAGATATAATGAATTATTTCTAGACTTTTCTAGACTTTTCTTCAACCAACACATAAAGAAATTTTGCTGTTATAGGTTCATCTACACTGTTTTACACTGTGTACTTTGGTACATCAAGGAAATTCTATGGGAGCTTATGGGGGAGGTTCGATATGGAAGGAAAGTTAATGTGATTTTGATTTATGGGCTTTATTAACATTCATGAGTATATATTATGTATCTCAAAAACCCATAGGAAGGGAGGTGGATTATAGGAGGAGAGGATATCTGTATACTATGGTTTTTCAACATAACATGAAATTTTTCAACCATTCATGCTAAACCATCACTTTAGATCGAGCAAAATTATAGAGGGCTACTGTTCTGTGTTTATTTGACTTGGCAGAGTAAAGATGTAGTATCATTTTCTTTTTGATTTTCCCGTTTTATACTATGTATTACTACAAAGCATGTCCGATACATTTAAAATTTGTGAGAAATATGATTAGTCTTAGTTACTATATAAAATAGGCTAGATTGTAAGGGCTTCTATGATTTTATGATTCCACTCAGTACTTGTCTCTTGTCATAAGGGAGAGCAGATGGATGTTCAAAATAATGTAGATTATTTAATATGGAATCTGAATACGTTTATGCCATTTAGTGTTTTCCAGTAGTGAGGAGAATTTAATCTCCTAATGAAATATATTTAAGGACTGCAGAAAATAGACATTTTCATCCAGTCTGCTAACTTCAAAGCAGCCCATATGCTATTGTCTCCCTTATCACTTACATGTGCTACTATAATTTATGTATTGAGAATATTTAACATGAGAACTTTAAAAATGTTCTAGCAGGTTTATTCTGATACTTTGTATTGATTTCTTTTGGACATATATGCCAGGTAATTTGCCTCAGCTGTTAACACCTTAAAAGCATGACTTTTTCTAGGCTGTTCATTCATTTTAGAGACCCAGAAATTGTTTGTTATCCATTCTCTAGAAATAAAAAGTGTTTCATTTGTGAACTGTTTATTAATATCCACAAAGGATTCTGGAAGACCTGGTAAACCAATTCAGATTGCCAACTGGATGACAAAACTGTTGAGTACTACTTGAAATTAATATCCATTACTATTTCTCTATTCATAATTCCTCTGTATTAAAAGGAGGCTATGCCTTTCTGTTACATACAATTATATATACAGTTGTTATGAGTTAAGACCTCAAGATTTTTTTTAAAAGATATTTTATTTTTTATTATTTTTTAAAGATTATTTTAGAGCATGCAAGAGCAAGCATGTAAGCAGGGGGAGGGGTGAGGGAGAGAAGCAGACCGCTGCTGAGCACAGAGGCTGACCAGGGGCTCAGGAACCTGAGATCATGACCTGAGCCAAAACCAAGAGTCAGATGCTTAACCGACTGAGCCACCCAGGCACCCCAACAGTAGGCTTAAGTCCTCTAGACTCCGAGCACCTTCAGACATTCACTAAGAATGATGATATCTTTGCTTTACTCACCTTAGGGTGTTTTGTAAAGGATAAAGAGAAATAGAGGAGGGCAGGCAAATGGATGGATTTTATATTTTCTGCCCTACTTTCTTTAAATTCATTAGTGGAAGTTATTTCCCCGAATAATGTCTTGCCTAACTTGAGTCCATATTATTCATGGAGAATTTCCAGTCACCACTGAAATATAAGAGGTAGTGTTGAAAAACGTGTATGGCGTGTTTCTTATGAGAACATGGACAACAAAGAAAAAGTAGTTATGATCTAATGATATATGACTGGATTCCTATTTTCTTTAACAAGGCCCACATTCATTCTTAGAGAATATTTTCTTTGCCTGAAGTTCTAGGACATCAGGGAAATGGGAGCATAGCTGAGTTAATTGTCGTCGTCTGATAGTTATCTAGGAAAGGAAATGATAACTGTCAGGTGCCTGGGTGGCTCAGTTAAGTGTCTGCCTTTGGCTCAGGTCATGATCTTGAGGTCCTGGGATTGGGCCCCACATTGTTCTACCTGCTCAGCAGGGAGTCTGCTTCTACCTCTGCCTCCCTGCTTGTGCTCTCTCTCTCTCAAGTAAATAAAAAATCTTAAAAAAAAAAAAAGGAAAGGAAATGATAACCTTTGATCTGATCTGGGCTCATTTCCCACCATCGATTATCTTCATCTTAGAATTGACATTTTTCAAAATTTCTGTCAGAGGCTGAGCCATTATCTCTCAACTCTTGCCTTTTACCCCTTCTCTATATTATTCCTTCCAATTATACATATCTTAGAGCTTTTCATTCTAATCTTTTTCACTCTGACTTTCATATATATATATATATTTTTTTTTTAAAGATTTTATTTATTTATTTGACAGAGAGCGAGACAGCGAGAGCAGGAACACAAGCAGGGGGAGTGGGAGAGCGAGAAGCAGGCTTCCTGCCGAGCAGGGAGCCTGATGTGGGACTCGATCTCAGGACCCTGGGATCATGACCTGAGCCGAAGGCAGACGCTTAACGACTGAGCCACCCAGGCGCCCTTTCATATTTTTTAACTTTGAATATATTCCATATCTTTGTCTTCATTGTCTTGTAGAGTGTTTTTCATTTATCTTTTAGTTTATAAATCCCCTCTTTGATTGTATCTAATCTGTTCCATTTGTCCATTGAAATTTTTATTTCACTAATATTATATTTTTCATTTTCAGAAGTTCTATTTGTTTTATTTTCAGTCCACTTACTGTCTATTTATTTTCAACCTCTTTTATTCTTGAAACACATTAAATGTAGTTATTTTATATTCTGTTTCTGATTTTAGTATCTGAAGTCTTTGTCGGTCGGTCCCTTTTTGCTCTTTAATTTTTGCTGGCTCTCACTCTCATACCTAGTTTCCAGGTGGGTTTTGTCATTTTTAAAAACTGGATCCACTCATTTCCCTTAGAACTTCATCTGGGGAATTTTTTAAGGTCTCCTTGAAGTTGAGTTGCTCCATAAGACTGGGTTTGCTTTTGTTTCTTTGGTTGCCTGAGTACATGATAAACCTAGGACCACTTAAAATTAATTTCTCCATTAGAGGGTTCTCAGATCACAAAAGCAGAATAAATTTGTACCAAATCTTTCATGAGGGTCAGCTTGTGGAGAACAACTTGATTTATTGATTGATTTATTTTTATGTAGATAAGTTTCCTTGCTGTCCCATTTCTGCATGGGGGGTGGGATATATTTCTTACAAACTTTTGCACCCAGGGTGTAGCCTTTGGAATCCTGGCTTAAATAAGGTTTCTCATTAGATTCCCCATGTTGGTTAGGCTCTAGACCTTTTCTCCTATAGCCCATGCCCAGTGTGACATTAAAATGGATACTTAAGATCTACAGGGTCCAACAGAAACTCTTAAGGTTAAAAGGGTAATAGTTAAAAAATTGCTCAGAACTCCCTTATTAGAGTTTTGGGGATCTGCAGATCCCTCACTTTCAAACAAGTTTTCAAATAACAGCAACAAAAAGAAGACCAGATTCTACTAAACTGAAGCCAGCATTTAATTGCTTTAATTCAGAAGGTCTTTCAGTGTCTATTCTTTCACACTGCCGAAAATCAATGAGATTTTCCAGCTTCTCTTTCTGGAAAAGTGAGTTGACTTTGTGAGGTTTTTCCTTGTTTTTCATATATGGGTAGTAACTCTGTCACAGTCTGCCTTCATCAGCTGTGTGGCTCTCTAGACTGGAAATGTTGTAGCCGGCTTTGGCTCTTTCTCCATCCTGTGATTTCTTCTTAGAGACGGTTCTAGGACATGGTTCTTCCTCCGTATTCCCCTGCCACTACTCTATTACAACATGTTGATCACTAGAGCAGGCGCTCAACTGGTCTTATAGCTTTTACTTTTTCTCTTGTCTAATCCAAGTTGTTTGCTACTGCCAACGTAATCTTTTGAAAACATCCCCTTTCATTATGTAAACTTACCCACTTACACATGGTTCAGAAACTGTCCTTTATTCCTTTTTTTCATAGCATACCAAGTCTGATTCCTCCAAACCGTAGGTCCCAGTTGGATTTAGATTCTGGAAGGGAATCTGCTGCCCTACCCTGTTGGAGTGGGCAAGTGAATTCCCTTTACACATTCTCAGCCAAGGATGCCCTTTGCTGGCCCTCTAATGGCTGCATCTTTGGCAACTCTAGGAAGGTTACACTTTCAGAGAGATAGAGAACCTGTTTCTTTTTTAAAAACGAAAAAAGTTTTTTTAATGTGGTAAAATAGACCTAACAAAGTTTACCATTTGAACCATTTTTAGGGGTGCGGTTCAGTGACATGAAGTACATTCGCACTGTTGTGCAACCATCCCTACTCTCCGTTTCCCAAATGGAAACTCCATACCCATTAAACAGTAACTCTCCATTTGCCCCTCCTCCCAGCTCTGCTTTGTTTTTTAAGATGTAACAAGATTCTTGGCCATGTTGCTACATGTGGCTGCCCTGGAAGGGAGCAGTTCATCTCTTTTCAGATTCAGAACAGTGGCAGCCACGGGCATCCTCCGAATCACTGCTCTTTCAGTTTACTATTTCATTAAGTCCCTGTTGAGCATTTATCACCTGCCTGCCACTGTAGCAGGCTGTAGGACTATAGCGGTGAGGAGGTTGACAACAGATACCACCCCCCCCACCGCCGTGTATAGAGGCAAAACCAATATTTAAATCTACATCGTTCCTCTAGCGATCCCATCCATATTCCTCCTAGTGGGTGATATTGATGACCGTTCTCATATTGTTGAATTGCTCAGACTGACAGTTCAAGGCTGGTACTCCTGTTTCTTTTGCCTGTGAGGGACTCTGGCTGAGAAGCAGATGGCACTGCTAATGCTAATATCCAGGAACCCATCCAGCCTCTCTGATGTGGTGCATTCCTAGGGCTGCCCTATGGGTTACTCTTCACCATTGCACTGGGAATGTGTTCATTTTTTTTTTCCTCTTCTATTTCCTGTTCTTTTTCCTTTTATGTATTTATACGACCTTTTCCAAGCACCTTCTTTGGGCTAAGTACTATATATATTTGAAGTAAAAGTATTTATAGGTATTTTTAAAAATCAAAGGTAAAAATATTCAAAAATAAAAATTTTTTTTGAAGTTCTCAAGGGATTTATGGACTTGCTAGCCAGCATTGACAGGCAATGTGACTGTCCTGACATTGGCAAGATACAAAGTGATTCTGGAGCTTCATTCTGCCCAGGAGTCTGGTAGGCTTGCCAGGGGAGTTATGCTAATACGAGAGAGCCGATCTGCAGGTAACAGCGGTGAGGGCTGAGAGGGAGGTTAGTCTGGGAATCCTAAAACCCCCAGCTATGCAAAGACAGGAAGCTGTGCTTAAACATTAGCCACAAAGTTTAACCAAGAAAACAAACAAAGCAAAGCTAGAATGCTAGGAAACTAATTGCAGACCCAGAGTAGTGCTTAATAGTAATGAAACCACACAGAATTAAGACCTTATGGGGGCTTCTTTCTCTTGAGGCCCTTACTACTGATTGACAAAGTCAGTCATTCCATGTATTTTGTGTGTTCGTGATTTCTCACCTGCCGTATGGGTCCATTTAACTTCACTTTGTAGATTTTAAAAAACAATGAAGAGACTGCCACTTGATTGTGATGTTTAAAATTCTAAATTGTGAAGGCTTATATGACCTTTGGCTTGAGAGAAGGGACCCAGCTGGTTAAAATACTGTCTGGTGTTGGCTGTAATAAGCATGTCTCTGTAGCACGTGACTGCAAATGACCAGAATGGCTGTTACTGTTTTTCAGGCAGGAATGCCATTAAAAGCTCCAGGTTTTGAAATATAAACCAGCCATGGCTATTCTTCAGCCACAGATTGCTAGGTTGCTACGGCTATGGGAAAGAAAATCCAGGTGTCTGTGATTCAGTACCGTTGTTTAGGTCTGATGTAGTGGGTGGTTATGCTTGGCATCGAGCTGCCTGGCGGGGTGGTCGAGAAGCTGGACAGCGCCCAGCTTGAGCTCCTCTGTCTCAAACCCCTGGTTGCCTTAATTCACTCCACACAGCAGTCTGTCTAGCTGTGGAGAAACCCTCCATACAGAGATGCACAGTGTTTTGTAGACGATTGGGTTTAGTTTATTCACTATATGTGATCTGAATGCATATAATGAGGATCGGGTAGTCTGTTTTTATTATAAATAATCATAGGAAAATGGCTTTAAAAAATCTTTTAGGTATGTTTTCCAAGAATTTCTGCAACATTATTTGCATTAGAGGCATTTTTCCCCCTTTACACAAGTCGCTCTAAAAACTACAAAAAGTTATTGACTGCCATCCCATTGCTTCAAGTTTTTCTGTTCATCTGCTGATCGCTAGGGGCTGCCTTCTGTTTGTATTGAGGTTGCAATGTGTGATCTATTAGAAAAGTATTCCCTGAAAATTCAGGGTCTTGAAAACACAGTCAGTATCACTACTCTCCCCCACCCCACCCCCTGCCCCCCCAAGTTACTTCAGTGGTGGCAAAAATAACAATTGTCCCCTGGGAAATGAAGCTCATTGCTATGGTAACTAATGAAGGTTGCATCATTCTAGGGCACATTTTTAAAAGCCTGAATTTCAACATGGGTAGACGCCTCGTCTTATTTTATTCAGTAGCTTAGCAACCTGTGGTATACTGTTTGTCACCACCCCCAATCTTCCCTCTTCTCTCAGAAAAGTGACCTATATAGATAGTTTTTTATTATGGGCACGTTTTCACTGTGAATTTGGTTCAGTTCTTAGGTATGTTTATAATGACCTTATTTTCTGGACCCAAAATGAGGACACGTGCTGTGTCTGAGAAGTGAAGGCTGTTTGTTCTACATCCTTGGCGGCCCACACCCAAGTCGTTGCGGATCTTCTGCGTGCTGCACCCCTTAACTGTTGGTGTTATTCTGGGGTTCGTCTTTGGTCTTCTTTGTTCTTCTTACTTACCAGTGGCTTAGCTACTGCTTATGTGTGGGTAACTTCGCAAATCTTCATCTTCAGCTCAGGTCTCGAGACGCCCATGGACTCCCAAGTAGGCAGGCAGTTCACTTCTTGACAGTCCTAACTGGAGCATCCCCACATGCAGCAAGTTCAAGATCAAGTCAGCATTGCCTTCTACAAAAGTCACTTCCTGGTGAATGGGACTACCATTCATGCAGCTCCCCACCCCCAGTCAGCCCCCGAGTCCGGATGCTTCCACCTCCTAAGTGCTCTAACGTCTGCCTTCTTCTCTTGTCCCGAGCCACATCCTTTTTTGCCTGGTTTACCGGCTAACCAAACTGGTTGCTTCAGGGTAAGCAGGCTTCTTCCAGGCTTCCCCAAACAAACAAATAAATTGTGATTTTGTGACTGGCTGCTTGGCCTTCAGTCGCTCCCCGTTGTCCTCAGAGTAAAACCGAGCCTTGTCAGCATGGCCTACAGAGCCCTGTGTGCCCTCCCGCCTGCTCCGCTGTCCAGCTGGTGTCTCCTTACTCCCACCTTGCCCCTTCCTGCCCCCATGCCTCCTTGTGCTCCAGGAGCACACTCCCACCCCCGGCCTCCTTCCTCGGGTAGCTGCTGCCCCCTCCTGCATTTCAGACACCATCATCTCTGGCACGCTTTCCCTAACATCTAACCCAGGCTGCATTTCAGAGTTAGATGCCCCCCGTGTTTCTTGAACAGCATGGGCTTCTCCTACCCAAGCTCTTACGTGGCTGGGTTGTAATGCCTTGCCACCTGCCGCATGCAGTGGGTGGTGCGTTTTGGAGAACAGAGGTGGCACTTGTTTGTGTTTGTGCTTCCAGTGCGTTTCCCATACAAGTGCCTAGTAGGTGTTTAGTAAATGTTTATGAGTGGATCAGTGATCAACAGGTCAGTGATTGAATGAACATAAACGTGCTTGTGAGGCAATGGGGCAGAACCCCGAACTTTGAGATTTGAATGGTCTTGGAAAATCCAAGTTGTTCCAGTCCCTGCAGTTCATTGCCTCCATCTATATTAAGTGGATTCTCAAAGACTGCTAGAATTTAGAACAAAGGGCATATTTTTCCTGGATACGATGGGGGTGGGAGTGGGCCTGGTCTGGTGCTTGGCCGTGTGTGTGTGTGTGTGTGTGTCCCCGTCCGTGTGTCTGTGTGTCACACACACACAGTTCAGCAACTCTGGGTTACTAAACTCTGTTGCCAGCTTGTGTGTATTTAGCACACTTCAAAACAAGAAAGTCAGGTACAGACTAAAATTTGGGGATCTCATGAAGGGAGCATTTGACTCCCTTGCTGGATTGAAAGTTTGATCACATTGGCTACTGGGGGGCTCCTGGGGAGGGCTGCCTGGGAGGAGGTCACACCTATGCTGGTTAAGGTTGTAGTGGAGGCAGGCAGTGGATTCCATTCTTTGGAGGGAGTTGGAGTGGGATGGGAGGCAGGATCGGAATGCCCTTCCATTTTTCATTTCTTTAGGGTACTGGTAGACCCTGGAGCTATAGAATGAAGAATTTACAGTTCCCTCCCCATCATCCCCCAGCACAGTGTACAGATTTCTTGGTTTCAGATCAGCTTCTTTGCTGCCATTCTGCACAAGGTCTCTGCAGATGTGATCAGAGAATTTCCTGGCAGTGGACAGGTTGGGGGTGGGTGGCTGTGGGGAGGAACTTTTGACTGATCCTCTTGACCTGTTGGAAATGATGAGTACCACTTTTTGGACCTGGCATGGAGCTTGGCCCTGGGCAGACGCCGAGTATGAGAAAATGTGATTCCTTCTCTGATGGTATTTAGAGCTCAGTCAAGGAGCCAACTCGTGCTGATCATGGTGGAGTGTTGATAAATACTACAATTCATCCAACATCTGTTTTCACCTTAAAAATGAAAAGAAAAAGAAAAACTCTTTTAGGTTTAAGGAATAATATTTAAGGCCAATATTTGAAAGTAATGTTTACCTGTTGAAATGTGGTGAATTGTGTCCAATATAGAATAAGATGATGCTGTTTTCAAAATAGCCCAGCTGCTAAACTGACTGAGGCCCCCGGGGATATCTTGTCATATTATTTTTGAGACGAGAATTGCTTCTTTATCCCAACTGTCCCCAGTGTCTGTTTCTGCCTTTGGTGAGAGCTTGGGGGAGAGGGTTAGGAGGGGAGAAAAAGACAGGACCCGGTAAGGTGGACGGTGCAAGGTGTGTGGCTCTGTCGGGTTCCTGTGAGCCCAGGGCTTTGTGTGGGGTGAATGCAATTTCTCTGCTTTTCAGGAGGGGCACGCATTTTTCTCCAATACACTGACCTCTACTGGCTTAACCATGACTCTTAATCACAGCTGGTTTTTTTGAATTTTTTTCCAAGGAAAAAAGTTTTTCACTCACTATTAAAAACGTTTTGTGTTGCTTTAAAAATATAATTTGCAAAATAATTAATACTTACAGGCTTTGTATAGTGGAATTTACATTCATCTAGGAAATTCCTAGCTATCCAAATTTTACTTTTGACCTCTAGGATGTAGTGCCCTTTTTTTTTTTTTTAACTGTTAATACATCTCTAAAGATAAGGGAACATATATTTTAATATAATTTTATTTTGAATTGTAAAATTACCAATTGCTCTTAATACATGTTGGTATAAGGAAGGCATTATGTTTAGTGAAGAGAGTACAGAATTTAAAATAACTGCAGGTTATCGATCTGTTCAGGCAAATTGTTTAAATTCTCTGGGCCTTCTCACCTGTAAAGGATGATTTCTGTTTCATAGAGCTAGTGTAAGGAATATATGTATACGCAGAATGTTTTGGGGGCTGTTGTTTCTGTAAAAAGGCTTGTCACTATTTTTAAATTTAAAACTAATATTAACCTGCCACCCTTTTAACCCATACAGCTATTTAAAAAAAATCTTAAAACAGCTGTATTGTTACGTGCCTTTTTTACTGGAATTTTTAGAATCACTGTTACTCAAATGTTTATATGTACATACATACATAGATACGTATCTATATACCCTTATAATTTATGCATCTGCAAGACCAGGAGCATCGATTGCACTAACGTCATGGTAGTGTTACAGTCTGGGTGCGCCTGGCTTAGGTGCTCCCTTCAGCTCTAATCTTCACAGAAGAAGCTGGTCCACATCTATAGCTATTTTAAACTCAGTACGTTGGAAATGCAACTTGCTCTGTTCTCCTGCCTTCCTGTCCCTCCCGTAGTGGGAAGAGTTTTGCATAGTGTGGTGGTTGAGAGGAGCAGCCTTGGAGGCTAGACACGGTGTGGGTTCAGATGGTGGTTCTGTGTCACCCGGGGGCTCTCTGTGCTTCAGAGCCCTCATCGGTGACATGAGATTAATAATTGTTGGGATTGTTGGGAGGCCACGTTTGGAATTTTGTGGGCAAACAGTCCCCTGAAAAGCCCGACTTCTTTTTTGTTTGAGTATAGTAGTATCCATAGCAAATGACCTCTGCCAAGTGTCCTGTCTAGCTTGCGGTCTGTTGTCTTCTATTTATTGGCCTTTGTGCTCTGCCCCTCCTTCTCAGGTCACTGTAACATCTGCTAAGGAAGAAGAGGAGAATGGATCTAGCGTAGACAACCAGCAGTCTCTGCCGCCTTGGACTAACCTATTTTCATTCATCCAGCACATATTTACCATGTATTTGCCATGTGCCATACACTCTGGCAGCCTCTGGCTAGAAGAAAAGAATGTTCTTTGTCATCATGCTGTTTTCTTATTTTTATTTTTCAGATAATAAACACATTTACCAGTGGGTAAATCAAATGACAGATTGTGGCCAGTGCAATGAAGGAAGTAAATGGAGTAATAGATAATGCCATCCCCCCGCCGAGCCTGCCACCCTTTTCCATGTGGATTACATACCTTTCCGACATTGCCTTACGTGGATTCCAAATACCTCATAGCCCTTATCGTTCACAGTTGTAATGATGTTTACTTGTCTGTCCACGTGGAGCTCCTGCACAATGTCTGGCACATAGCAGATACTCAGTACATGTAAAAGGAATAGATAAAGGAACAGGACATCTTTGTAAGTTGAGGAGAAAGTCCCTTACATCAAGGATTCAAATGTTCGGTATGTTGGCAAAGCCAGAAAGGCTTTGGATCTTGAACTCTCCCAAGCTATGGTAGATTCATATGTTTTTTTTAAAAAAATAGTGATAATAATGACAATAATAATAATTGTTGGCAATTACTGAATGCTTGCCGTATGTCAAGTACCTTACATTTAAGGGCGCCCAGGTGGCTCAGTCGGGGTTGAGCGTCTGACTCTTGATTTTGACTTAGGTCATGACCTCAGGGTCATGAGATCGAGCCCCATGTCGGGCTCCACACTCATCGGGGAGTCTGCTTGAGATTCTCTCCCTCTCTCCCCCTGCACCCCCCCCCCCATGTGCACGATCTCTCGTTCTCTCTCTAAAATAATAAATAAATCTTTGAAAAAAAAAAGAACCTTACGTTTAATCTTCACAACAACTTTCTGCCATAGGTTCTAATTATAATTCTCCTTTTTCACTAACTAGGAACTCTTGGCTAACTCAAAGACACCTCTGATTTAAATGTTCAAAATTGAGCTCATGATTCTCACCCCACGTCCTGACCTTTTCCATTGTTCCTCATCTCTGAATGACCGCACTATCATGTAGTTGGACAAACCCCAAACCTAAAGAAAGATGTTCCTTTCCATCATCTTCTCTCTCCATTAACATGTATTCGGATCCTGGTAACAAAATCCGTCTAAGAGTGATTTTGGGTAAAAATAAAGGAAATCATCTCACAAACAAGTCTACAGTTATTCTAAAGAGTTGGTGGAACAGGGGCATTATTGAGGCCAGGCCCTTTCTTCCTTCAACCCTGTGGACCTCAGCATGTCCACTTCTGTCCTCAAGCTTGTTGTCTCATGATCGAAGGTGGTTGCCTCAATTCCAGGCAGAGTCTGTATTGCTTGTTCTTCTTAAATGTTTATTGTGGTGAAATTCACATAACATATAGCAAACCACTTTAAAATGTACAATTCAGTGGCATTTAGTGCATGCACAGTGCAGTGTACCCACCAGCTATCTTTAGTTTCAAAACTTTGTCATCACCCCAGAAGAACACACCATTACCCACTGAGTAATTACTCCCCTTGTGCCCCCACTCTCATCCCCTGACAACTTCTAATCTTTCTGTCCCTATGGATTTGTCTATTTTGGACATTTCATTTAAAAAAATTAAACAATATGTGACCTTTTTTGTCTGGCTGCTTTTACTTAGTGTAGTTTTTGAGGTTCATACAAGTTTTTTTTTTTTTTTTTTAAAGATTTTATTTATTCATTCGACAGAGAGACACAGAGAGAGAGGGAACACAAGCGGGGAAGTGGGAGAGGGAGAAGCAGGCTTCCCACAGAGCAGGGAGCCCGATGCGGGGCTCGATCCCAGGACCCTGGGATCATGACCTGAGCCGAAGGCAGACGCTTAACCGACTGAGCCAGTCAGGCGCCCCGAGGTTCATACAAGTTTAAGATGTATCAATACTTCACTCCTTTTCATAGCTGGTAATATTATATTATATATACAATTTGTTTATCCATTCATCTGCTGATAGACATTTGGGTTGTTTGTACCTATTGGCCATTGTGAATTGTGCTTATTTTTTTCTTTTTAAAAAAATTAATTTTTTAAATTCCAGTGTAGTTAACATACAGTGTTATATTAGTTTCAGGTGCCCAGTGTAGTGATTCAACACTTTTGTACATTACTCAGTGCTCATCATGATTAAGTGTACTCTTAATCCCCTTTACCTATTTCACCCATCCCCCACCCACCTCCCCTCTGGCAACTACCAGTTTGTTCTCTATCTTTAAGAGTCTGTTACTTCTTGAATTCCACATATGAGTGAAATCATATGATATTTGTCTCTCTGACTGACTTACTTCACCTAGCATTATCCTCTCAATCCATCCATGTTGTTGCATATGGCAAGAATTGTGCTGTTATGAACATACATGAACACATATTTGTTTGCATACCTGTTTTCAATTCTTTTGAGCACATACCTAGGAGTAGAATTGTGGGTCATATGGTTTACTGTTTTTTTGAGGAACTGCCAAACGATTTTCAACAATGGCTGCATCATTTTACATTCCTACCAGCAATGTACGAGGGTTCCTATTTCACTACAGCCTCTAGAACACTTACTTCCATAAAAAAATTATTCTAGCCTTCATAGTGAGTGGGAAATGGTATCTTACTATGGTTTTGATTTGCATTTCCTATTGACCAGTGATGTTGAACATCTTTTCATGTGTTTGTTGGCCACTTGTTAATCTTTGGGAAAATGTCTAAAATTACTAAAGTCCTTTGTCCATCCTTTAATTGGGTTGTTTGTCATTTTGTTGTTGTTGAGTTGCAAGTTTCTTACATAGAATGGGCACCAAATCTCCATCATCTATATGATTTGCAAACATCTTCTCCCATTCTGTAGATTGTCCTCCCACTCTCTTGATGATGTCCCTTGTTGCACAAAAGTTCTGAATTTTTAAGAGGTCTAATTTATTTATTTTTTTGTGCTCAGGCTGTGGCGTCTAATTCAAGAATCCATTGTTGAAGGCAGGGTCATGAAAATTTGCCTCTGTGTTCTCCTTTAATAGTTTTAGTTTTAGCTGCAATATTTAGGTCATTGATCTATCCTTAGTTTTTGTATGTGAAGTTGAGGTCCAACTTCATTTCTCTGAGTGTGTTTATCTAGTTGTCCTAGCACCATTTATTGAAGAGACTGTTCTTTTCCCGTTTTAAGTATCCTGGCACCCTAGTCAAAAATGTATGGTCCATAGATGTTTGCGCCTATCCCTGGACTCTCTCCTTCACTCTGTTGATCCCAATCTAACCTTCTGCTAATAATACTATGCTGTTTTGATTACTGAAGTTTTGTAGTAAGTTCTGAAATAAGGAAGTGGGAGGCCTCCAACTTTGTTTTTCTTTCCAGTATTGTTGTGGCTATTTGGGGCTTTTTGCAATTCCATGTACATTTGAAGATTGATGTTTCCATGTCTGCAATAAAAGTCGGAATTTTGATAGGAATTGCATTCAGTCTGTAGATTGCTTTGGGGGGTATTGTCATATTAATATCCAGTCTTCCAGTTGATGAACATGGGATGCCTTCCCATTTATCTTCCCATTGTATCTTCTTTGATTTCTTTCAGCAATGTTTGTAGTTGTCACTGTGCAAGGCCTTCACTTCCTTGGTTAAATATATTCCTGGGGGTTTTATTCTTTTGGATGCTGTTCTAAGTGGAATTGTTCTCTTAATTTTCTTTTCACAATTCTTGTTGCTGGTATATAGAAACACAACTGATTTTTGTGTATTGATCTTGTACCATGCAATTTTGCTTAATTTGTTTATTAGCTCTCATAGTCCTTTTGTGGATTCATTGGGATTTTCTGTATGTAAATCAAGGTTGTGTAAAGCAAGGTTGTTGATTGGAGATCTTTCTTCTGTTTTAATATAGGCATTTACTACCCATTACCCTCTGAGTACTGCTTTCACCGCCCCTCATTGGTTTTATTATGTCTGTTTTCATTTTCATTCATTTCAGAATATCTTCTGATTTTCCTAGTGATTCTTCTTTGATCCCTTGGTTGTTTAAGGTTATGTTGTTTAATTTCCACATACTTGTGATTTTTAGATGCTGCAAGTGCCTAACTAGACTTTAGAGTTCTGAAATAGTGATTCTGACAGTTCTTGCCAGCTCAGTAGCTGTTTTGGTGTAGGGCCTGATTCCTGGAGCTTCCTACTGTGCCATTTTCTGTGATGTCACCTGTATTTATTTTTGTTGAGGTAACAGTGTCAATATTAAAATGTCGTACTAGCATATTAAAAAAAAATTGTTTAAGTGAAGCTGCTATGGATATAAATGGTGTATGTATGGAATTACTTTTTACAGATTATTTGCCATTACATCTGTCCCTCTCATAAATTAGGATAGTTGAACAAGAAGATGAAATTTTTGCATGTATATGTAGTTTCATCACTGTATATCACTACATTTTATCTTGCGGCTGTGCGGAGAAAATGGCATTTCTTTACTGTATCTGTAGTTAGTCTAGTTTTTCTCTTTCTTGCAGCTGTGCGGAGAAAATGGCATTTCTTTATTGTATCTGTAGTTAGTCTAGTTTTTCTCTTTCTACTCCATACCGGAGGAGACCCATTGATTAACTAGGGGAAAAATCCAATACAATTTAAAACTTAGTCTAGTACAATGACTTAAATAGTGTGAGATAAAGATACTCAGTCTTTGTCTGCTTTTTACCCTGGATGATTTAAGTGTTTGGGGTGAGGGATGTGGCCTATATCATCTCCCACCAGTGGGGAACTGCTTGTTTCCCTTGGTTTGATTTCTGCTACCTCCTTTGGCCTCTGGAAGAATGTTCCATTACCTTCTAGATGTGTTTGCCTTGCTGGCCTGTGCAGATGATGTCATGGCTAGTGTAACTCATGGTGGGGCCTTTCTGGTTGGTGAGAACCTAGTGGTGCTCCCTGACTGCTTCATTTTCTCTCTGGCTCCTTCTCTCTGAGCTCCTCTGGGTCTCTTCCATGTCTGTATCTGGGCCTACTGGCCCGGAACTTCATCCACAGCCTTTGCTGCAGGATTTCCAGGTTCCATCTGGGCCCATTGGTCAGCCTTCTAGCTCAGGAATCTGAGTCTCAGAGTTTACATTACCTGACCATGACTGGAAAAATCCTCTCTCAAGGCAATGGCATGGCCTGTGAGACTATGGATTTACTGTGTAACCCTTCTGTGTATGTAAGATGCTTCATTTTATCTCTTCACACTTCCTTTACTAGTAAAACCTAACAACTCCCTGGACAGATGAATGCTTCCAGCAGACTAAGGCAAAGGTCACAAACTTGGACACGCAAAACAACAACAAAAGTAGTAATTTTCAAACACTTTCACTGTTGCATGTGTGTATGTAGACATATGTGAGGATAATACTTCAAGAGTAATGTAATTCTAAGTGTACACAAGCCTTAAATTTAAGGAATATACAATCTATGAAGAGGCATAAGTGGTGTGCATATATATATTTATATATAAGTAAATATTTATAGTTGAGATCTATATGTATATAAAATATATATAGTTAAGATGTGTATAGGTAAAGTCAAGAGGTTTGGTTTCTGTCTGTCAACATTTTCCCATGACTAAAAACGCTGTGATTGTTAACACACATATTTTTTCCTTTTGCAGGACCGTTCGTGTATGGCTAAAGAGAGACAGTGGACAATATTGGCCAAGCATATACCAAGTGATGCCTTGTAAGTATCTGGATCTCGGTCTTTAAAAATCAGACATGGACCCTACCTCCCCTTCCTTTCCAGATTGCCTTCTCTGTATTTTCTTCTTGAGTAGGGATGTCTGAGGGTTGGGATTATCATTATAATGGAAAGTACCATATTCAATCATTTTAGCTCTCAGTATGTAAAATAAGAAAATTGTTCTGACATTGACTATATATTCATAGTTTCTGAATAAGATTAATGGAAGAAGGACTACAGCACACAGGCTCTCTGATTACAGCTGTCCCCCTCTTTTCCAACTTTTTGTTTAACTTTTTTGTGGAGTACTTCCTTCAACATTTAAAATTTTGCCCAGTGATTACATTTGTGAAGTAAGTTTGTTCTTGCGTTTTTGTTATGTTAGTCATTCAAATACAAGACAGTCAGCTTGATGATTTAGTTCTCACAAGGATTTGCTTAAGATTGAAATATTCTAATTGGAGGTTAATCTCATTTTCTCAAGCTCTTATATGAGAAATATGTCCTTGTGCTGATAGCTAATCTTTGAAATATATTTAAAAATATATATATATGACTGATTCTTAGATTGGTGTGCTGGCAGAAGTTCTCCTACAGGGAGAGAAGAGTTGGCTCCTCAAAATAGGAAATTTCTTTTTAGTCTGATGTTTTATTGTTAAAAATTAGTGAAGGTTGGGCATCCTGTTCCGTGTTTATTTGAGTATAAGATAATTATTTAAATTCATTATTAGTTATATTAGTAAACATTTCTCTGACTCCCCTTCCTTCAAATCTTAATTAAAATTGACACCCTAGAAAAATCCCTCAGGTTTGTTGTTTGGGCCCAGGTGCCCTCTGGCTTGCTGCAGTGTGCACCTCTTCCCTTGATATGAGTATCCTGATTTGGGAAATATATGCCACAGTGTACAGCCAAAATAAATTCATGCTAAATTGTAGATGTGATTACGTTTACGCCTCTGGCAACAGAATACTGTGGTAACTTAAACAGCAATTTTGCTTGTTGATGAACAAATGAATTATTAAGGATATAATGGCTTTCTGTGATTTTCAAATTATCTTTGAGGTTTTGCATATCTTTAGAATTTTATAGTAAATAAATGATAACCACGAAGCTGAACCAAGTGGTCAATCCTGCATTGGGGAAGAAGAAAATTCTTGTGATTCTTATATTGGCCCCTGACCTGTTGTGCCTCCAGCAGACGGCATTCAATAGCAAAAGGCCTAAGTGAACTTTCTCTTTAAGCTGTGGCAGTGATGAGGGCTCAGGTAAAAGGAAAGGGAAAGGAATTCTCTGATGGACTGTTTTTCCTGATCTTTGAGTGATATAACCAGTCTTATCCGTGATCTTGCTTTTTTCATCAACCTTAACACGATATCTAACTAGAGGAGGTGGGGAAGGTCGGGATGTCTGTCACTCCCATGACCATGAAGACAGAGGAGAGTCAGATCTGAGCAGAATGATGAGAGCTCGGGGATGGTGAGCAAGGAATCTTCTTGAGATGAACACAAATAGGAACTTCATGGAGACACAGGATCCTAAACAATTGCTTCTCTGCCCCCTTCCCCATACACACATATCCACAAACATCAGAGAATGATGTTCTCTTTATTTGAATATCACTGAGAATACAAAGAAGCCTCTGCTTGCATTTTTATCATTTATGAAGCTGTATGAATAACTATAGGTTGCTGTAGCTCCTACACCAGGCAGAAGTGCTCAATACATAAATACTTATTGCAGACTTGAATCTGATAGTAAAGAAGAGTGCTGAGAACAGCATCGGACATTTTCCTAGTGATTGAACACAGTCTTTGAGAAGGAGTACCCTTGAATTATTTGCATATTTTGCCTATAGCCTTCTACCAAAGGGAGTGAAAAAGGCATTACTTTGCTATTAAAATGTGTTTCGACCAGTTACATTAGGGTCACGTGAGAACTTACTAGAAATGCAGATATTGGGTTCCATGCTAGATCTACTGAATCAGAATCTGCATTTTTACTAAGATGCCCAGGTGATTTGAATGTCCTTTAAAGTTTGAGAAGATTGTCTTCTGGCATCATAGGCAACGTGCTGATCTGTTTACACACATTTATATGAACACATAGAAAGCCTTGTGCATATATAGTATTGATTTATAAATACATAGATTTAAGTATACATTATAAGTACACATTCTCGCGGATCAAACATTTATTGTGCACTTGCTGTATACAGGCCATTGAGCTAGTTGCCAGGGTTTGCAGATGAATGAGGTGCGTGTGGTCAAGGTGATTTCCATAATCTTCCATTGTTGGATGGCTACCACTACCACAGAGAGGTGAAAGAACAGAAGGCTATGTTCTTTACATAGCCTTGGCTTTTATGTTCCTAGGAATTGAATGCATTCAGACAACAGAGTAGCTGATCTTTGAGCAAGAGTCCATTTTGTTTAACTTGAGAGAGGCAGGATCTTACTGCATAAGGAATTATGCTATATTTTTGGACAGTTAGAAAACCTGAAATAGCTTTGAATTTCCAAAGGATTGTTTTGCATTTCTTTCTATTGAAAGGTGTTTTGTTAAGAGATTACTTAGTCTTATCCTTAAATAACGGTTCTGTGGTATTAGTTAAAAATAAGTAGAAAGGTACAGGATATCTGGAGGCTATGACATGGACATCACAAGGCAGATATGACCATATGATGTGTTTATAGTGGTATATAATAAGTAGTATTCCAAATCCAGAAGAGAACATAAAGAAAATATCTTATACATGTAATATATGGCTTATTTATTTTGTTTATTAAAATACCTTTTAGTATAATATTTGTCATGTTCAGGGTAGGATAGAGTAATGTTTTGTAGCGTTGAGAAGAATTTGAAGTTTCACGGACGGGAAGAAGCAGAAGGCATTAGATGAGAAGGAATGAATGGTGAAGGCTAAGTGTGATGGTTGGGAGTGAGCCTGAAAGGTGGGTAAATGTGAGAAGGCTGGATGAATTTAGGGTGTGGTAGACGAGAGAAGGATAAGGAGCAGACACATCATGATCAAAAACACACCTGCTTTGGGTGTGTGCCCTCATACCCTGTGTTTTCTGAGAAGCTCCCGCTTCCCCTTTAGGAGGGAACCAGGAGAGACCAGACTTGCCTGGTTAAGGCTATTGGCTCCTGAGCCAACCTGATTTTCCCAGGATTTAGAATTTGAAGTAGGAAGTGCTTGTTTCAAACCTCAGCTGGTCCCTTGAGCTGGGAACATGTAAACCTTAGAGCTGTGAGGTATTTAAGTGCGTAAAAAAACAGTGAAAGCTGATCCACTTAAAAGGAAGTATGAATCAGAGAGGAAGGGCCACTTGGCTCTAGAGAGAGAGAAACCTAAGCAGGTGATGCCTGGAGGTTTTTGTTCTCCTCCCCCTGATCTCCAGAAGCCTGGCTCTGCTCCTGCCTTTGAATTCAAGAGATATGTCCATTAGTGCTTACATTCACTCCAATGGGTTTCTGTTCCTCCCAACTGCAAGTTTCTGACACGGCCTAGCCTTGATTGTATACCTCCCAATTCCTGTCTGTTCAGTTTCTCCAGGGTCTCTCTGATCTTTAAAGAGAAAAGACTGAGCCGTGTCCCAATTGATGCCACTGTGATGTTGAGCTGAAAATAGTCTGGGATGAGTGAGGGCAAGTAAAGAAGAAAAGCAGAAAGAAATATTTATCCTGTTTAATTTCTTTGGACAGTTCATTCAACAAATTTTAAAAGTTTCTTCCATACTTGGGGCGCCTGGGTGGCTCAGTTGGTTAAGTGACTGCCTTCGGCTCAGGTCATGATCCTGGAGTCCTGGGATCAAGTCCCGCATCGGGCTCCCTGCTCAGCAGGGAGTCTGCTTCTCCCTCTGACCCTCCCCGCTCTTGTGCTCTCTCTCTCATTCTCTCTCTCAAATAAATAAAATCTTAAAAAAAAAAAAAAGTTTCTTCCATACTCAACACTGTGCAGTGTCCCAAGGGTATAGTGGTTAAGTAGGGCAGATGATTCCTGTCTTCATGGTGTGTACAGTCTGGTGGGGAAGGCAGACTTAAAATAAGCACTACTCATGCTGTGTGCTGAGTGTTATAATGGGAAAGAAACAGGCGTCATGGGAACATGGTCACAAAGGTTCCCTGAAGAAAGCCCCATTTAAAACCCTGCTGTTGGGGCGCCTGGGTGGCTTAGTCGTTAAGTCGAGCCCCACGTCAGGCTCCCTGCTCAGTGGGAAGCCTGCTTCTCCCTCTCCCACTCCCCCTGCTTGTGTTCCCTCTCTTGCTATCTCTTTCTCTGTGTCAAAATAAATAAATAAAATCTTGAAAAAAAAAACGACTCTGTTGTCTATAGAGAATTTGGGGTGATTGATGACTTGTTTTGTAGTTTCCTATGTGCCAATGTTTATGGATGAGTGAGAAATAAGAGCATTTCCCTATCTAATATTCTTTCAAAAAATCCTATCTTCTTGACGTATCCTGTGTGATAGCTGCTTATTGCCTATGACAAGATCAAGTTACAGCATACCCAACTGGGACCTGCCTGAGCTTGGAAACCAGGGAGGGTTCTTTCTGAGGGTATAGAGCTGAGGTTTCAGTTGTAGCCATAAATGATTATTTGTTCCAGGCTTCTAATAGATACCATTTCAACCACCACATTTGCATCTCTCTACAGAGGGAAAAAACAAAACATGAAAAGCATAGGCATTCCCATTTTCATGATTGAGTTATTTTAGATTTACTTTTTAAACTAGGTTTGCCATTCATGGGGTCAAACAAAGGGATGGAGGAGAGAAATCTCAAGCAGAAGCCAGGGTGGCAGGTGTTTGAGATTTTACTTAGTTTATTAAAGTATTGGGTATCATGTATGGGCTTTTCCCCTTGGGCATGGAGAATAGGGGAAAGCAACTTGGCTGCCAAAGATGTAGTGACTAGGAGGTTAAGAGGCCCAGAGCCTCAGGACTGAGGGTGTGCTGGACAATTGGAAAACCTCTGTGGGTTCTGTAGTTGGCCAGGGCAGGCAGGTGGAATTTACTTTGGCTCCTAAATGTTTATGAATTTGTCCCCAGAGCAAAACAGAAGACGGTTTTTCAAAGATAAGTACAAATCAGAGGCACGCCTAACACAGCAATAAAATGACCTATTTTTTTCCAGCTCTCTGCCTTGGCGTGGTGAGCTGGCATTTGCCTGATCTGGAGCTGTGTCTTGGGTCCCCTCAGTTTTCACACAAGTATGGCCACTTGACCATTTGCTTGGCTAACTTTTAATGTATAGAAACTCTAGTCCTCACTGAGAAGCATAATTCTGAACCGTTGCTTCCTGGTTTTTATCAAAAGCCTGGTTGAAAGAGACTATTTATGGAGGGCAGTATGCAGGCTTTGGGGTCTGATGGCTCATCAGCACAGTTTTCCCACTTTGGGTTAGCCCTCTGCGGGAATGCCTGCCTTCCTTGCGCCCTCCGCCTGTTCTGATGTGTGCGTATATGAGATGCTTTATGGCTGTTTGTGAGGTAATTGTCTACCATAATGCTCCGTGCGCCTTTGAAGAAGCACTAAGGGGGCCGGAAGCCCTTTGCTTTCTTACCAACCCGTGTGCTACATCGTGTTGGGGTGATCCAAATGGATTACAGGCCCTGAGAGCTGATCTCCGTAGCTGGGCAGGTGAAATCCAGTCATCTGGGCCCTGCGCATCTCTTCCATTGACTCCAGTGGGCTGTTCAAATCTAGTTTTCTGTATGTATCATGAGGTGAAAAGGGTTGGGCGGGACAGCTCTAGGGACCTGGTTCACGGTCCTTATGGATAATGTAAAACATGGAACCTATTATGTTTGCCAACAGATCTTTATTCTCATTTTCTTTCTGTTCCTTTTTTTTTCCTTTCTGTTCTTATACATATTTTCCTTAGTCGTGGCATTTTGCTTATTTCTATTGTTTGGTTTCATTGTGTCTGCTTTTTAAGTCATTTCAAATTCTTTGTGAAATGAGGTAGGGAATGCATTAAATTATCTAAGTTAAGACAACTAGAGAGATGAAGTTTGGACATAGGCTTACTGTTTACATGCAGTTCACCCCAAAATATGTATTTTTTAAGATTGGAGTTTTCAAAATAGCGTGTAGGTTGGAACCTGTCCCTGGGTGGCAAACTGGAATTGGATTTTCATTTTTGCTGCCAATTTGCTGAGTCATTTCAGGCAAATCCTTTACATTTTTCCCTGCTCTGGAGGCTGATGAATAAACTGTCCTTTTCCTTTGATCTCAGATTTGCAAAAATATTTTGGTTATGAGTTATGTTAAATAAGTAATTTATAAAGTACTTTCATGTTCTTGGTGCTTAGCAATATAGACTGTCGTTGCTGACCTGAACCCAAAGGGGATTAAGACAAGATTGACCGATTTGTGAGGTTGTGGCTAGATTGGTTTCCCTTTCCTGTGTGTTGGAACTTATGTTCTGCAGCAACAGATAACGTGAAATTGAGGATTTAGAAAATTAAAATGAATAATATGTTCGTATACTGTATACCTGAAATGGAAATGTGTCATTTTGTATGTAAATCACAAGTGTTGATTTTTCCATTGGTCAAAGGAGAACTTTGTATAATTTAAGACAATGGGTGGAGCTCGTTTGTGTGTTATCCCACCTCTTCTACTGGGTCAGTTGGCGTTTTGGGGGAAATTCATGTGGATAGATTTGTGGTAGAAAGGTATTTATTTATTTATTTTATTTATTTTTATTTTATTTATTTAAATGTTTTATTTATTTATTCATGAGAGTCAGAGAGAGAGAGAGAGGCAGAGGCAGAGGGAGAAGCAGGCTTCCCGCCTAGCAGGGAGCCCGATGCGGGACTCGATCCCAGGATCCTGGGATCATGACCTGAGCCGAAGGCAGACGCTTAACCATCTGAGCCACCCAGGCGCCCCGAAAGGTATTTAAAATAATGAATTTGACAGTTCTGTTTTTATAAGGTGGTGATTGTTTTGGTGACTTTCAGACAACATCTTTAACTCAATTGAGGGACTTTTGTGGCAGACTAGGGGATATGGGTATAATTGGGAAATGGTCATCTTATTATTTTATACCTTATTTCAAATAGCTCCTTGGTTCCTAGTTGTGAAGTATATTGTTCCTTTGTTGGTGTCTTTTTGGTATAGATTTTGTCATGGAACTATATGTAAAAGCAATTTACTGTTTTTGCTATCTACATTTTCAAAAATAGTTATGTAATATGATCTTTTAATTCTGTATTTACTAAGAAGAAAATGTGCCCAAGGAACTTTTGATTTTTAATGAAAATGAAAACATGGATTATCCAAGGTAAAAATAATAGATATTAACTAATCTGAATAATTATAGCATTTATTTAGCATACTCTTATTTGATTTTCATATGACAGAGTATTTTAAAATTTTATTGAACTTAGATCTTAAACTTGTAGCTGTAACTTAAAACTTGTCTGGGAGAAAAAGTGACCACTGCTAATTCACTATAATTTTGCTGATGTTACTCAGACTAAATTAAAAGGAAGCAAGTGGTTAGTTTTAGTAGAGTGCGTAAAATATTTGATTGAAATGAAAAATGATTTTTAATGCTAGGCAGTTGGAGTCCTAATTATAAGTGTTCTTAGTAAAACATGGGTTGAATATTGTAAACCTAATAAATACTGTCTTGTGATAAACAGGACTGAATGAAATAGTGTCCATGAATTAAATCTTTATTGTGCAGTGGTGGGGTGCTCCTTGAAGTTTTTTAAAGATTTTATTTATTTATTTGAGAGAGAGAGAGCGAGAACACGAGTGGAGGGGAGGGGCAAAGGCAGAAGGAGAGGGAGATGCAGACTCCTCACTGAGCAGGGAACCTGATGCAGGGCTCCATCCCGGGACCCTAAGATCATGACCTGAGCCAAAGGCAGACCTGACTGAGCCACCCAGGCGCCCCTCCTTGAAGTCCTCTTATTGTAGGATCCTCATACCCAACTTGATCAGGATTCCTTTAACACCTGAAGTTTTATTCATGGAAGTACCATTGTTTGCTTAGTTTTAAAGAGACCACTAGAACATCCCGTGAGGATTAGTGTGTCCTGCCAAGTAATGGAGAGCAGCAGTCGGTGTGATTGAAATCCACAGCTTCAATGAAACTTGTGTTTATTTGAGCAAAGTCCAACCAATAAACAAAGGACAGAAGATAAAGCAGTCATAAAATGAAGAGGTTATAGGTGTAAATAACAGAAATTAGGTAACTTTCCCCCCAATAAGAGTATTTTGAGAATGCCTTCTCTTAACTATATATTGTTTTAAAAAGCAAGAGCAATATATATATGTATATTTTTTGAGACCACTTAACGGATAGAAGTATTAGAAATACAAGTAGCCAATTTCTCTGTAATCCACTTAATTACTAACTCTGTTGAGGTTGATGTCAGTCTCTTGAGTTCCATTTGTCTGGGGCTTGTATCTCTTGAGCTTTGCTCCTTCAAATTATATGGTCATTAATATAACCACCCAGACTGCAGCTTCTCTTTATTTCAGTTTTCCCTAAACCTTAAGCTGAATACCTGCCTGAAACTACAAAGATTTAATTAAAAAAAAAAATGTTCAATGTTATGAAAGTGTTTAATTTTTACGATAAGATTTAACAAGCCATCAAGTTCTAAAGTCCTGATACTTACATAAGAGACTATTATTTTTCTTTTTTTTAAAAGATTTTATTTATTTATTTGAGACAGAGAGAATGAGAGACAGAGAGCATGAGAGGGAGGAGGGTCAGAGGGAGAAGCAGACTCCCTGCCGAGCAGGGAGCCCGATGGGGGACTCGATCCCGGGACTCCAGGATCATGACCTGAGCCGAAGGCAGTCGCTTAACCAACTGAGCCACCCAGGCGCCCGAGACTATTATTTTTCATTACTCATAGACCTGTGCAAATTTCTTTTCCATCTTATTTGTACCTTTTATTATCTTCCTAAAATTTTACCAGATAATTTCTTTTGGTTGTCCTCAGTCTGAAACAGAAAAGAGGGAATGGCAAGTCTTAATCAGATAGCATAGAAATGAATTCTTGTACTATTTTATTGAGGAATAAACTGTGAGCATTTTTTTCTTAGGTTTTAATAGACTATGTTGGGGGAAAAAATAGGAAGCTAATGATATAACATCAACAAGACCAGTGGCAAGGGCTTGAATTTCAGTTACTGGGTTTGTGTAGGAGCAGGCCCAGGTAAACTGTGTACAGATGGATACACGTGGGAGGCCGTGGCAGATGGGGGTCGCCCCACAGAGCTTACTAGATGTGGTTATCCTCTCTCATGGGGAAAACAGTTAAAGGGGGGGGAAATAAATATATCTTCAGGTTTTGTATTATGCTGTATTTATTTCATCTGGAGTTCAGGGATGCGGCTGTGAAGGAGAAGGCCAGTGGAGGGGCTGTATTGTAATTTTAGGGGTCTGGTCAGCCATTTCACTGAGCCCTTGGAGAAAGCCACTGCGAGGTGAGAGACTAGAAGTCCCTCAGCCACTTCATCCCCGACCTCAACCTTCAGCCATCAGATGGAGCAATTCTTTCTTTATCGACTTAGGAACCATTAGTTTTACATCATTTAAAGCTGAATTCTTATTTGTGAAACATCACATTTTTGCAACCTAGCTACAAATATTACGCTTAAATCATATTTTGTTTCTTTCCTAACCCTTCCTGCTGAGGGACCCCTTTTTCCATTTGGCCAGAATTACCATTAATTTACTGTGTCTTTTTATCCTTCCCCAGACAGTTCTGCCCCTTCGATATTTTCTTGCATGGATAGGAGCCCATTCTGTATGGCCTTAACACTAGTCTTTCAGAGCTTGCTTTTTTGTTAATTTCTGGTGAGTTGAAGGTAGAAGGATCTCTCTGTCAATCTATCTACTCCCCCATTTCCCAAAAGGAAAGACATTTACTGTAACAACAGACATGGGCATCAATATTCTTTTTAGTCCACTCCCTGTCTCCTTGGCCCTGCCAGGGTCTATGGGTAACCAACCCAGGGCCTATTCCTGTTAGAGTGTCACAGTTGGGAAGTGGTTTGGTAGGCTCAACCTACCAAAAGTCTTTCCCTACACACACAGACACACACACACACACACACACACACACACAGGTTTGCTTGGTGTTTTACCAATAATGCCCCCATGGAGGGGCGGTTCTGTCTTTGGGGGCACCTGGAAGCTAATGCTCTTTAGCTCTGGCATTCCCCTGTCTAGAACCATCTTGGGTTCAAGTATATGGGTTCTAGAACAACAGGATTTCTAAATTTATTTTGTTTATGGGACTCTCTGGGAAAGGTCTTTTCCTTTTGAATTCTGATGGTGTTTCTTACTGTAAACATAAAGTGATTTGGACTATAATGGTGACATTGGGATGAGTCTTACAGTTCCTGTACATGGTTGGTGCCAAAATCTGTAAATTCCTTGATGACAGCTGTAATTCCTTATCTATCATTATATCACATGCCTGGAACATAGTAAGCATTCTAGATTTTTGTTAAAAGAATAATAAGAAATTTAGTAAAGGGGAGAAGAAATCCAGAAATAAAGAAATAGCAATATAGATGTCAAGGTAACTGATGCAGTGTTGTAAAAACAGTCATTTAAATCACATTCAGAGATCAGTGGGTTTTCTAACTATTACACAACCAGATATGAACTTTGGAGGAAATCACACAGAAAAAACTTTTATATGGTCAGGCAGGCAGCTAAGTGATAAGGTTATTTTTGACTAGTTTATAGCCCTTTGGGCTGCAGTCAGGTTTTGCTTCATATGCTCATGCTTATATCTTAATATACACCTTTAGATACTTAAAACTTTTAACAGGAATAGCAAAATAATAAGATTAATATAGAAATGAAATAGAAATTAATATAGAAATGATTAATATAGAAATTGTCACATGAACACAAAAACAGTTTCATTTCTCCATGTACGTTTTTAGGTGGCTATGAACTTTATGTAGTTGTAATCACAATATATTTTTTTCTTTTGCTCTTTTCAGCTAACATGATAATTTTCCATGAAATCATTAGATTTTAATTCTGAACGCATGTTACAGGCATCTTAACACCTGCCTAGAAATTGTGCCAACATAGTTGATGGGCCACAGGCGAGAAAGACTGACTTTCTTAGGGCAGAGCATTAAATATCATTTGACTACTTTTTGCAGCAGTGTACTTTTGGGAATCCAGCTTAATTTTGTGGCTGATCAGAGTGAAGATACTCTGCTGCACTGGTGGAAGTGGGGGGGGGGGTATTATTTTTTGTGTTTCCATTTTCTGAATATATCATGATTGAAAATTAGAAAAAAGTAAATACTTCATGCAGTTTGGAAGATCTTTTTTGTTGTTCATGGTCCTTTTATAGAGAACAAAAAAAAATGTTACTAAGTGATCTGTTTATGAAGTGGCTCTGTTAGTAGAACTTGAAATTCTTTTATAGTTTAGAGGTAATCTAATTTGGGTATTTCAAAATAGGACTGTGTGTTTGAATGAAGTCTTTGAACCTTCTCCAGCTTCTTTTTTCCTGCGTGACCTTGAGTAAGACATCTAATCATAACTGTGGAAAGTAGGAGTAAAGATATCTGAGGCTGATTATGATTATGTTGATGAGCAGTTTGTCATCTACAGGGCCACTGTGAAGGTGGAGGAGAAATTTAAAAACTGTGTTGGATGTGTTTTTAGAACAACAATTTCGGTGTAGCATAAATTGCCAGCAGGCTCCATTCTTGGGAGCCTGTGTAGATAGAGAAGGCAGGGACCCGGAAGCGGTCTGCTCAGCAAGCACTTCTTGCCCACACTGGCTTCCAGGCATGCTTAGTTTACTTAGGCTCAGCTAAGTAGCCAATTTCACAGAACAGGGAGGCCCTCCCCAGACTTGATTTCTTTCCATAGAGCCTGGCTCTGTGTCCAGTTGGTTCCCCCTTAAACTGAGACAGATCCTCAGGCTTTTCCACTTAGCAGCCTTCAGTGCTGAGAGTAAAAGACTTCTGTTAGTCCACATGCCCCGAATCAATTCTGCATCAAAAAACAGATGTTTATACTAGTGTGTGTACCTGGGGGGAGGAGGGAATTACAAGATCTTTCTTTGTATTTTTTTCCTTAGTTGAGAAAAGATAGGTTGTTTCTATTAAAGATGGGGTTTGAGTGGAAGAGATAGATTGGGGACAGAGGGATTACACAGCACAAAATATTGTTAATCTAGTCAAGCAAATTTAGATTCCATTCTGACAGAACAGCTGAGACCAAGCCCCTTGGAACTAGTCCAGTTTGAGAATATCTTACTTGTTATATTCATTAAAAGGATAACTGAAAAACTAGGGGTTGGTTGTAAGATTACTGTTTTTATTTTTTGGTGAGTGGGCGTTAAATGAACTGTTTTTCAGGAAATAGTGGGGAAAAAATAGCCACACACTTTTAGCTAGTCACTCCTGAATCAGTGAGAATCATCATTTTGTTAATTTCATCAACATGTTCATTTCTTTCAGCTCCATGTTCATGCATGTCTTTTAACCCGGAAACAAGA
The DNA here is from genome assembly GCF_054177405.1 of Leptonychotes weddellii. Lineage (NCBI taxonomy): Eukaryota > Metazoa > Chordata > Mammalia > Carnivora > Phocidae > Leptonychotes > Leptonychotes weddellii. Next base: position 119,896,762 of record NC_138371.1, on the reverse strand, counting down.
AGACTGTCCATAGGTCTAGACAATGGTACAATCTCAGTAAGTACACATAAATAAGATTTCCAGTTGAAATACTTCCCTTCCTATGGAGTATGTATGTATGTATTGGGATGAGAATTATTTATTAGTTTTTCTCAAATTAACAAATTAATTTTCTTGCTAAGTGAAGTGGAAATTGCAGGGCAGCAGATTATGGTGAGGTGCAGAGAGAGCTGGTATCAGTCTCAGCTTAAACATTGACAAGGTTCAGCTTGCCTTCCCATGGACCCAGTGCCTAGAATAGGAGCTTTATGAGGCCCGTGAACAGACTACATGAATCTGTGTATTAGTGAGAGCAAGCAGGGATACTCACGGCTGTGATCAGATGGTTAGTCATGGTGTCATGTGCTTCTTCAGACAAGTGACAGAACACAAGGGAAATGTCTTCTTAGACCTGCATGTCTGATCTCTAATACTTGATGTTTTCCTCCTTTCCCTCTTCTTCTGCTCCTTCTTGTCTTAACTCCCTCTAGCTGTGAATAGAGTCCTGTAAATTGTATGAATTTGTAAAAAAAAAAAAAGCACAGAATCTACATTAGGCTGTAGGGTAGAGTCAGATAAATATTAGGCTCTTTTTTACTGTAGATCTCGAGGGAACTGAAGTGATTGGGGATTGGAGTTTCAGGTTTTACTACTTAATCTTTTTTTATATATTTAGTTTCAGCTACTGTATTAACCGAGTGTAATAAGACTGATCGGGTAAATTCTCCATTTTGGTAAATTATGCAGTATTGCCTTCAGTCCCAGCAACAGAGGCCCGTGGATTAGAGGACCTGTGAATTAGAGGACCCTGTTCTGGCCACATTTTCCCACGGGAAGAAGGACCTAAGAGGTTAAGGGGGTGTGCCCAGCCCTTACACACCCACCCCCCATATTCTGAGTACCTGACTGGAATTTTCCTGACCCCAAACAGCTTAGAGCCTCCATGTACTATATTGTGGAACTTTAAGGAGTCTAGAAGTTCTAAATTCGTTCCTGTACGCCCAGGTGGTTGAAGGTATACTTGTCCAGATTGGAGGAAGAGACCATATTTTATTTAATAGTTTAACTTGATATATAACTTTTAAATATTTAGACATATGGAATGTGGGTTTCCATCTGTAATCTTAACCTGAGTCTTACACGGGGTCTGAAGAGGTGGGCTTGAAATTTTCCATTTGGTCTTTAGTCAAAACATTTATTTGGTGACCGTTATGGAAATTTTAACAATATTATTAAATATAAATCTGCCTGTTGATAAATATTTATGGAATTTCTATAATGTCCAGTGTAGTTGGGAGGTCTGTAAACTCTGTTCTGTAGGAGGACAGAAGAGAAGTGAATGGTACAGATCTTTATCTGCTTTAAGGAGAGCTATATTTAAAAAGCAGAGTGTGTGGGGGATAAATTTATTTTTAAGAGATGAAGGGGGGGTAACTAGATTGTTCAGTGAACTGAAGTTCATGGCAAAGGAAATCTGAAAAGATGAGTTAAGATCTATATATTGTCCAACAGTTCATGGACTCGTATACGTAACACTCACTGTCCATGAAAAGACTTAAGTGTAAATATCATATGGGTGAGTCTTTGCATTTTTTGAAATCGGTGTAGGGGGTTAATGGGTGCTGATAAACTTGGCTTTGAAGGAAAGAAAGGTGAACAAAGTAAGTTATGGAGGGTTCTGGCTATTTATCGTATATAAGAGGAGAGACCATCGTAGCTATTATTCCTTTAGTAAATGAAACTGCCAGAGAAGCAGAACATAAATCAAGGGGGTTAGCTTGGGATGCTTCTGCAGGTGTATCAGTACAGTGTGGCTGCACCAAGCCTTCCTTACCCTGATCTCCTAGAAAAGATTAAGGACCCAGCTCGTGTGACATAATTTCCTTAAAAGGACCTGTTTTATATTGTCAAAGAGGATGAATTGTATACACTGTCTCCTCTCATTTGAAGAACTGTAAAGAGCTGAGTTAGGAAAGGCACATGGAAGGAAGGGCTTGTTTAAGGTTCAGCGTTCTCAGTGGGGTTAGAATCACTTACGCAGAGTCTCAGCTGTTCACTTTCCAGACGTGACAAATCCTATGCAGAGACTATTCATTCTCTGTTTCCTGAATATAGCAAATAAATTTTAAAAAGAAATAACTGGTTAACTTTTTTTTTTTTTTGGTTAACTTATTTTAAAACAAAGAAAGGAGGAAATCAGAAAGTAAATCCTTGTTTCTCTTTATTCTACTGAATAAAAAAGATTCAAGAGGCAGTTAACCTTATGTAACTGAAATGAATTAGAGATGAAGTAGAGACAACCAGTACAGACCATGCTTTCAAAAACTTGTCTGCAAAAGGAAGGAGAGGGAGGGTGAGCGCTGCAACGAGATGAGACATTAGACAAGCAGCAGGAGGGTCCTGAACAACTGGCAGAATTTAGCTTTAGGGAAGAATGGGGAAACTGTTGAGATAGAGCGAAAGGCAGAGGCAGTTGTGAGATGCAGGAGAGGAATGACCTTTTCAATTTCTCATGAAGTAGCAGGTTAGATCACCTACTGAAAGAAGCTAGAATGGGTGAGGGTGTGTGTTCATGTCTGTACATTTTGCTCTTGCTAATCTTATAACCCCGATCCCCCTTCTGCCGTCTTGGTCTACAGAGTTCCAATTATCTCTCAATGCCTTGTTCCAATGTCATCTTGTCCCTTTTTGTGGTTTTGTTTTGTTTTGACGGATGGTTCCTAAGCCCTACCAGTTGAAATGAATCACACACATTACTCAGGTTAGCTATATTTTATTGCTCATTTAACTTGTTTTGTAAAAAATTTTTTAGGTCTGTCTCCTCAGTTAAAGTGTTGAGTTTTGAGGACTTGGCTGGTTTTTGTTGTTGTTGTTGTTATTTTTTTTTTTAAAGATTTATTTACTTATTTGAGAGAGCGAGAATGAGAGAGAGTACATGAGAGGGGGGAGGGTCAGAGGGAGAAGCAGACTCCTCGCTGAGCAGGGTGCCCAGTGCGGGACTCGATCCCGGGACTCCAGGATCATGACCTGAGCCGAAGGCAGTTGCTTAACCAACTGAGCCACCCAGGCGCCTTTGGCTGGTTTTTTATTCATCTCTTCTCCCAGTGGATCTTAGTATGGTTCCTTGTACAAATTAGGGACTCAGTGAATAATTTGTTAAATAAGTTGTTGACTAAAATACAAACACTATTATTATTTAATATAGCTGCCTGTAATAAGTACCTGCTTGAATTCTGAGATAGTTTATTTGTATAATTCTGTTGCCATTCAAAATATTTGTCACAATGAAATACCTTCTGCAGGGGAAAACAGTATGCCAATAGTTTAATTCATCTATTCATCTTGAGCTTTCAGAAATGTCATCTGTTGTGATGTCAAAAGAAGTCACTCATATTGTGCAAACTGCTATTCATGCTGAAGAAGGACTTCGAAATTTTCTTTTTTTTAATTGTTATTTATTTATTAAAGATTTATTTATTATTTATTTGAAAGAGAGCATGAGCAGAGGGAAGAGGCAGAGGGAGAGGGAGAAGCAGACTCCCCACTGAGCAGGGAGCCAGATGCAGGGCCCAATCCCAGGACCCTGGGATCATGACTTGAGCTGAAGGCAGATGCTTAACTGACTGAGCCACCCAGGTGCTCCAGGACTTTGAAATTTCCTATCACAATACCTCATGTATTCTAGCCAACCAACGAATAAATCTAAATATCAACAGTGTGCAAAAGAGTATGCTCAATTCTAACATGTGGCTCCTGGTCTCAGAAAGCTTATTCAGCTGGGGGGAAAAGGGAGTGTGAAATTGTAAAATAAGTAACAAAGAGTAAAAAAAATAACAGCCCCAGCAGCAGTACACCAGTGAATGTGATGCTGACGGGACAGTGAGGTCAGGAGAGCGTGGGAGGTAATGGCCCGGGTCAGCTCCGTGGAGACAGGCTGTGAGCTGGGTTTAGAAGATGGGCTAGGATTTTGTTGGCTGAAGATGGGAAGGTAAGGTATTTCAGGCAAGGTGAATGGCATAGGGGAAGAAAGCGTGGTGGTAAGAGAGGGCAAGAAGTGTTTGGAGAGAAATGAACCAATTTGAGAAGTGGAGTATAAAATATACAAGGTGGCTGGGGTCCTGGCTCAGGATGAGTAGTTGGCATATGAAGGAGCTGGATCCCCAACAGGGAACATCTCCCTCCAGCACCACTGGAAGACTTTCTAAGGTATTCAGAGAGGATAATTGGTGAGGAAATGTCCACGCAGAAACGAAAGAACTTCCTTAAACTAATTTTTACCGAGTCTACTAAATAACGGCTTAGTCATAGAGATGTATAGATGCTAATCTATATAAATATATAGATTTTCTGCTTCATCAAAACTGTTAGTGAGCCGAAGTTTTTATTGAAATCTTGCCGGATAAATGCATACTCATTGAAGATTTATTTTTTTGAACAAAGCCCCAGAATGATAAATCTCTATTCTCTGAAGATTGTTTTCATATATGTGTTTATGGTAAATTTGGGATGAGAAGAAAAGATTGATCTATATAATGGTTAGCATTCAGGATAATGATTATTATGTAAAAATAAACGATACTGACCATGTATGGATTTGTTGCTGTTGTTTTCATAGTTCTTGCGGTGATTATGTTCCTGTAGTATGTATTGCTGTTAGTTCACATAGTTGTCCAGGGGAATGAAAAAGGAAAGAGAACTAAATACTTACTGAGCATGCACTGTGTCCTGGACACTCTGTTTCATATCTATCACCTCATTCCAGCGTCACAGGAATCCTGTGATGTAGGTGGCATCACTCAACATTTCTCAGAGAAGGACACTAAGGCTTGGAGAGTTCATGTGCCTTCTCCAGCTTACTTAGCCAGGAAGCAGAGCTGGGAACTCTGGGTGCCTGTGGAGCTTGGGCTTTCTCCTCACCCATGCTGCCATCCAGGAGCCACTTCTTTGTCCATGAAGATTTCCCGCTAAAGGGTTTCCATTCCCTGCCCGTTGTTCTTGCCCAGTAGGCAATTATATCTCTATTTCCTGAGTATTCTTGGGCATGTTGCCTCATTTGTTTGTGGGACTGTCTCCTTCACTAGACTGTGAACTGCCTGAAGGCAGAGACCATGTCTGCTTCAGTCTGTATCCTGGCAGAGTTCTTGGACCACTGTAGATGCTTTGTAAAACGTTGAGTGAGGGAAGAAAGGTGTTTCAGTTTATGTCATCGGGATGCTAATGCCAAAGTCAGGCACTTAGCCAGCAAAGGTAAATTGCTCTCCTCAGTTGACACATGTGAGTGATTCTTGTTTACATGACTAGTTTGGGCATATGGAAGAATTTGATGTCCATACTCTGCTTCTTGAAATCCATAAACCAGAGATTCACTAAGCAAACAACTAAGAAACCGAAGCAGAAATATAACTTTGTGGGACCCAAAACGATGCTGTGAATAAGTCTCTCATTGCCTCTTTTTTTCACTTAGACTAGAAATCCGTTGAACTTTTGGGATTGTTGAAGGAATATGCCTTCTTACATCATTTCCTATTATTTAGAGATTCCTGTTTTACAGATTAAATTAACAGCTTTACAAGAGCATCGCTCTGTGGTCCCCAGTAGTTATTCCTTAGGTGGTGTGTTCTGAAACTGCTTCACATGATGGAATTCCCAGGGGTATATGCCTTGGCAGGATCTCATAGATGGCGAATCTGTATCATAGGTCACAGGAGTCACTCAGACAAAGAGTCTGGTTGCAGCAGGAAGGCAAAAAGTGTCCCCCTTCCAGAAGGCTGATAGCTTTAAGGGAGAGGTATGTAGTTTCTGTGAGAGAGGATATTACTTTTTCAAGTAAGAGGAGAAATTACCTTTTTGAAAATACAATCCCTAGCATCCACTAAAAGGAAACCAAAGAATCATCAGAGCTGTTTTTACCATCTGAAACCAGGATCTTGAACTCCCCAAGTGTTTTATCCTATTCAGAAGGTCTGAGGAGTTGTAATATCTTAGCAGACCTCATGTGTTACCACGAGAGCAAGATGAGGCGTTACCAGTTGCAGCATATCAATACCTGGTATATTACTTTCCGTTCTAACAAAGTACTACAAACCGAGTGGCCTAAAACAACAGAATTTGTTTTCTCACAGTACTAGAGACTAGTGTCCAAAATGAGGGTGTCGACAGGGCTCCTTCTGGAGGCTCTAGGAGAGAATCCTTCTTTGTTTTTTCCAAGCTTCTGGTGGTTGCTGGGCATTCCTTGTCTCCAGATGTGTCACTCCAATCCCTGCCTCTGTCTTCATGTCCCCTTCCTCTCTGTGTCTCCGTGTTTACACATGGCCTTCTTATAAGGACACCAGTCATTGGATTAAGAGCTCACCCTAATCCAGTATGATCTCATCTTAACTAATTACAACTGTAAAGAACTTCGCTCCAAATAAGGTCACATTCTGAGGTTCTAGGTGGCCATGCATTTTGAGAAGACACTGTTCAACTCGGGATACTTCATAATATTGTATGTACAGTATTTCCCTAACAGTGTTCTAACAGTTGATTAGGAAACAATTTGGTGAATATGCAGTATGATGCCTTCAGGAAGAGGTATCCAAAGATGTTAAAAGAAGATGGTTCAAAATCCCCTAGGGGGAGATAAGAAAATATTAGAATTGAAAGAGACCTTCATCCTTCTACAGCTAATGCTACCCGCCCCTAGATTAAGCGATGTATTGATAGGTCACATGTTAAGAGAGTGGTGGCAGAGCTGGGATTTCCCTGACCTTTACTCAGATTTTCTTCTTATGATACCAAGTTAATTTTTTTCATACAACCAAGACAGCCCAACCACAAGGAATTGCCCTAGGATGGTCACCAATCAATTGGAAGCTTGTGTTATTCCATGCATCTAGCCATTGCTAAAAAGATTTTTTCTTAAAGAGAATTTGAGCCTTTAAAGTAACGAGATGTTTTAGATGAGTTGTTTATTACTGTGGGTTGTAATGAGCCTATAGGGACTGAACCCAAATGGTGAGGGTCATGTTCTACAGTGATGACAGGTAGCCTACGAATGAAATACTTCAGCTGCTACCCAAGCCGAGCACCCAGTTGTGCCACTCCTGCTGGAGAGATCCTGGTGCATTCCAAGTTTTGTACTTAGAGAATAATTCCTTTTTTCCTGCTTAGCAGTAAGGGTCCTGGGGTAGCTTAGCAGTTGGGTCCCAGGTACTGGGACCCAACTGGGGTGCTGACATGCTGCTTGCTTACTATGTATTCATACGGTATAATTCACTGAAGGTGGTTTTGTCAAAGGAAATACTTACTGTTTTTATGGGAGTTACTATGTTGTCAGTATTTGTGTGGATCACAGACCTTCTTAGAATGTCTCAAGGACCAGCTTCTCTCTCCAGTTATGTCATTGTACGTGTAATCCTGTCATCTTTTGTTCAGTACCTGCATATTCCCTAAAAACTCAGTCAAGTGGTAGTGAATGCAGATGCTAAGGGCATTCTTTGAGGCCCAAGATTATTTTGTGGCATCTCCATTGCAATTATGAATTTTTGATGGCCTTCTTAGTCCCCCGTTTACACTGATTCTGTAGCATCCATATCTATAGAATACCCTAATTGCCCTATATTTTAAATTGGGTGCTGAGGAGATTCAGTAGAGTACATGGTAGGTTGAAATCATTTATACACTATCTCCAGAAGTCATCTGCCACAAAGGATGGCCTTATGAGGACATTGTGTTACTATTTCAGAAGGTGGTCATCTTCTTATCTTGACCACATCAAGTAGTATATCTCTGTTCCAGAAAGGCAACGGCTAGGAAGTGATGAGTATATTATGTTCCAGGTAACGTTCTCTTAGTCTTATACCTCAATAATCTCTCTCTCCTCCCTGGATCCTGTCCATTGGTTTTTGTTTTTTAAAGATTTTATTTATTTATTTGAGAGAGAGAGAGAGATTGAGAATGAGTAGGGGGAGAGGGAGCTCCCAGAACCCTCGGATCATGACCTGAGCCGAAGGCAGATGTTTAACCGACTGAGCCACCCAGGCGACCTGCCCTTGGTTTTTAAACACACTCGAGGTTTATGGGTTTTTTAAAAAATATTTATTTATGGGCGCCTGGGTGGCTCAGATGGTTAAGCGTCTGCCTTCGGCTCAGGTCATGATCCCAGGGTCCTGGGATCGAATCCCACATCGGGCTCCCTGCTCCTTGGGAGCCTGCTTCTCCCTCTGCCTCTCTCTCTCTCTCTCTCTGTCTCTCATGAATAAATAAATAAAATCTTAAAAAAAAAAAAATTTAAAAAAAATATTTATTTATTTATTTATTTAAGAGAGCACAGAGCGAAGGGGCAAAGGGAGTGGGAGAGGGAGAACCCCAAACAGACCCCTCTGAGTGCAGAGCCCAATGCGGGGTTCGATCTTACAACCCTGAGATCATGACCTGAGCCTAATCAAGACTCAGGCACTTAACTGACTGAGCCACCCAGGCGCCCTTATTTTGTTTTTTTGGTTTTTTTTTGTTTTTTTTTTTTTAATGAGAACAGAGACATCACAGCTCTTCCCTATCCACCTGGTGTTCTGTCTCTCTTCTCTCCTTATAATCACACTTGTCACAAGAATTGTCATAGTAGTGACTTTCTGCATTTCCCCATTCCCCCTTCGCTACTTGGACCCCTGCAGTCTGGCCGCCACTGCCATCAGTCTATCCAAACAGCTCCGGCGCTGGTTACAGAAAATCTCCTTGTGGATCTGTCCAGCTGACATTTTTAAGTCGTCAACATGTTTGACCTCCTTGCAGCATTTAGCTCTGCTCTTTCTTCCTGAAGTAGTTTCTTTATGCACATCCACAGCCCCGTACTCTCCAGGTTTTCCTCCTGTTTTCTGGCTGTTTTGTCTCTGTTTACATCGTAGGGTGTCCTTTAGCCAGCTTTGGTTTGGTGTTGGAGTTTCTCCGCATTTGCTTCTAGGCCCTCATCTCTCCCCTCTCTGGGCTGTCTTACCTGTGTCATGGCTTCATTTGTTACCCATATGACAATAACTCTTACTTTTTGATCTCTTTTCAGACCTTTTCTCTGACATTCCCAGGCCTTCATATTTCCTATTGAATATCTCAAAGGAACCTCCAGTTCACTAGGTCCAAAATCAGACTCACATGCCTCCCCACATACCTAGTCTTTCTCAGAGTTCCCTATTTCTGTGAGCGAAACCACTGTCCACTTGGTTGCATGAGCCAGGGCTCTTTGGAGTCATCTTCCTTCCTCTTCGCTCGACTCTGCCCTGTCCATCACTTGCTGGTTTTTGCCTCCCAAGTACCGCTCAGCTTCCACTCCATTGTCGTCGTCATCATCGTCATCCTCAGCATCCTCATCACCCCTGACCACCACTACCCTCGCCCTGCTCATAGTCTCCTCCTTGGACCCTCAGTTGACTTCCTCACTGGTCATCCCATATCCATTCTGCCTCCTCCAGTCTCTTTTCCATATTGGAGCTAGAAGCATCTTTTCAAAATACACATTTGATTTTGTCCTATCCCCTGCCAGCCCTCTCCAGTGGCTTTCCCTTGCTCTTGGGCACAGGCCCAAAGTCTTCCCATGGCCCATGTGATCCTGCCGGGTCTGGTCCTTCCCTCCACAGCCTTCTTTTGCTCAGTGCCCTTCCTTCTGGAGTTTTAGCCTCAGCTACTTCCAGTCGCTTATGCCCACCAGCTTCCGAGCCTCTGCCTTGATGGAGCTTCCTTTCTCCTTGCCTACTTAACTCTCATCCTTCAGATTTCAGTTTCATTTTCATTGCCTTGGGAAGGTCTTCCTTGGTCTTTCAGCAGTTCCCATCCCTGGATTATAAGTGTCATAGCACTGCGTGCCCGTCCTCTGTAGCAGCTGTCAGAGTTGTCATTTTATACTCATTTGTGTGATTACTCGATTAATGTGAATATTCAGCATAAGCTCCACAAGGCAGTGACTGTGTCTGCTTGACTCTCTGTTACATCCCTGACACCCAGCGCAGTGCCCGTGAATTACAAGTGCTCTGTAAATATTCACAGACAAATTAATGAGTGAGTTAATTAGTATTGTCTGTTGCACGGACAGTACAGAGAGGCTAAGACCACAGGCACTGGAATCAGACTGCCTGAGCTTAATCACAGCTGTTTTCACAAGTGGTGTCACCCTGGGCAAGTTGCTTGACTCTCTTTGCCTTAGTTTCCTTAACTGTAAAATGGGGATAATAATTATAACCATTTATAGGTTTGTTGTGAGGATTATCTGACATAGTACACATATAAAGCTCTGAGAATAGTGCCCACGCATGTCAAGTGCTCCATAATATTAGCTCCTTTCCACGTCATTGTCTTAGCAACAGCCGCGTCTTCCATTGGTGGTCACCGGGAAGACGGTGAAAATCCATGTCTTGTGGATTTAGCAGACCAGTTCCAAGGGGAGGAAGTATCTTAATGGTGGCCTACTCCATAGGATGGTTCAACTGAATTCTGGTCCTTGTCTTTTTTTTTTTTTTTTTAAAGATTTTATTTATTTATTTAACCGAGAGAGACACAGTGAGAGAGGAAACACAAGCAGGGGGAGTGGGAGAGGGAGAAGCAGGCTTCCCGCTGAGCAGGGAGCCCAATGTGGAGCTCGATCCCAGGACCCTGGAATCATGACCTGAGCCGAAGGCAGATGCTTAACGCCTGAGCCACCCAGGTGCCCTGGTCCTATCTTTTGATCTTTGCTGTGTCACCATAGTAATTCACCAGTGATTTGAAAAAACATGGACTGTCAAAGGCTAATTTTTCTGCCAAAAATTTTCTCATCTAGGTTGTTGCCATTTTAACCTTCATCACTCACAGGAAAAGGTTGAACTCAGAGAGGTGTGCAGATTACTGAAGATGCTCTGAATGATATTTGGAGAAGATGTAGCAAATTTCTTATCACCAGAGACACCCTTACTCTAGTGGACTGTGAAGTGTGGGAGGTGGAAATGCTATCAGCCATTGGGGCTCTGTCACTCTCTATTTATTTAGGAGTCTGAGTTTTATAGACCCAACATTCAGACAGCTGTCTGTGCCCCTACAAAGTTTTACAACACTAGGAATCAGTCTTGTTTCACAAATCTTTTCTTAACCATTTCCGTCCGGGCATATAAGAATATTCTCTGTGTGCACAAATATTTTGCTGATGTTCACTTGGAGCTAATCTTTTATATAAACTATAGAGTTGGACCACGGTTCTCATGTCACTGATATTTCGATGGCAAAGTTCAGAGCCCAGAGGGACTGATGTGGCATTTCCATGTCAATCACCTTTGAAGGCATTCCTCCCAAAGTACCTTGACAACGGCAGTCATGAAACCGACCCCCCCAAAGAGCCACCTGACATTTATTCTTTTGCTATAAAGCCTGAGAACTCACTAGAGCCAAAATGTGTGAGGGAAGCAGTTATTCTTTTATAGCCCTTCCTGTCGCTGGATTGCCATCACCTGGACCTACTGCACCTACACAGTGATCTGAGACAGTCTGGAAAACAGGCTGCCTGCTTGCTGGCTCCAAGTTTGTGGCAGCGGAGAGGAGAGCAGCATTCGATATGCCCTAGTCCCTGGGGTTCAGTGCTGGGCTGTGTTTCTTTGTTTTACTGTAGAATGCTATAGTGACTCAGGGTCGTGGTAACCCAGAGTTTTTGTTTCCGAAGTGGGTGCCCCTCCCTGTTTATTTACTGCTCTGCACCTTGAATATAGGCTCCACAATCCACTCATCTCCATCTCCTTACAGATGGGGGAATAACCCTTCCCTCAGTTATCAGTGAATATTGCATTTTTATAAATACTGGTTTAGCATCAGGAGACAACCATCAGTATAGACCTTAAGCTCAACTGAAGCAAATTACATGGTTGCAAAAAGACTGCTAACCGTATTGGCACAAAGAACAGTACAGCTTTTCCATCCTTAGCAATAACTCAGGTCCAACTCGTTTCCTGGATTGGAGAGAAGTCAAGATAGGGCAGCTTCTTCCGCCCCGATCTTGTCTATCACAGATAGGAGAGAAAGGGGCTGGAAAACTGCTTTTCAGCAGGTTGCATGGTGTCATGGTTGGGTATGTGGTGTGGTGTTTTAAATTTAGTCAACCCTGAGTTCTCTCCAGATTTCTCTACTGGCTCTTGATGTCAGCGCTGCCAGGCCTCTCCCTGAGGCTGTTTCTCTTTCTTTGTGAACGACTCCTGCAGCTTAGTTATCCCTACATCTACAGTTCTCGAGACCGGGGCCCATTCTGTCCTCCTGAGCCTGAACCCGGACTCTCGATGCTTCCTTGGCATTCCTACCCGGGAGTCTCCAGGACCCCTCTGGGTTAGCGTATTCTAACTGGAGAGCATTCCCTTTTCCCCAGCGTGTGCTCTTTCTCCTCATCCCTTCAGGACATGGCATCACTGAGTAGCCCCAGCCAGAAATAGGAGTTAGAGTAGATCCGCATTTCCCCTCCAGTATCACAGCAACCACTGCCCTGGCCCACTGACCTCAGAACACTCTCCAGACTCTCCCTCAATGTCTGTTCCCACTGGTACTTTTAAAATTCCTGTCTCGGGGCGCCTGGGTGGCTCAGTCGTTGGGCGTCTGCCTTCGGCTCAGGTCATGGTCCCAGGGCCCTGGGATCGAGCCCCGCATCGGGCTCCCTGCTCGGCGGGAAGCCTGCTTCTCCCTCTCCCACTCCCCCTGCTTGTGTTCCCTCTCTCGCTGTGTCTCTCTCTGTCAAATAAATAAAATCTTTAAAATAAATAAATAAATAAATTCCTGTCTCTTGCATGGTTTGCCTGGGCTGCTACATGAAGCCCCAGATCGGTCCTACTATCTGTTGTCTCTAGTTCCCTCCAGCCCTCTGCCATCAGATATTCAAAATTCTGGTGTAATCATGCCACTCCTCTTGTATAGACTCTCAACAACTTCCAGAAGGATAAAATTCAGATCCCTCAATTCCTGCCCATTTCATCAGCCTCATCTGTCACAACCCTCCTACCCAAATATCAGACTTGTTTGGTTCACACATCAGTGCCCATGGACATGGAGTCCCCTTGCTCTCGGCTTGCTTCTTCCCCTCCAGAAGCTCCTTGCCTACCTTTAAGAATTCATTAAAGCCCCAAATCCATTCTTCTGAGAAGCCTGCGGTACTCCAGGGCAGAGTGAAAAGGTCTTCTTAAGGGTTCTCATAGCACTTAGTTCAAATTTCTGCCTTAGTATTTATGTGATACTTATCAGTTTACATGTATGTTTCATTTATATTGTGTATGAAATAAGAGAGTATGTATAGTTCGTGAAAGGGTCTGGCAAATAGGAGACATTTCATAAGCACAAATTTCCTTGTTTTCTTGACCTCCATTAGCCTGAGCCACTTGAACGCAGGAAACATATGCATGGCTCCTTCCAGTGCCCAGTGGAGAGCCTTACACGAATGGAACCTCAGTAGTGTTTAGGAGAATTAAAGCCAACCAATTTCATTTGCATTTCTGCCCAGAAGTTCTTTCTCCTTTCCCTTTCATGCTTACAGTCTAGTCAGCCTTCTAGAAGTTGTTTTTCATCAGCTCTTTGCTATGGAGGAGGCGATTGCACTCTCCTCCTGGCCTCTGTCAGGTAGGGCTACTCAGAGTTCCTGGTAGAGATCACCGTCAACACACTTGGCCTTCACACATCAGGGGCAGATATCTGGGGAAGGCGTCCTGGTGGTTGAGGTGTGAACTTTGCTTCCAGAGAAACCTGCATCTCACTTCCGGCGCTCCCATCTTTTAGCTGGATAATGATGGGGAGGTGGTTAACCTTACATAAACTTTAATTTACTCGCTCTAGATTGGGAATAATAATATGTGCCTCTTGAGGATTTATGAGGATTACATGAGATAATTTATATAAAGGCCTTAATAAATGGTAATTATTACTTTTATAGCAGAGAATCTGTTCATTTCAAGAAGAGATGAACTTTACTTTTTGATAAGGTTAATTTTATTTGAAATTAAAGACTGATTTGTTACATAATTATTTGCCATCTAAGTTCAAAGATAATTTTTTTAAAGCAGAACTTATTTTTTAAAAAGATTTACTTATTTACTTATTTGAGAGAGAGAGAGAGGGAGAGAAAGAGAGCGTGTGGGGGGAGGGCAGAGGGAGAAGAGAAGCAGACTCCCTGCTGAGCATGGAGCCCAATGGGAGGATTCTGTCCATCTCACAACCCTGAGATGATGACCTGGGCTGAAATCAAGAGTCAGATGTTTAACTGACTGAGCCACCCAGGCGACCCCAAAGATAATTTTTTTAAATAATAATTTTAAACCAGTTTGTTTCTGGTGAGCACCTTTTTTGGGGGCTAGTAAAACTGGGTTTTATATGTAATTTTTGCTTACTCCTTGCTATCTGCATTTTTATTGGTTTGAATAATGTTCAGCCTGAAAATTTGTGAATTTAAATCCAGAAAAAGATAATTTAACATTTTTGTACAGAGACCATGATTAGAAATAGTTAACCATGTAAAGCAACACATCACGATATATACAAATTGAATCTTATGTTGTATACCGGAACCTAATATAATGTTATATGTCAGTTATATCTCAAGTTTTTAAAAGAGCAGTACATTATTGTGTTTTCCTATTGACCTAGGAAGTGAAACATTGATTAGTCCTGAGATTTGAGTCAAAAGTATATTTGGCGTTGGGGTGACTGGGTGGCTCAAGTGGTTAAGTGTCTGACCTTTCGTTTCGGCTCAGGTCGTGATCTCAGGGTCCTGAAATTGAGCCCTGCGTCCAGTTCCGCACTAGGTGTGGAGCCTCACAATCATGAGGGAGTCTGCTTGAGTTTCTCTCCCTCTCCCTCTGCCCCTCCCCTCCTTGCACTCATACCCAAGCCCACCCTCTCTCTCTCTCTTAAAGAATTAAATAAATAAATATTTTTTAAAAAAATACATTTGGTGCTGATTACAAAAAGTAATAGCTTGGCAATTAGGCTCTCTTTCCTTTTTAAAAATTATTTGAATGTCTGATAATTGTATGTATTTTCATTCACACCTTCTCTGGGTAGTCATACTTACTGAAGCCGTTACTAAAAAATATTATACTTTGTAATACGTATAGCATATTACATACTATTATTTTCACATATTTCAAAAGTATATTAATAGTGAGCTTAAAATAACATTTTACTTAAAATAACTTCAGATTTTCTTAAAATAGCATTTTAATTCTTGTATTCAGTTCTTTAAACAAACATCTGTTGAGTAGCTTCTATATGCTAGTCAGGGTTCTGAGTGTTTGAGATCCATCAGTGACCACTCAGCTCCAATCCCTTTCCTTGTGTATGTTGCATTTAGTAAACAAAAAAATACAATAACTTCTGTATGTTACAAGGTGATAGATGCTATGGGAAAAACAGCAGAGTAAGGGGGATTGGGAATGTGAGGGCAGGGGAGAGGAGACGAGTTGCAGTTTTCAAAAGGATGGACTCGTTAAGCTTCATTGAGAAGGTGTAATTTGAGCAGAGGACTTGAAAGTTGGGGTAGTGAATCGTGCTGACATCTGGGAAAAGAATGTTTAAGACAGAGGCACTGACATTGCGGAGGCCCTGAGGCTGGGTGCTTATAGTAGTACAATTAAATCTTGACTTGATGTTTTTTAAAAAATGAATGTTTCTTTATTTATAAATATTTATTGATTTGTTCTCATATGTTTTTGGCAAAAATGCTGACATATGGGGAGACACACTATGAAGAAAACAAGAACTCCATTCCTTTCAACTTAAAATCCGCAAGAAAAGGTAAAATAATGTGATCATAGATAGCTTTAATTTAATGCAGATTGTACAATGGCATGAAAGATCTGCAGTCTCTTGATTTTCAGCAAAGGAAAGACCCATTCTGCCTTATGAGGGATCATGTGAACGCAGACCATTCAACCTTGCCTCGAAGGGTAAGCTTGAAAAGTGATGGACATCAGAGAAAGGGAACAGTTGGCTGGGAAAGGAGAAACAAGTGCAAAGTCTAGGTAGCAGGATGTGGCGCAGGCCCCCGTCAAGGACAAAGGTGGTTTACTTGGAAGCATGTTGGAAAGGGCATGGGTTCAAGAAGGATGGTAAGGATCTGATGACTAAATGTGTAGGAGAAATTGAGTGGAGAGAAGCAGTAGTTGGCAGAGTTAACTCCCAGCCAGCGTAAGTCAGTTGCTGCCATTGACAGCCGGCATTTGCACGGTCTGTGCCCGTGGTATACCAGTGAGTCCTGCTTCCAGATGTCTGGCCTGGGTAATGGGGTAATGACGGAGGCATTAGTGGTGCTTTGTGCTTAACTTTATTTCATGTTTGTTGTAATGTATTGTTATCTGGATTCTCTGAAGGATCAGGTGATTTCAGAATTTGCAGTGTAATGTTTTCCTTTGCTCATAGCAATTCAGTGAGACATTCGCCTGGGTTTCGGTATCTTTTTGAAGAGGCTCTTTGAGGTTTGTTTGAATCAAAAGATCAGTAGATAAAAAAAATTAAAGAGGCAGACCCATGTTTTGAGCCTGGGCTGTGCAACCAAGTGAGCCTGTGACCTTGACAAGTCCCTTAGTATCCAGGGACGTCAGTTTATCGGAGGAGTGAGTCACTGTGCTAGGCAATCTCTAAGACCCCTTTACAGACTCTAGAATTCCAGGAAACGCAAAACTTAGCAACCAAAGGTCCAAACTTGCAGCCGCTTTCATAAGTAGGGACAGTAGTCACAGCCTTTACTGTCCCGCTAACTTTCATGACATCAGCTATCAGCAATTTCCAATTTCAGCAGGCAGCTTTTTTGTTGAGAATAATTTTGTCAAAAGTTTTGAGCCCAGAAAATGAGTACTGGCAACTAGACATTATATAAACTGAGCTCTCATGTAATTTGCTGTTTAGTGTGACAGTAGAACTTTTGTTGTATATAGCTGTTATTCAAAGTATACAATCTCTTTCGCTCTCCATGAAGGGTAATGGGGGCATAGGGTACTTTAGCAGCTTTCTTTGTGTAAATACATTAGTGTTCTGGCTGCAGGTTTTGGCCTTGAGCAGGATATTCCCCATTCGTTGAATAACTTCCAAGAGCCTTTGTCCTTAAGATTCTGAAATTTGCCAGAGGCAGTCTTGAAAGTTGTTGCATTCAAACCTGTGTATCTTTTTTCTTTTACCTTCTCCCTGCCATCCTCTTGGGAGAGAGATTATTGAAAAACCAACTGCATCTCGTTACTTGCGTTCGGTGTTAGAAGACTCGGGGTAGGAAAGCAAAAAATGTGGACCATCCACTAAAGAAAGATGATGACAGGTAAACCATTAAACACCCAGGCAAACCTAGAGAGGAAGCAGCCAGCCCTGTGGTTTATGCGTGGAAATACCTTGAAACTGCCTTGCGTGTGTTTTGTGTGTAAACCTGAATTTGAATGAGAGTTTATGGAAGGAATTTGGAGACCTCAATTTGTTGTTGTTGGTTTTTTTTGTAGGTATTTTGAATCTAGAGAGGCTAAAAGCTGCTGTTATACAAACCTCAGTTATCTTTTCTCTTGCTTCCATGTATTGTGACAGATGTCAGTCTTCTTAGAAATATGACTAGGGGTTTCTAGCAGAGTTTGGAGCCGAGGCTGGGAGTTTGCAGCTGAAGTATTCCTTCTCCCCATTTTGTAAAATACATGTGGTCAGAAAAGATTAGGGTCGTTAGGCATTTGAGAGGAGGGGGAAAAGGCACCTTCCCTTCCAGTTCCTGGGTGGAGAGAATGTTCCATTGTTTGGTGGCCAGAGAAACCTCTTTTCATAATTTATAGACAAACAAGAATAATTCTTTGAACTCTGCAGGGCACATTGGCAGAATCTGCAAAGAAGGTTAATCAAAACCAAAAGTCAGGTCAGTCACTGAACCAGTAGTTCTCAGAACCAGTAGTTCTCAAACTGTGGTCCACAAGGTCAGAGCTATTATCATAATAATAGTAAGATGTTATGTACCCTTTTTACTCTCATTTCCTAATAAGTGTACAGATTGAATGCAGAAGTAGATACGAAGATCCAGCTGTCTTCTATTCATGAGATGTGCAAAAAATGGGAAACAGTGCCACTCTTCCAACTTAATTTTTTGTTTTGTAAAATACAGATATTTAATAGCTATTTAAATAGATTTAGGGGCGCCTGGGTGGCTCAGTCGTTAAGCGTCTGCCTTCGGCTCAGGCCATGATCCCAGGGTCCTGGGATCGAGCCCCGCATCAGGCTCCCTGCTCAGCGGGGAGCCTGCTTCTCCCTCTCCCACTCCCCCTGCTTGTGTTCCCTCTCTCTCTGTCAAATAAATAAAAATCTTTAAAAATAAATAAATAAATAAATAGATTTATATGGCTGTCATACATTTGTTGTTATTTTAATGAATTAATATTTTAAAATTTTCCCAGTTTCAATTTCTAATATGATAAATATCAATAGATAAAACCCATGGAGTCCTTAATAATTTATAAGAGTAAAGGGAACCAGAGAATTTGAGAACTGATTAATTTAAACAGAAAGACAGCGAAGAGATAGACATATTTCAGGTCACTGATTGCTGAAGTGTGGAAACAGTCATAAGTAAGAACATAGGAATCTTCAAGGGTCTTTCTCAGCGTCATCCTAATGGGATTTCAGCTTTTTAGATCTTGTGTAGGAAGGAAAAATAACGGCACAAATTGAAAGCAAGTCCAGAGAGAGCGCGAGACATATTGGTAGAAAGAGGCCAAATGAGAACCCCATGGGTAAGGTGGAGACTCCTTTGTCCTCACCCCATGGACTAGTGACCTCCTTCTTTCCATAGATGGGAAAGAACAGCTAGAAACCAGGGGAGGAGTGGGCCTCTTGACCTTTTGCCTTCTAAAAAAGGATTAGGAAATGAAGTTGTTCCCCCCACCCCTTTAAATATTTGAGCAGAAGTCACTACTTTCCTGGAATCTCTTTTCAAAATTCTAAATTTCTCAATAATGTTGAAACACTGCAATTTTTTACTATAAAAATGGCCTTCAAAATAGGGTCAACTTCTATAAAATTAGGTTTATTTTGTTTATCATTGTGGATTTTCTGTTTATTGTATGTTCCATCTGATTTCAGAAAGTTTTTGTGGAAGCTTGCAAGAGTATACATAATAAACTGAAAGTGATAGAATTTAGGAAACAAAACAGATGAACATATGGGAAGGGAAGAAAAAATAAGACGAAAACAGAGAGGAAGACAAACCATAAGAGACTCTTAACTCTAGGAAACAAACTGAGGGTTGCTGGAGGGGAGGTGGGTTGGGGGGATGGGGTAACTGGGTGATGGACATTAAGATGGGCCCTTGGAATGAGCCCTGGGTGTTATATGCAACTGAGGAATCACTGAACTCTACCTCTGAAACTAATAATATGCTATATGTTAATTAAATTTAATTTAAATAAATCTTTTTTAAAAAACTAAAAGTGAAAGTGAAAATAAAAATTGGAATCAAGACGAGAGAACATAATCTGTGTGTGTGTGTTTACCAAAATGTGGAGATAGCCATAAGTCAGAGACATAGAATGTTAGAGCATGTGTGTTTTACATGTTGTGGTCATATAAAGATGGACCAGATAAATATGTCATACACAGTGTCTGTCTCTGCTCAGCCTCTTCTATGAGGAAAGAAAGGTCCTGTGTGGGCCCTCAAGAAAAGATGGAGGCAGCCATGTTTTATAGCTCATGACCCCATTTTCTCTGAGTATTAACTGATTGAACTGAGAGTGGACACTTGGCCTGAAGACTGGCCAGGGGACTTGTATGGACTGGCTTGGGTCCGATTCCTGCCTTAATTTTGCACCTGGAAGTACCAAGAGAACAAGCCAGTGGGTGGAAAGTGAAGCTGAAAGGTCATGTTGTAGACAGGGACTTGGAGAGGCCACGTGCAGGCTCCATTTACGAGGGAACAGAAACTGAGTTGTCAGAAGAGACTGTGTGGTTGAGAAGGATAAGAGATTGCACTTGGAGAAAAAAGACACAGAGATAGCAGGAGAGAAGTGCTGAGCCTGCAGGAGAGAGACACAGGGTGGGCAAGTGCAGCGTTGGTGGCCAGCAGGCTTCCCTTTATGGTCTCTGTGTCTTTGCCATAAATCCTCTCTTCTTTACTGGCTTGACTTCCTGGCTACCAAAAGAGGCTGAGTGGAACCTAGAGTAACACACAAATGAAGATTATAAGGACTAGCACATTTTGTATGATTAAGACTTGACTTTGATTCTGGACTACCTGATAGCCAAGGCAAAAAGGAGACATTGTTCATTCTGAAACCATACAATAAAAAAGAAGGTAGTTTTAAAGTTTTCGAACACTGAATTTAAAATCAATCACCTTCTTATGTATAGAGGTCCCTTAAGGATTAAGAATAGAATTATTGTATGATCCAGCAGTCCTACTTATGAATATATACCCCAAAAGATTCAAAGCAGGACCTGCAAGAGAGATTTGCACACTCATGTTCATTGCAGCATTATTTACAATAGCCGAGAGATGAGAGCAGCCCAGAAGTCCATTGAAAGGTGGATGGATAAAGAAAAGGTGATACAGAGGGTTCTAGAGGGGAGGGGGATGGGAGGATGGGTTAGCCTGGTGATGGGTATTAAAGAGGGCACATTCTGCATGGAGCACTGGGTGTTATGCACAATGAATCATGGAACACTACATCTAAAACTAATGATGTAATGTATGGTGATTAACATAACAATAAAAAATTTAAAAAAAAGAAAAGGTGATACATACATACAATGAAATAGCATGTAGCCTTAGAAAAGGAGATTCTGTCACATGCTGCACTGTTAAACCCTGAGGACATTATGCTAAGTGAAATAATCCAATCACAAAAAGACAAAGACGGTATGATTCCAGTCATATGAAATATCTAAAGTATCATAGAAACAAGAAACAAAATCAAAGAAACAAAAAGTAGAAAGGTGGTTACCAAGGAAGTGGGGTGGGGGTGGGGTGAAGTTAGCGTTTAATGGGTATCAAGTTAGTTCTGCAAGATGAAAAAGATTCTAGAGATATGTTTCACAACAATATGAATATACTTAACACTATTGAACTGTACACTTTAAAATGATTAAGATGGTAACTTTAATGTTATGTACTTTTTACCACAATAAAAAAAAAAAATCAGTCACCTTCATGTATATTAACAACTGAGACCCTAAGTAATATATTTCACAATTTTCTGAACATTTCTAAAGCAGATGCAGAAATGGATTTTATATGGAAATATAAAATGAGAATTTTACCAGTATCGGGCCTTCCAACACGATTTCAGCTTTCAATCAATTTCTCTCTCTTTTCTAATCCATGTTTAGTATTTAATCTTCAAAAGTTACTAAAATTCATAAGCAGCTTGCTTTGGGGTTTCATAAACTTCATTGCCAGCAATATGGAAGACTAGAGATCTTTTTTTTTCCTTTTCTTTTCTTTTAATTTCAGGTGTACCATATAGTGATTTGGCATTTCAGTGCGTTACTCAGTGTTCATCAAATAAGTGTTCTCTTTAATCCCCATCACCTATTTCACCCTCCCCCCAACCCTCTCCCCTCTGGTAACCATCAGTTTGTTCTCTGTAGTTACAAGTCTGTTTTTTTGATTTGTCTCTTTTTTTTCCCCCTCTGTTCGTTTATTTTGTTTCTTGAATTCCACATGTGAGTGAGATCATATGGTATTTGTCTATCTCTGATGGGCTTATTTTGCTTAGCATTATACCCTGTAGATCCATCCATGTTGCAAATGGCAAGATTTCATTCTTTTTTGTGATTGTGTAACATCCCAATGTATATATATACCACCTCTTCTTCATCCATTCGACAATTGATAGACACTTGGGCTGCTTCCATAATTTGGCTATTATAAACAATGTTGCAGCAAACATAGGGGTGCATGTATCCTTTCAAATTAGTATTTTCATATTCTTTGGGTAAATACCTAGTAGTGTGAACACTGAATCATATGGTAGTTTGGGTATCTCTGCGGGGTATGTAGATGCTTTCATTTCTTCCAGCACCTGGGCCTCACTGTGCCCCTGCCATGCCTGGTTCTCTGGGCGGAACCAGAAGCAACAACCCAGCACTGTGGATTGTAGTCTGCTGTTCCAAGAATCCAGAACATCCCTGGGAACTTGGGGTGTGTAGGAGTCTAAGGATGACCAGAAAACAAAACCATACCTTTCATTTTAGGGAAAAGACAATGTACTATCTGTTGACCTCTAATTTAGACTGACGAAAAGCTGAGTAACAACTTGACTCAGGCAAGGTGACCTCTGTTACCAAACAAGAGCCATGGTATCTATTTGGCAGATAAATTTTTATAAACCAATAGAAAGTAATGACTGTTCTTGTGAAACATGCCACCCGGGGGTTGAGAATGGCATGTGTATACATAAGCATGGGCCTTGACGTACGTTCTTTAATGACAGGGCATAAAGTAATACTACCTTCTGATTGATTCATTATGGAGGACCTGGTTTTCGTAGGAATTCGGAGAGACAAAGAGGAGTAGAAAAAGTGTGGACAAATGTACAAAGCAGCATAATGGCATTATTCCATTTATATTCTTTACTCCACCCTCAGCCCAAAGCACTGGCTGTTAGTAACAGCCCATAACATTGGACCTTAACCAGTCTTGCCATTTTTTCCCCCTCTGTCCTTAATTTGATCTGAAACATGCCTTTTTCCTTTCCTTCTAAATCTTAGGAATAGAATGGTGCTTCATTCTGCCTTTGGAGTTAACGACTGTGTTAAATGTCCCATTTAACCAAGTACCCTATCCGGTATTGATCGCCTCACTCTAACTGCCACAAATCAAGATTTTTAGTGGATCCATAGTGTGTCTCCAGGAACTGTGATATCACTGTTTTTCAGTTTTAATCCAAAAGTAGCAACTATGAATCTGTCTTTTTTCACTCAGCGTCTACCAAGTAATGGAAAACAATCCCATTCCTGGAAGTTAACAACAGAACTCTTAAAAATGATCTCAAAAAGAACTGTGTGAAATTTAGGCAAAGAAAATTATAAAAATTTACTAATGTACATAAAAAAAGACTTATAAGTCCCTGAATTTAGAGGTTTCATGCAATTCCAGTCAGAATTCTTAATGTGATTCTTCTTGTTATATAAGAAGATTATAATCATCGACCTACCCATTTATTTTATTTTATTTACATTTAATTAATTAACATACAGTGTATTATTAGTTTCAGAGGTAGAGGTCAGTGATTCATCTCTTATATATAACACCCAGTGCTCATTACATCATGTGCCCTCCTTAATGCCCATCACCCAGTTACCCCATCCCCCCACTCACCTCCCCTCCAGGAACCCTCAGTTTGTTTCCTATGGTTAAGAGTCTCTTTTGGTTTGTCTCCCTCTCTGATATCATCTTATTTTATTTCTCTCTCCCTTCCTCTGTGCTCCTCTGTTTGTTTCTTAAATTCCACGTATGAGTGAGATCATATGATAATTTTCTTTCTCTGACTGACTTATTTCGCTTAGCAGAATACCCTCTAGTTCCATTCACGTTGTTGCAAATGGCAAGATTTCATTTTTTTTGAAAGCCGAGTAATATTCCATTGTGTGTGTATATGTGTGTGTGTGTGTGTATATATGTATGTGTATGTATATATATACACCACATCTTCTTTATCCACTCATCTGTCAATGTACATCTGGGCTCTTTCCATAGTTTGGCTATTGTGGACATTGTTGCTATAAACATTGGGGTGCAGGTGCCCCTTTGGATCACTACATTTGTGTCTTTGGGGTAAATACCTAGTAGTGCAATTGCTGGGTCATAGGGAGCTACATTTTTTTTAAGAAGAGAAATTAGACACATAGCCTCTGTGTTAACACACATTTGATACCTGCAGTAATTAAATCATTTTCATTTTGACACAAGAATAGAATAGGAGGTCAATAGAGCAGAGTTAGATAACTCCCAAACAGACCCAATTATATGTAAGAACATAGAATATGGGAAAGAAGACATCACACGTCAGTCGTGGATGGGAAAAGTTATTAAATAAATAGTGCCAAAGCAGTTGGCTTGCTTTTAAGAAAAACATTGATTTTAATCCTCATCTCATGTCTTATAAGTAGCTTTGATGTACAAAGTAAAGCCTTAAAAAATGAAGGAAAAAAACTAGAAGTGACTAAAGTGGACATTTATAAACAGTCTATCAGGAAGAATGTGTAAGCTCAAAACAGTGCAAATCACAAAGGAAAATATAATATTTGCATAAAATTCCAAAACTTCTTGGTGTAAAAAAAGCTACTTAACTGCATTTTAATACATTGTTGCTTAAAATATGACAGAGGAAAGATAATCTGTTCAGTCGACAAGCATATACAAATAGATGAGAAAAGCACTAAAATCCTATAGACAGTGGAAAAGTCATAAAAGGAAATACTTAGGGCAAATAAATATTTTAATTTGTGAAATTTTTTTAAATTTTATTTTTGCCTGAGTAATACCAACTTTACTATATACCTCTTGGCTGGCATTGAATAAAATGGTCTGTCTTGTACACTGTTAGAGTTAATTGGCATTAATTATTTAGGAAAAGTATTGGTCATATGTAACTAGAACTCGAGAAGTATTTGTACCTTTATATCAATAACTCTACATTTCTAGAAAACCATCCAAAGAAAATCCAGCAGACAATAAACCATAGAACACTACATCAAAAACTATAATGATGTACTGCATGGTGACTAACATAACATAATTTAAAATAAATAAATAAATAAATAAGAAAGATTATTTGTAATAATAAATATTATTTTAACAATTGTTTTTATAATATTAAAAACATTGGTGTCTTAGAAATGTAACAGGGACTAATTAGATAAAATCTTATGTAGCCTCCCAGTGGAATATTATGTAGCCATTAAACATGTATTTTCAAATAATATTTAATGACATTGGAAATGTTCTATGTGATGATGTTAAGTTAAAGAGGAGAGCTACAGAACAGTATCAGTGGTACTACTATTCCAGTTTAATGTGTTTTTATGTATATAAGGGAAAAGATGGAAAAGCAAAATAATAAAAGTGTTAATAGTAATTAGCACTATTTGGCAGAAGTATAGACTATTTAAATTTTCCTTCCTGATAGTGTTCCATTTTAAAATTTATTATATGATACATGTTACTTTTATAGTAAGAATAATAAATGTATTATACATATTACTTTTATAGTCAGAATAATAGACATTTAAAATGAAGCACATTTCTAAAAAAAAAAAAGCACATTTCTTTAGTACATCTATTTTTGAATGTGAAATTCAAGTAGGCAAGAAAAATGAAAATATAGAGTATTTGAAAACTATCATCGTTTCATTGAATAGAAATACAAGTAGATCTAGAACTTTGGATAAAATACATTTTTTTCTTATATCTCCAGAACATTTACGAAATCGTGAATATATCTTGACTAAGAGGAAAATCTTAGTAAATTCTGAAAAGTAAAGATACTATGTTTTCTGAATATAAACCAGTAAAACTAGAAAGCAGCAACAAAAAAGTAGACATAAATATAAGTGCTTGCTAATTAAACATTTTTTTCTAAGTAATTTCCTAATTGAAAGAGTAAATGAGTGTGTGTATATATATAGATAGATAGATAGATATAGATTATAGATTATATATAGGTATATATAGGTGTATATATATATATAGATATATATAATAGAATATTACTGAAATACATAAAATAATATAGAAATCGTTTTAAAGGAGAACCACTTTGTCTAAAAACCTATGGAATATAGTCAAATCTATATTAGAGAATTGTACCTTAAAATTTTACTTTAAAATAAAAAGTTGTTATACATGTGAATCTAAGCATTCAAATTAAGTTATACCAAAGTGATAAAATAAACCAAAAGAAGGTTGGGAGAGAGAATTATAAAAATGAGTACTGAAATTAAAGATAGAGAAAAAGACAGTAAGTAAAACCAAAAGTTGAGTTTTAGAAAGTACTGATAAAATAGATAAATTCCTTGGCACATCTCATTAAGGAAAACAAGAAATAAGAAGTATATAATGTTAAGCATAAGGAAAGAGGTGTAACCACATTATATATATAGCCACTCATTTCTGCTATAATGCAGCTTGTTTTTAAAAATCACCACACTATGTAGAATTGCACAATAAAAGCCACAAATGGCTTAGGGGAAAATGAGTTTAGGAATACAATGCTTAAAAACTTTGTTAAACACACACACACACACACACATACACACACGCACAACTTAGTCTGTGATACGTAAGAAATAAAGATGGAACACTCATCAAAATGTAGCACAGTTTTAGACATGCGAAATTAGGGAATACATAAAATTATCATAACTATGGCACTTTACCTTGAAAAAGGCCTGATGTTTGCTTGTGGAAGTGTGCCTCAGAAGGATTGCAGCTTGAGTTATTTTGAAATGGTAGGAGGAGGTAATGTGAAATCAGAAGGCCAAGTTTTAATACCAGATGGAGATAGGTGTGACTCCCAAGGGGTGGTACACTGAGGTAGCTGGTAGGTGTTTGAGATCTGTGTGTCTCTGTTTTATGTATTCCTACCTAGCTTGATTCAGTTTTCTGTGTTCATCTAGTGTTTCTGGACAAAATCATGTAAAAGTGACATGAAATTTGAGTATGCTCAAATTGTTCCCTAATTTTGTTCCCAATCGTGTTGAAACAAATTCACATCTTCAGAATAACTCTTGCAGCAGAACTGCCTTTATATGAAAGACAGTTAAAAAGAATCAGCAGACAGTGTTATGTTAGTTCCATGGTAATATGTTTGAAAACTTTAAGGAAGTAGATGATTTTACAATAAAATCTAAATTAATAAATTTGACCCAAAGAGAGTTAAGAAAGCTTTAGGAGACTCATAACTATATGAGAAATTAGAAAAGTTGATATTTAAAAAAGAACCAGGCATTCAGTATTTTATAGCCAAATTCTAATTCTTTGATTAATGTTGTTCAATGTAGTTCAGAAGTTTTTTTTTTTAAAGGAAGACTCCTTAATTCATTTTACAAAAGTAACATTTATTTTACTTAGCTCTCATAGAGTACTTACTGTGTGCCAGGCACCGCTTTAAAAGCTTTATAAATATTAACCAAATCCTCACCACAGTCTTATGAGGCTATTACTGTTGTGGAAATGGAAACTAAAGTGCAGAGATCTTGAGCAGCTTGTCCAAGATCATATAACTAGTATGTGTTTTAGCCAGGATTTAAACCAGTTTGGCTCCGGTGCCCGAGCTCTTAACTCTTAACCACTGTGCTTTGCTATCTTTAAATGAAAACTTAAGGGAAATAGCACTCTGGTTCCTCAGCAACTTTCTGAGTTGTATGAAGCACAGCACTTGCAAAGTCTAAGATCTGACTTCCCCAGTGGCTGGTAATAAGGCTAGAGAGTAAAATCTTCCAGAAGGAGGGGGAAGCTAAGTTCCCATGGAGTTATGATCAAAATTTAAAGCAAGGGAGGAGAGAGCTGGCAGATAAATGCCTTCTCCATCCGTTTCTCCAATGGATTCTTCCAAAGCCTGGTGTTTAAATTTGGTCTGTTAGAGACTTCCTGTATGCTAGAAAACTAACTGGGCTTCTTCAGGAAACACAGGCCAGCTTGGTGATGTCCAACCTAACTTTCTCTGCTGCTTTTTGCTTTTCCTTCATTCACACTGCTGATACTGCACCATCAAATAAAGCAGCAGTACTTAAGTTTTGCCTCACGCTCTCCTTTTTAAGAAATCAAGCTGTGGTAGGATTTAAGGAGGAAATTCATAGAACAAGAAATGAATATGGCAAATAAACATATAAAAAGTGCTCTAGCTCATAAGCAGTTAGGGTAATGCATATTAAACCTTAGTGAGTTATATTTGTTTGCACAGCAATTTGGCAGAAAACTGAAAAGATGAGTAATATCCAGAGCTGATTAGATATGGGGAAATAGGCCATTGTGTGAATGTCAGATGGTAGGGAATTGAAATGCTGCATACTTCTGGGAAGTGAGATCTGACAGAGTTTATTAAAATATTAAGTATTTATAATCTTTGAGCTAGCAATCTTTTCAACCTGTACATTAATTCATATGTTTATACATGCAAAGACATTTCATGCTGTATTGTTGTAATAGTAAAAAATAGAATGTCCATTTAACAGAGGGTATGTGAGTACTAAAATATGGCATATTCATGTTTTGGAGTACAAAAGAGCCACCAGAAAGAATAAATTAGAATCATGTGTTTTGCCCTGGAAAGATAGCTCTGATATATTATAAATGAAAGTAGCAAGTTGTAGAGTAATATCTATAGTGTGACCCTGTTTTTGTGCAACAAAACAAATAAAAACCCCTCTATGCGTTTACATACGTTGATATAAAGATAAAGGAGAAAGAAAGATGTGAAACAAGGCACGAGACTATTAACACTGGTTTCCTCAAAAGGGATGAGATAGAAAGGTGGAGATAATTACTGACTTTTTATTTATATATACCAAACTGTTTGAGTTGTTACAGTGAACATTAAAGACTATTAGGTGTGGTGAGAAACCAGAAGCTTTCCCACTAAAATCAGGTTTAAGGCAAGGATGACCACCTCACCATTCCTTTTCAACATTGTACTGGAAGTTCTAGCTAATGCAATAAGACAAGAAAAGGAAAATAAAAGGTATCCTGATTGAGAAGAAAGAAATAAAACGCTTTGTAGATGACATGATTGTCTATGTAGAGAAATCTAAAAGAATTGACCAAAAATACCTCCTGGAACTAATAAACAGTTATATCAAGGCTGCAGGATACAAAGTTAATATATAAAAGTCAGTTGTTTCTTGTATACCAGTAATGAACAAGTGGAATTTGAAATTAAAAACACAGTACCATTTACATTAGCACCCCCCCAAATGAAATACTTTGGTATATATGTAACAAAATATGTACAAGATCTGTATGAAGTGAACTACAGAACTCTGATGAGTGAAATTTTTAAAAACCTAAATAAATGGAGAGAGATCCATGTTCATGGATAGAAAGACTCAATATTGTCAAGATGTCAGTTCTTCCAACTTGATCTATAAATTCAGTGCAATCCCAATCCAAATCCCAACAAGTTATTTTATAGATCTCGACAAACTGATTCTAAAGTTTATGGAGAGAGAGAAGACCCAGAAGAGCCAACACAATATTGGAGAAGAACAAAGTTGGAGGATTGACACTGCCCAATTTCAAGACTTACTGTAAAGCTATAGTAATCAAGATAGTGTGGTATGGG
Source organism: Leptonychotes weddellii (assembly GCF_054177405.1). NCBI lineage: Eukaryota > Metazoa > Chordata > Mammalia > Carnivora > Phocidae > Leptonychotes > Leptonychotes weddellii. Next base: position 119,867,495 of record NC_138371.1, on the reverse strand, counting down.
TGAAAGAGTAGACAGGTAGATCAGTGGAGCAGAACAGAGAGCCCAGAAGTAGAACCTCATAAATAAAGTCAACAGAGGAGCAAAAGGAATACAATGGAGAAAAAAATAGTCTTCTCAACAAATCGTGCTGGAACGACTGGATATCCACATGTAAAAAAAATAAATCTAGACAACAGGTCACACCCTTCACAAAAATTAACTTGGAATAACTCACAGACCCTAAATGTAAAATGCAGAACTTAAAAAACTCCTGGAAGAAAACATAGGAGAAAATTTAGATGACTTTGGGTTTGTTGATGGCATCTTAGATACTATAGCATAGGTATGATGAAAGCAAGAATTGATAAACTGTGCTTCATTAAAATGAAACATTTCTTCTCTGCAAAACACTGTAAAGGGAATAAAAAGACAAGCCACAGAATGCGAGAAAATATTTGCAGAAGATCTATCTGATAAAAGGAGTTATCCAAAATATTTGAAGAACTCCTAAATCTCAACAATAAGAGATTAAAAATGCGCCAGAGACCTTAACAGACACCTCACCAAAGAAGATCTACAGATGGCAAGTAAGCATATGAAAAGATACTCCATATCCTATGTCATCAGAGAAATGCAAATTAAAATGAGATACCACCACATACTTATTAGAGTGGCACCACCAAATGCTGTCAAGGACGTGGAGCAACAGTGTTTTACAGCCCAGCAATCCTTGCTTTTTTATCCAAAGGAGTTGAAAACTTGTATTTCCACAAAAGCCTGCACATGGATGTTTATAGCAGCTTTATTGATAATTGACAAAAATTTGGAGGCAACCAAGATGTCCTTCCGTACGTGAAAGGATAAACTGTGGTACATCCAGTCAATGGAATAGTATTCAGTGCTAGAAAGAAATGAGCTATCAAGCCATAACAAGACATGGAGGAAACTTAAGTGCATAGTACTAAGTAAAAGAAACCAATTTGAAATGGCTACAAACTCTATGATTCCAACTATATGACAGTCTGGAGAGGGTGAATCTTTGGAGACAGTGAAAAGATCAGTGATGCCAGGGATTAGGTGGGAAGAGAAAGATGAATAGGCAGAGCACAGAGGATTTTTAGGGCATGACACTATAATAGTGGATACATGTCAATATGCATTTATCAAAGACCACAGAATTTGCAATACCAAGCGTGAACCCTAAGGTAAACTATGGACTTTGGAAGGGGTGTAGGTTCATCAGTTGTAATAAATGTACCACTCTGGTGAGAGGTTTTAATGGGGGAGGCTGTTTGGAGGGGAGCAGGGGGTATGTGAGGAATCTCTGTGCCTTCCTCCAATTTTACTGTGAATTTAAAAATGCTCTAAAAAAATTAAGTATTAAAAAAAGTTAGGATGATAGATATATGGACAGTTGAATGTAAAGAAGGGATGATAGAAAGATGGATTAAAAAACTGTTTATACATCTTTGATCTACTGAGCTTTGATTGGTTAAACCTAACAAAATATTCCAGGCTACAGCCATACTTTCATGTTATATTGTGAGTGTTAATAGATAAAAATCTTTTAAGAAGTCAATTTGAAAGTATCTATCAAATTTTAACAGTCAAATTTTAAATGGTCATACCCTCTGATCCAACAATTCTAGAACTTTATTTCATTGAAATATTGTTAGAGATGTAAAAAAATAAAATATATTGAATGTAGTATTTTTAAATATGGAAAACTGGAAATGTAAGCATATGTCTGTAGAAGACCATTACCGCACGTTCTGTGCGGTCATTAAAAAGAATGATAGGGTGGGGGGATGGGTTAGCCTGGTGATGGGTATTAAAGAGGGCACGTTCTGCATGGAGCACTGGGTGTTGTATGCAAACAATCATGGAACACTACATCAAAAACTAATGATGTAATGTATGGGGATTAACATAACATAATAAAAAAATAAAAAATAAAAAAAACAGCACACACACACAAAAAGAATGAAATTGATAAACATGTACTCATGTGAAATGATATACATGATTTGTTAACAGAAAAAAAGCCTCGTTAGAAAGTATTAACATTTTAAGTCAGAGAAAGACAAATACCGTATGATCTTATTTATAATGTGGAATTTAAGAAACAAACGAGCAAAGAAAAAAAAAGACAAACCAAGAAACAGACTCTTAACCATAGAGAACACACTATGATGGTTACCAGAGGGGAGGAAATAGATGATGGGGATTAAGGAGTGCATTTGTGATGAGCACTGGGTGATGTATGGAAGTATTGAATCACTATATTGTATACCTGAAACTAATATGACACTGTATGTTAACTATACTAGAATTAAAATTAAAAACAATTTAAAAAGTATTAATATTTTGTTTTATTATGTATATTATTCCAATAATACTTTTTATAATAGTTATCTCTGAGAAACAATATCACAAGGGACTTTTAAATGCCTGTCTCTCTTACATTTCTTTAAAATAGCATATTGTTTGTTTGATCAAAAAAATAAGAAGAAAAAAGGCTGACAGAATCTCCCAAATTTTCTCCATGATTACATGTTTCTATTTTCATAGGGAAAGCAAATAAACAAAAAAATTAAGTGTACCAATGCAGTGAACTGGTAATTTTATTGTGTTTGTTAATTCTAATATGTTGATTCTAAATACAGATCTGCATCCAGTTGTTTCATTTTATACCTTGCCCTTGTCCTGAAAGGAATTGAGTGACCTTTTGCCCACGCTAGAGAACAATTTCAGTATAATCAGAGTAACATATGAATTCTATGAACTCAGCAAACACTTGCCTAAATAATAATGGTCTTTAATAAATTTATTCAGCGTGTATGTGAGGAAATTGGGGGCCCTCTAAAGTGGGAGGCTCAGGATCAAGCTACTCTTGCTTGGGATTGAGGGTGGTGGTGAGTCGAGGCCTAGATGCCTGCATAGCTTCCTTACCCACACCATCAGCTTCTCATGGGAGAACGACTTTACTCCTTTTAAAAATTGGCCTGCTCTCTTCAGTTGTGAATTTAACTCTTCAGAAATGAGAAGTGAGGGGCGCCTGGGTGGCTCAGTCGTTAAGCGTCTGCCTTCGGCTCAGGTCATGATCCCAGCGTCCTAGGATCAAGCCCCGCATCGGGCTCCCTGCTCAGCAGGAAGCCTGCTTCTCCCTCTCCCACTCCCCCTGCTTGTGTTCCCTCTCTTGCTGTGTCTCTCTCTGTCAAATAAATAAATAAAATCTTTAAAAAAGAAATGAGAAGTGAGCATAGTGCTACTTCTTGAAGGAATACTGATAGGAATTTAAAAAGTGACAAGTTGAGTAATGTTTTTACTGAGAAAATCCATTTTGTAGATAAGCTTCTTAAGGAGGGACAGGGTAGGAAAGTGAACACCCAGAGGAACTTTGTTACCTCCTATATTCTGTCACATCACCTCATACTTACCTTTGTGGCATCTGTCACAAAAACAATAAAATAAGTATTTTCTTCTAAAATTTACACTCTATCAGCTCAGTAAATACCCAGATAGCAATTAAGGAGTTTACACATCTGTCCTCCCACACACCTTTCTTTAAGTCCTCAAGGAAAAATTCTGGAAGCCTCCAAATGTTTTGAAAAGACTCATTGTTCTGTTTCTGAGCTCAGATGAAGGCATCAATTTGTTATCCTTTGCAGCTTTCCTTGTTTGACAACTTACTATTTAAGAGTATATGGATATTTTGCATTTGAGAGAAGCTGAAGGACTCAAAACCTGGCTGGGGCTTATAAACACTTGATTGACTTCTACATATAGGTCATTGTATATGTAGATACTTAGGTGAAGAATGCACACGTGCTCACACACAAACTCACCCACTCATGTTTTATGTGTCCTCACAAAGAGTATATACAATGCATTATATAGAAACTATTTTTGAGTAAATTTGACATTCAGATTAATCTCATGAGATTGGGAGATGCCTTTCACATTTCTGTTTGGTCAATACTTACTGATTTCTTACTATACCAAGACACTGTGCCATGTACCATAGGGATTTAGGGATGAGTAAGATGCACCCTTGAGAAGCTTATTGTAAGGAGAAATAAGTTACTGATATTAGAAACAATCTTTTAAAATACCTAATTTGCTTCTCTAAAAGAGGATTGCCATGCATTTGCTCATTGGCCAAATTTTCAGCTGTAGCAAGTTAAATGAGGGTTATCTTCAAAATTGACAAGATGGTGTCAAGACACTGAACTTGATCCAGTTTTCTTCTCACACATACTCAAAAACAAACAAAAAAACAACCTCAGTGTTACAAAATAAAAATTATAATTGCATTAGTTCATAATTATGATTGTTACTTTTAAAGATGTACAAAAATGCTGAGTTGATTGGCAAAATACTAATGTTGGATGTAATTCTGTGATGATGTTTCTTTATGCAGTCTGGTTTTATCGAAACCTAATTATTCACTTAAAGACTTTCTTTTTTTTTTTTCTGCATTTTTTTTTTATTCTTATGTTAATCCCCAAGGACTTTCTTTTTGCTTGATATTTTTCTTCTCTTTTGCAGGAGTTTATTTTATCAGAAGATTATAACAAGATGACTCCTGTGAAAAACTATCAAGGTAGGAGTGAGACAGCAGTGTTTTTACCTAGATTTTGAGATGATTCTTGACGGTTTCACTTTACAGTAGTCAGGGGGAGCAAAACAGAGCAATCCTTTCAGGTGAATATTATCCGAGTCTTTGAAGTAAAAAAACTGAGGCCTAACGAGGTTGGGTGACTTGCCTGAGGTCCTGTAAAGTGCAGAACCAGACTGGGTCGTTGTGACCCCAGAACCTCTGACCTTTGTCCTTTGTCTCTCTGCCACACCATACAACCTCAAAGCAGTGCAGCAGATGCAGAGAAGTGGGGTCAGTGTTAGGAGTGAGCTACTTTACATGGGGTTCATTTCATTTTTGGTTAAATATTTTAAAAGGCCTGAAGTGTCCATGTTGTCTAAGGGAAAGGAATTAAGGTTTTCTTGTGTCTTCAACATTGGCAGTGTACCATAGATGGAGCAGGAGCCATTTTCTGTAATGATTTATTTATCTAGACCAATGATGTTATAGGATCAGAACATTAGAGGTGGATCTTTTAAGACTTAGAGGTTATTTCATCCACATTTCTTGACTTCATCCATCCTGCATGATCATCCAGACTCTCTTCTGATACCTCCAGAGACATACCTAGCAATCCATCCTGATTTTTGTAAAATTCTAAGTATTAAGTTTTTTATTTCTAGATTTTAATCCAAAATTCATTTCCCTATGGATTTGTTCTTTAATTGCTTTCACATAACACTTACCAAGTATTCACTGAGTACCTACTGAGTTCCAGTAACTGAGGATTATAACAGTAAACAAGACATTATAGTACCTGCCTATAAGCAGTTTATAATTATGTAGAGGTTACAAACAGATAACCAGGTCAATAAAATGTTATGTTGTAAATACTAGAATGTTCCCCTTTTGGTTTTTGTTCAGCCTGTTGGAGCCACAGAAACTAAGTACAGTCTCTCTTACAGATGACAGCTTTTCAGTGATTTTAAAACAGCCATGAAAGTTCCCACCCTGGTCTCTTCCTCTCCCCTTTTATCTCTTCTATTTTCTAGCCTAAACATTTTACATGACCTGAATTTTTGTTCTAAAAAAATTTTTTTTAGTTGTCTTGGTCACAGATCTTGGGATATCATGTTCTACCTCTGGAGCCCTTTAAAAATGTGACACATTGTGGTAGGCAGCCTCTAAGATGGCTCCTGATGATCCTTGCCTCCTGTTATTCATGCCTTTGAATGTCAACTCCCCTTGAGTGTAGACTGGACCTAAAATATGGCAAATGATGGATGTCACTTCTAAGATTAGGTTACAAAGAGACTAGGCCTTCTTGCTTGCCCTCTCCTGCTTTTGCTGGCTCTCATGGAAGCCAGCTGCCATCTTATGAGCTACTTTATGGAGACGCCTATGTGATGAGGAATTGAGGGAGGCCACATCAGTAGCTGGTAAGGAACTGAAGCCCTCTGGTAGCTCAGTAGCCTATGAGGAACTGAATCTAGTCAACATGAGAGACATGGAATTGTGCAGGTCCTCCCTCTGTCAGTCTTACAGATGAGACCATAGCCCCACCACTTGACCTCGATTTCATCCTGTGAGACACCTTTCAGCAGAGGCACCAAGATTTCTGATCCACAGAAACTCTGAGATAATAAATGTTTACTGTTAAGCTATTAAGTTTTGGTGTAATTTGTTATACAGTAGATAACCAATATACATATGTAATGTGGTAACTACAAAATGGTATTTCCTTCCTCTTCTGGTCACTGTGCCATGAAGGGTGAACTTTTGACAGCCACTTTACACTGTAGGCTCATGTGGAGCAGTCAACTCAAACCCCTTAATGGTTCTCACTTAAGTTTTTATCGGGTACTGATAAAACTGTTGAAGCTGTTGCCTTTTTTGGTGTGGGGGGTGTTTTGTTTTGTTTTTAGCCTAAATGCTGGAATACAGGTTATTCATCATCTCATTTTATTTAGTCCATCATCTCAGCTTATCAAGACATTTTGAAATCCCAGTTGTGATTAAATTTTTTTTTAATGCAATGCTAATAAGACCATGAGAGAAACAAGAGGGAGAGTCCCATGTACCAGAAGCAAAGGGAGAACTAAAACTCAAAGTGATATGCATACTACCTGACATTGCAGCTATCTTGGGGAGAAAAATAGAACTTCTAATAGCTAGAAGCTTTTGTATGAACATTGACTTAGGGACAGAAGATGAGACCTAGGGCTTGAGTGAGATGGGAAGTTGCAACTGATATTTACATATAAAGATGAAATGCGTAAAGGGCTATATCACCATGAAAAAGGAGAGGACCAGAACTCTCCACTTATTGGCCCAGAAGACCATAGCATAATTTATTCCTGATCTCAGATCTGGATAGAGGGAAGAATCTTCCAGATAAATGAAACTTGCAACCTAAAATTTTGGATTTGGAATACAAATTTAAATCATTCATGTAGTGCTAGAAGCTCCAGCTTAAGAATTTAACATAAAAATTGGTCCTGGGCCAGTGGTATCCTCATGGTTCTGCTAGAAATAAATTCAAAAGCTCTCTTCAACAAAACAAGTCACACAAATATCCCACAGCAAAAACAAGCCCTGCTTAAGATGAATTCATAATAATAAAAATAAATTATAAAAGTTAAAAGGAATCAATCCACTATGAGTAAATATTAATAGATATCAAAAATGGAGGTGAAATAAAAATTTTTTCAGGCATAAAAAACTGAGAGAATTCATAGACCTGCACTAAAGGAAATGTTAAAGAAAGTCCTTCAGGAAGGAAGTAAATGATGCCAAAGGAAAATAGGGATGTACGCAAAAGGATGAAGAGCACCAGGCGTGGTTACTATGAGATATTTTCTTATTATTTAAATCTTATAAAAAGACAATTTGCTATTTAACTAAAAATAATAAAGTAGCACGAGGGTCATAACATGTAAAATTAAAATGTTTGGCATCAGTAACACAAAAGCCAAGACCCAGGGAGAAATGGAAACATACTATTGTAAGATTCTTATGCTACACATGAAGTGGAATAGATTCACTTGAAGGAAGACAATGATAAGTTAAAGATGTATACTTCTAGCCCTAAAGCAACCATAAAATAACAAATCAAAAAGTTACAACAAATAAGCCAACCAAGGAGATAAAATGGAATCATTAAAATCATTCTCAATGAACCCCTCTCCCCCCGCCAAAAAAAAAAAAGAAGAAGAAGGAAAAGGCAAAAGAACACATGGGAAAATAGAAAACAAATAACAAGGTGATAGATTTAAACCTACCAGTTATCAATAATCATATTAAATGTATGTGGCCTAAGGCTAATTAAAAGGCAGAGGCCTTCAGATTGACTGAAAAAAAGGAGGCCCAAATGTAAACCACCTACAAGAAATGTACTTTAAATATAAAGACATAAAGCAGTTACAAATAAAAGGATAGCAAAAGATATACTGTGCAAACAGTAGTCAAAAGAAGGCTGGAGTGGCTATGTTAATAGTAGTCAAAAGTAGACTTCAGAGAAAAGAATATTACCAGGGATAAAGGATTATATTACCAGAGATTATTTCATAATGATTAAGGGGTCAATCCATCAGGAGGGCATAACGATCTTAAGTGTTTATGCTCTTAATAAACATAGCTTTGAAATATGTGAAGCAAAACCTGATGAAACTTCAGGAAGAGAAATAGACACATCCTCAATTTTAGTCAGAAATTTTAGTATTCCTCTCAATAATTGATCGAATATATCAATAATTGACAAAATAAGTAGGCAGAAAATCAATAAGGTGTAAAAGGCTTGAACAGTACACAGCCAACTTGCTCTAATTGACATCTGTAGAACATTCCATTCAACTAAAGCAGAAGACACATTCTTTTCAACTTTACACAGAACATTTATCAAGGTGGATCACAGTCTGGGCCATAAAACGAGTCTCAGTAAATTTGGAAAAATTCAAGTCATGCAAGGTGTGTTCTCTGATCAAAATGGTATTGAAGCAGCAGTCAATAACAGAAATATCTCTGGAAAATCCCCAAATATTAGGAAGCTAAATAACCATGGGCCATCTAAGTAATCCATGGGTCAAAGAAGAAATCAAAATGGAAACAGCATATCAAAATTTATGGTATGCTGCTAAAGCAGTACTTAACTAAACACCTATGTTAGAACAGAAGAAAGGTCTCAAATCAGTGACCTTAGTTTATGCCCCAGAAAGAGGGGCACCCAGGTGGCTCGGTCCGTTGGGTCTGCCTTTGGCTCAGGTTGTGATCCTGGGGTCCTGGGATCGAACCCCCTGTCGGGCTCCCCATTCAGTTGGGAGTCTGCGTCTCCCTCTGCCCCTTCCCCCGTTCATGCTCTCTCTTTCAAATAAATAAAATCTTAAAAAAAAAAGAACAAATGGAAACAAAGCCAAGCAGAAGAGAAGAGAAATCATAGCAGAAGTTCATGAAATAGAAAACAGAAAATAAATATTAGTGACACCAATAACTGTTGTTTTTGTTTATTTTGAGAAGATGAGTAAAAGCGATAAACCTCTAGCCAGACTTAACAGAAAGAAAAGAGACAGAGAAGATGCAAGTTACCAATATCAGGAATAAGGGAAGTGATAACTATTAGAGATTGTAGGGATATTTAAGGATAATAAGGAATATTATGAACAACTTTATGCCAATAAAATTTGACAACCTCAATGAAATGAACAAATCTTTGAAAGGTAAAAATTGCAAAGGTCACTCAAGAAGAAATAGATAACCCTAATAACCCTGTATCTATTAAAGAAATTGACTTTATAATTAAAACCTTCCCACAAAGAAAACCCCAGGCCCAGATGGCTTTACTGGTGAATCTTATCAAATATTTAAGGAAGAAGCAATACAAACTGCACAAACTCTTTCAGAAAAAGACTTTCCAACTGATTTTTGAAGTCAGCATTACCTGACACTAAAACTAGGCAAAGACAGTACAAGAAAAGAAATATATAGGCCAGGCTTCCCCATGAAAACAGATGCAAAAAAATCTAAACAGAATTTTAGCAAATCAAATTCAGCAGCATATACAAAGGATAGTACATCACAACCAAGCAAGGATTATTCCAGGTTTATACCCAAAAAAGATGGAAGGAGGGATTCAAACATACTTGCATGCCATTGTGCATAACAACATTATTCACAATAGCCAAAAAGTGGAAATAACCTAAATGTCCATGAATGGATGCATGGTTAAACAAAATGTGGTGTATCAAAAAAAATGAATTATTTTTTGGCCACAAAAAAGGAATGAAATATTGATACATGCTACAACGTGGATGAACCTTGAAAACATGCTAAGTGAAAGAAACTAGAGTCAAAGGACCATACTTTGTATGAATACGTTTATATGAAATGTCAGGAATAGGGGAGGACGGGCACCTAAGTGGCTCAGTTGTTTTAGCATCTGACTTTAAGTCAGGTCATGATCTCTTGGTCCTGGGATCAAGCCCCACATTGGGCTCCCCACTCAGCGGGGAGTCTGCTTGTTCCTCTCCCTCTGCCCCTCCCCCCACTTGTGCTCGCACTCTCTCTCTCTCTCTCAAATAAATAAATAAATAGTCTTAAAGAAAAACAAAAAGAATAAGGGAATCCATTGAGACAGAAAGTAATTGGTGGTTGCCCAGGGATAAGGGAAGAGGAGTTGGGGATGTGGGTTTGTTTTGGGGTGATGGAAATGTTCTGTAAATAGTACATTTTTCCATGATGATTGTACAACATTGTGAATATACTAAAAACCGCAGAATTATACACTCTAAAATGGTTTAAATGGTGATTTTTACCTCAATAAACATTTTTTTAAAAACCAATCAGTGATACCAAAAGCAAAGACACTATAAGAAAGGAAAACTACAGATCAGTAATTCTCATGAACTTAGATGTTAAAATCCTTAAAAAAAGAATTCTAGCAAATCCAACATTATATAGAAGGAATTATACACCCATGACCAAGAAGATTTATTCCAGACATGCAAAGCTGGTTTAACATTTGAAAATCAGTGTAATCCATCACATCAAAAGGCTAAAGAAGTAAAATGATATGATCATATCAATTAGTGCAGAAAAAGCATTTGATAAACTCTGACACCCATTCGTGATAAAAACACTTAGCCAGCTACGAATAGAGGCGAACTTCCTTACTCCATAAAGAAATATCTACAAAAACCTACAGCTAACATTGTACTTAATTGTGAGAAAGGAGATGCTTTCCTTCTATGATCATGAACAAGACAAGGATATCTTCTCTCAGCCTTCCTATTCAAGAAGTATAGCCAGACTTCAAGCCCACATTTCTGAAGTTTAATGATATCTTTAAAGGGTTTCTTTTTGAATGAAAGAATTCTGTCACCTTAGAAAAGAGTATGTGCTCTGAGTTTTGGGGCTTGTTTTTTTGTTTTTTCAGTAATCCTCGGCAGCCTGACACAGAAAGAGAATCAACTTTGGCGGAGAGCCTAGGGTCTTAGTTCTCGTTTCATCACTCGTTGATTGTGCAGATTTGAACAAGTCACTCAACCTGTGTGAGCCTCTGTCTCCTCCCGTCACATGATGGCAGCTCAGAGGGCTTAACCCCCCTTGTCTTCTGGACTGCTGTCATCCCCTTGGACTTAGAGAGTGATGGGAGAAAGGGACAAAGTGCTGGGGGCTACTTTCTTGCTGAAATAGATTTGAGAAACTTGAACCATTAGAGAAGTTCATTTTTATTCCATCATTGGTGGAGACTTGAATTGGACATTTGATGACAAGATCCTCAGGAGTTTCTCCCAAGAAATCATACCTTTTAAGTTAAAGACAACACTTTGATCTTGAATGGTGGCTGATACTCTGACAGGCAGGTGTTTACTGTAGAGAAGTCATAGTATTATTGCTTCTGTAGCCCTTCTGTGTCCCTTTAGATTCTCTATGCTTCAAATATCAGAGTTTAAAATATCAGGCATTTGGTGGAATGGCTGTCCTGTGGGTACTCATTGGTTTGGTAGCCAGTGTAAAAGGGCCATCCTGCCAAGGCCAGGTTGTGTCTATAAGATGAAGAAACTACCCACTTTTGCAGGGTCATTACAATGACTAAGTGAAAGAATATATTTAAGTACTTGGCACTTGTTAGACACTCAGAAATTGGCAGGCGATATTGTTATTGTCAATAGAGCTGCACTGATCCATCTAGTCCATACTAACTTTATTTTCATGATCAAAATGGGAAACTGATGTTTTCTCTATCACGTCATCACGCTCGTGACGAGTCTGCTCTTGCCCACCAAACTGCCAGCCCCTGGGCACAGGGCCAGTGAGGTCTGGGTTCCAGGGTATTGATCTTTGTCTATTCCAGTCAGCTCTGTTCAGTGGCCATGGACCCCCTCTGCCTCACCCTCTGGAATTGTGTAAGAAGAAAGCAAATTTTTATGGATTTTATTCGATAATTGAGAAGCCATGAGACCTTGGCCAAACTACTCGACTTCATTGTGCCTGAATTTACCCACATGTAAAATAGGGAGATGGAGTAGATGACATGAACAGTTTCTTCTAACTATAAAATTGTGTGATGTGGTAATTCTGTGGATGGTGTTGCCTCTGTGTATGAGCAACCCTGGGAGATTTGCCCTCCTTATCACATGTATGTATACTTTGACATAAGGGTTATTTCATTCTCTTTTACGTGGCACTTGGGAATAATTCTGCCCTCCTTTCTAGCATTTGATTTCTTACAAAAAATTCATCTAGAACTTTGTTGTAGGTTTAATAAGCCATACTTCACCAAAAGGAGCACAGTAATGCTCTTTACTTTTTTTAAGCTTGCATAAACTTATAAGATCATCATGCGTTCTATTGTCCTGTGGTCACATTGAGTCTGACATTCTCCAGTCCAGCAGCTCTATCATGTCTGAGAGAGGTGGCCCAGGCCCTTTGGTAATGGGGACTCCGGGTGGTGGTAAACTTAGATTTGGTGCAGGCGGGAAAAAAATGGACAGTGGGAGGTAGGAGGAAATAGACAGTGGACAGGTGGAAGGAAATGAATAGTTTTTAAAAAATTGTCTAACAGCTCAGGCATGCCCCTCGACAGTGGTATACCTCTTCCCCTGGTGAGAACCGCTGTTCTGTGTGTGTAATGGCTGTCCATACGATGCAGCTTCCTCTGGGGTGGGGAGAAAAGAATGACGCATCTCTGTGGACCATGCTTTATCAGTCTCCTTTATGATGCTTTATGGGTTATTTTCTTGTCTCTTGGCTTTTAGCGCATCAGAGCAGAGTGACGATGATCCTGTTTGTCCTGGAGCTGGAGTGGGTGCTGAGCACGGGGCAGGATAAGCAGTTTGCCTGGCACTGCTCGGAGAGTGGGCAACGCCTGGGAGGTTACCGTACCAGTGCCGTGGCCTCGGGCCTGCAGTATCCTTTGCTGGACAAAAATCCCTTGGTGGAAACTTAGCTGTTGACTCCTTTCTTTCATGAAAAGTTTGGGTATGTGCAACTTGAAAGTTTTTTGTTTTATTTGCTGAGTTGCCCTGCTGATTTAGATTCTCATTGACTTGACCGATACACAAATGATGGAGGGTCCTCACGGAGGTGGATTAAAGTGAGGTGATTTCCCCCCAAATAACAGATCCTGCTGAGCAGGTTGTGGGGTGACTGTGACACAAGTCTGACATCCAGACAGGACGCAGCCCAGATTTATGAGCCTCAGGGGTCAGAAAGAATTTTGGAACGTGGAGATAATAAAGCCATCAGTGAAAGACAGCCTTTTATTTTTGTACCTGCGGAAGTAATTTACACACAGATATTGAGGTTGTGAAGAGCCACCAGATTCCTATTTATTTTTTAAATATTTTTGGAGAAGCCACTGCGCCAGGACCACTAGTAGGTTAGCTAGTATCTACACGGTAATGGTACAAACTTTGTTCCAGGTACAAGCCCCTTCCAGGATATGTAGAGTGATACTAATTCTCATCTTCCAAGTCTCTGGGACCCATATGCCCAGTGTGAATGCCCCCTAATGCTGGGTAATCCTCATGTCTGGCCCACTGGGCTGTAGCAAGCACAGGCTTGACGGATGTGAAGCCTGTATGGGCGATGCCACCACGTAAGGAGTAGCAGGCCCTGAGCTTCTTGGTTTAAAAAGCAGAGAATCACTCTCCACCTTCCGATGGATGCGGGAATACATGGAAACAGATCCCTTGTCAGCAAAAGCAGGAAGAAATAGTAAGACCTGCTTTCAAATGTTCATCTTATATTTGTAAAATGCCTATTCGGTGATTCTCAGCAATCTCACAAAGTACTTTGCTGTCTCCTTGCAGACGTGCAGCAATAGCTTTATGTGTGTGTGTGTTTGTTAGCTAATGTCACTCCTATTTTTCTCTCTTATTTTCCTCACTTGGAAGAGCAAGATGAAGAAGCTAAGAATGGCCATCATGGAAGGTTGTAAAAATGGCAAGTTACCAAGCAGGCCAGAAACGAGGGTGATAAGGAGTGGCAAGCAGGACCAGCTTATCTTTGAGAGGGTGGTACCACCTGTTAAGAGAAGAAACTGCAAAGTTTACTTTCTAAAAGCCAGTTGAGACAAGCCTAATGCCTGAAATACATGAACTCTCTTGTCAATAGATGACTGATTTCTTATAGTATTAGAATTGGAAAGACCCTGAGCCGTCATCTGGGTCAACTCCCCGTTTTACAGATGAGCCAGCTGAAGCCCAGAAAGGGTCGCACGTCTTACCTGTAGCCACCCAGCTAGTATGTCAGAAAAGCACCAGAACCCGGGTCTTCTGCCTTGGACTGCTGTTTTCTCCCATCATACTGTGTTACCCTTTTGAGACCAGAACTAATGGCATCAATAGAATGCTGGCTTCAGTAGCACTGAGCCAAGCCAAGGAATATAGAAAAAAGGCAGATCTTGCCTTTAAGAAGTTTACTTTTTAAACTATTTGAAAATGAGAAACAGAACAAAATGCCCAGAACTGAAAGTCTCCTGACTGTGGTGGTTTCTGACCCTTCTCTTCAGGCATCTCCTAAAGTCACCTTCATTTTTCAACCATTTCCTTTGGCCACACACCACGTGGTTTACCAAGCAGAAAAAATCATGTGATCAGATATCAGAAGTCTTGTGTGTGTGTGTGAAAGCCTCTGGGTTCATTTCCCAGTGTAAATGACCATCTAGTCCAACCTTGTTGTTAAGGGGGAGGGGAACTGCAGTACTACAGAAAGGCTCTTCCAGAAGATTCTTGCATCTCTACAGCTCTGCCTCTCACAGTGCCTGCCCTTGCTCCTGATTTAAGAATGGCCTTATATCCTTCTATCTCTGATATTTTTCCAGTGCTCCACACTGATGGCATAACAGGATTGCTTTTGCCGAGGGAAACATGCAGGAAACGTGCGACTTTCCCAAGGCTGGAGGGTTTTTTCTGGGAGCTGCCTGGTGCACAGATTGTTAACAGTGTTAATGTACCTATACAATGTTGGGGCTCACATTAAAATCCAATTTTTAAACACATTTCTTCATGGGAACGCTCCACCCCACCTCTTTCCTCTTCTTTCTGCCACCTACCATACTTATAGGTTTCTTTTCTTAAGGGAAGGAAGAAGATCTGCTGAAACAACATATATAAAATGTTTAGAATATCAGTACCCCCAATTTCTCTTCCTGGTGGATAGTGGTGGTGTACATAAGAACCTTCCACAGATGAACCACCTTTTTCCTATCTCCACCTCACAGTCATTCATCCACATCAGCAAGTGATAGAAGTCAGGTTGAATTCAGCCTTTTTTCTTCCTTCTGGCCTCATAGGGGAGAAGTACGTGTGCAGTGAAAATAACAAAAATTCAAGTAGAGTAATAAAGGAAGACAAAGAGACTGACCTTTCAAAAATTGAATTACCAATTTCTTTTTTTTTATTATGTTATGTTAGTCACCATACAATACATCATTAGTTTTTGATGTAGTGATCCACGATCCATTGTTTTCGTATAACACCCAGTGCTCCATGCAGTATGTGCCCTCCTTAATACCCATCACCGGGTTAACCAGTCCCCCCTCCCCCAAAACCCTGTTTGTTTCTCAGAGTCCATAGTCTCTCATGGTTCATCTCTCTCTCCAGTTTCCACCCCCCCTCATTTTTCCCTTCCTTCTCCTAGTGTCCTCCATGGTATTCCTTATGTTCCACAAATAAGTGAAACCATATGATAATTGACTTTCTCTGCTTGACTTATTTCACTTAGCATAATCTCTTCCAGTCCCGTCCATGTTGATGTAGAAGTTGGGTATTCATCCTTTCTGATGGCTGAGTAATTGTCCATTGTATATATGGACCACATCTTTTTTATCCATTCATCTGTTGAAGGGCATCTCGGCCCTTTCCATGGTTTGGCTATTTCGGACATTGCTGCTATGAACAATGGGGTGCATATGGCCCTTCTTTTCACTGCATCTGTAAATACCCAGGAGTGCAATTGCTGGGTCATAGGGTAGCTCTATTTTTAAATTTTTGAGGCACCTCCACACTGTTTTCCAAAGTGGCTGTACCAACTTGCATTCCCACCAACAGTGTAAGAGAGTTCCCCTTTCTCCACAACCTCTCCAACATTTGTTGTTTCTTTCCCTGTCCATTTTTGCCATTCTAACTGGTGTATATTTCAATGTGGTTTTGATTTGAATTTCCCTGATGGCTAATGATGATGAACATTTTTTCATGTGTCTGTTAGCCATTTGTATGTCTTTTTCAGAGAAGTGTCTTTTCATATTTTCTGCCCACTTTTTGACTTGATTATTTGCTACCCACAGCGAATATCATCCTCAGTGGGGAAAAGCTGAGAGCCTTTCCCTTAAGATCAGGAACATGTCAAGGATGCCCACTCTCGCCACTATTGTTCAACATAGTCCTAGAAGTCCTAGCAACAGCAATCAGACAACAAAAAGAAATAAAAGGTATTCAAATCAACAAAGAAGAAGTCAAATTCTCTCTTTTCGCAGACAACATGATACTTTATGTGGAAAACCCAAAAGACTCCACCCCCAAATTACTAGAACTCATCCAG
>NC_138371.1:119794608-119850395 GCF_054177405.1 Leptonychotes weddellii | reverse complement strand
CCTAAAATTTGTATGGAATCAGAAAAGACCCTAAATCGCCAAGGAAATGTTGAAAAAGAAAAACAAAGCTGGGGGCATCACGTTTCCTGATTTCAAGCTATATTACAAAGCTGTGATCACCAAGACAGCATGGTACTGGCACAAAAACAGACATATAGACCAGTGGAACAGAATAGAGAACCCAAATATGGACCCTCAACTCTATGGTCAAATAATCTTTGACAAAGCAGGAAAAAACATGCAATGGATAAAAGACAGTCTCTTCAATAAATAGTGCTGGGAAAATTGGACAGCCACATGCAAAAGAATGAAACTCGACCATTTTCTAACACCATTCACAAAGATAAACTCAAAGTGGATGAAAGACCTTAATGTGAGACAGGAATCCATCAAAATCCTAGAGGAGAACATAGGCAGTAACCTCTTTGACATCGCCCCCAGCAACTTCTTTCAAGATACATCTCCAAAAGCTAGTGAAACAAAAGCAAAAATGAACTTTTGGGACTTCATCAAGATAAAAATCTTCTGCACAGCAAAGTAAGCAGTCAACAAAACAAAGAGGCAACCCACAGCACGGGAGAAGATACTTGGAAATGACACTACAGATAAGGGGCTGATTTCCAAGATCTATAAAGAACTTCTCAAACTCAACACCCAAAAAACAAATAATCAAGTCAAAAAGTGGGTAGAAGATATGAAAAGACACATCTCTGAAGAAGACATACAAATGGCTAACAGACACATGAAAAAATGAATTACCAATTTCTGAATAACTTCAAAATCTTTGGTTGCTTTGGCTAAAGATCTGAAGCTTCAAGTATTAAGAGCTATAACACTAACAACAATAATCAATTTAACAATAATTAGAAGTAAAAACCAAAGACCAAATCCTCAGTTTTCACAGTGTAGAAACCAAGGCTCAGAAAGGTTAAGGGACTTTCTCAAGATCACATGACTAATGCCTGGCGGAACCAGGATTAGAATTTGGGTATTACAATCTTTTGGCTAGCCCTTTGAGCAACTAAATACAGTAGAGTGGAGGTATTTCCCAAAGGTCACATGGCAGGTTGATGTTAGGAAATAGAACTATTTTCCTTCACCACTTCACTTACTAGTATTTAAATTTGTGAATAATTTAGTTTCACCTTTCAGTCTTGTCATTTGACCATGTTTCGATCACATTTTTCATGCTTCCACAGAAATAATTTAGATACTCTTCATTTTAAGATTTTATTCATGCTAGAGATAGTTCCAAGATGTCACCCTATATAGTACAAGGTCTTTTCACCAAGAAGTCTCTTAGATCTATTCATATTCAGGGCAAGGGTACTGGAAAGCTATAAGATTATCTTGATTTTTATATTTCCTCATATCATAGTTAATGCCAATCACTCTGGCTTTGAGGTTGTAGTATAATTTTATTTCAGCTCTCTTTCAAATAGCTTTTGTTGCATTTATATTTTTTTAAGAGAATACTACTATTTACCTGCCATCATAAAGACTGTTGGATGTCAGAGTGCATTTGTTTTTTCATCAGTGTCCTTAAAATTAATCTGGGTGAATGTAAGGCGATCTTACTCCATATCAATCTTAATATTGTTTTACATATATCTCCCTTGTTCTTGGAGACTGGAAGAATTTGTGGTGCCTTGTTCTCCTTCACTTTTAAAAAAGTTTTATTATGAAAATTTTCAAAACATGCACCAACTGGGAGAAGAGATTATAATGGACACTCACGTACTCATCAGATCCAGCGTTGATTCTATGATCTTTTTTGCTTTCCCTCTCTCCTTGCTGGAGTATTCAGAAACAAATTTTAGACCTTATGTCATCTCATCCTTACATACTTAATTGTGCATCACTAAAAAATACAGAATTTTTCAGTAACCACAATGCTATTATTACTCCTAAAAATTTATAACCACTGCTTGATATTGTAGAATAATTGATCCATTTTCACATTTCACTTACTGGCTTTTTGCAGTGAGTTGGTTTGAAATCGGGGCCAGACACAGTGCACACTGACCATTGACTATGGTTGTCATATCCTAAATCTCTCAATCTAGAGCAGTGATCTCCTCCCTTCACTTTTTTTTAATGCTTCTATAACTTGTTGGAGATACGGAGTCCATGTTCCTGGAGACAGCCCTGCGTTCTAAAGTGATCTCTGCTTCCTCATGATGTCATTTCACTTTTTCTTCTACCTGCACTTCTCCCATATTTTTCTGTAAGCTGGGAGTTACCTCTACAGTCTTGATCCAGTTCAGATCCAGCTTCTGGTAAGGACATTTGGTGTTTGTGCTGTCTGGTTCATATTGCTTCGCAGCAGGAGGCACGTAGTGGAGGGTTGTCACCCCCTCCCAGAGATGCTGGGATTGGTTAGTGTTTTAGGTGGTGACCACCAGGTCCCTGCAGTGCTGACCTCCACATCAGCCTTGCCTTTAGTGGTCTCGCCTGAACCAGTTATTTTGTTAGGGTCGCAAAATGGCTATTTTGTAATTGTATCATTTTTTCCACATGTATTAGTTGGAATTCTTCTATAGAGTAGAACTTTCCCTCATTAACTAGGGCTATTTGGTTACCCTGAGATAAAATTAGTATGGGAAAAGCAACATAAATTCTTAGTTATTTCTCTTTAATTGCTCATTTTCAGAGTAGAGATTCAGTGCCCTGGTTACCTCCAATAGGTGTCTTTTTTTTTTTTTCTTTTTGAGCATTATTATAAACTCTTGAGGTTTTCTTAAAATAATATATCTGGTAGATTTCAATAATTTGCCTTTTTTGATGCGAATATTGTCCCATCATTGGCCAATAAGAGCCCCATCATATTGGCTCCAGTGTCTTTTGATAGAACCCCACTTGCCTTTGAAGGGAGTTTCCCTACTTTTTGGCACAACACATCTTAACCTCATCTTGTATCTTCCTGTCCCAGTCCTGAATCAGCTGTTTCTTTTAGTGAGGCGTAGTATTCAGAGATAGCTAGGAAATACATGTGTGTATATTTCTGAAAAGAAAATAAATCATCAATTCATATAATATATTCACATTTAACATTTTAGAGTTTTTACTTCATTTTTGTACTTGATTCTTTCACCTTGGGCTGAAAATTATGGCTTCTAAAACATTAATATATTTGCTTTATCCTGTGGTACATTTAAGCTGTTTCAAAATAATAATAGCAGTATTATAGCACCAAGACTACGGAATGAGATTTTAGCTTTCCTTGCAGTTCTCTTTGTCCTTAGAATATATTCTCCCAAGGATGTACAGTTGAAACGCTGTGTGTTAGAGGCACTTGAATAATTCTGTTAACTATGGTTATATGGTTAGCTGTGCTTATAACTATGGTGATCACCATAGTTATGGTTCACCGATTCTACTTTGTTGTCAATTTGGAGGATTTTTTCTTTTAATTTTATACATATTTTTAATACGTAAAATAATGACATGACTCCAGGATGGAAACTATGACAAGAAAAGTCTCACCATCAGCCCTGTCCCTTCAGCTTGTTTCTCCCTCCTCCATAGGCAACCACTTGTGTGAGATATTAACTTATCCTTCCAGAGCTTCCTTTTGTAAAATAAGCGCCCACACGGGTACACACACACACACACACACACACACACAGACATTTCTATTGCCCTCTCTTTCTTATGCAAAGATAGTGTCGCGAGCATATATACCTTGGCTTGTTTTCCCCACTTTATAATATACCCTGGAAATGCCTCCATGTGTTTGCTTATGATATGGAGCTCTTTTTTCCCCTGATATTGCATAGATATATCATAGTTAATTCAGTAAGTGCCCTTTTGATGGAATTTTTTTGTTGTCTTCACACTTTAGCTATTTAAAATAGCATGGAGCAAATAGCCTCAGGCATGCATTTTGTACTTTGGCCAGTGTATCTCTGGGATAGATCTCTAGAAGTAGGGTTGCTAGGTGTTATCAACCCGGGAAGCTCACTAGAGACTCAGTGCCTTAGGTTTGTACTGGACACTGGTCACGTAGGCAGCCTGTCCCTGACATGTACCAAAATTCCAGACTAAGTAGGAAAGCAGGTATTTGGCATAAACCATATTCTGTGTACAGTTAAGGCCACTCTGGTCTGCTAAAGGTGGGACCCTCCGGAAATCCAAGGTGCGAGACACCAGGCCAGCTTTGTAAGCAGCCTTTTGAAGGCTAGCATTCAGGCCCATTTCACACATTTTCATTTTCACACACCATTTTCATTTTCATATTCATTTCTTCTTGAACTATGTGTTCATACATTTTGCCCATGTTTCTGTTAGGTTTGTGGTTGCTTTCTTCTTGATGGTTCTTTTTGTGTTAGGGATTTGACCTTTTGTAACATAAGTTACAAATATTTTTTCTAGTTTATCTTTTGGCTTTGCTGATGTTATTTGTTGTTGTTTATGTTTTTGAGTAGTAGCCTTTCCCACTCCAAGATTATAAAGGAACTCTCCCATCTAGAACTTACATTTGTAATTTTTTACATTTAGATCCTCAAGCCATTTGCAATTTATCCTGATATAGAATGTGAAATACAGGTCCTGTTTTGTTTTTCCAAATGACTGTGCAGTTTATGTCAACATCTTTTTTTTTTTTTTTAACCCATCTCTTCCTTATTCATTTGAAGAGCCACCCTCATCAGACACGTACTACATTTCTGTATGCTTTGGGGTCTATTTCTAGACTTGCCATTTTGTTCCGTGGGTCTGTTTGTCTGTTTATGCACCAATACCACACTTCTAATTACAGAGATTTTGTAACATGTTCTAATATCTGGTAGGGCTAACCTCCCCTATCACATACCACATTGCTCTTTTTTCAGAATATCCCTGGCTCTTCTTGTTTATTTATTTTTTATATGAACTTAAATAACTTCCCCAGCTCTGGGAAAAAAACATATGTTGATATTTTTATAAGGATTATATTAAATTTGTAAATTCATGTTGTAAGGAATGACATCATTATCATGTGAAGTCTTATTGTCCCATAATATTGCGTCTTTTATTTTGTTGTGTCTACTTTTGTATCTTTTAGCTAAGTTATGTCCAAGCTTTCTTCATATGGGATTTGCACATTTCTTGGTTTTATTTATTTATTTATTTATTTATTTATTTATTGCTTGATTTATGTATGTAAATCCCTCTGCTCAATTTTGAGAAACATCCTTAATGTTTACATGATAGATTTGATGTTGAAACCCGGCATGTGTTTATTGGTGACCAGTCAGGCCAAGTAACCATCCTCAAACTGGAGCAAGACAGCTGCACCCTGGTCACAACATTCAGAGGACATACAGGTGGGACTGCAAGCAGAATCTCCGTGTGCCGCTCTCACAGTGACATATCGCCGGCCACGTGTTCTGGCGTTCGGATGCCATGTTGTGAAAGTGACAGAGTCCAGTGTGCTCGGATACACGTGATACATTTAGCTGATTTCAGAATGGTTCAGTAAGATATAATGTCAAAAATTTTCTACAGTTTTCAGTGCACACAAAAAAGGAGCCACTCTTGTTTTGAAAATGTTGGTAATTTGGTTCTATGTCGTGTCGCGCTGGGGAAAGCTAGTGTTGGCGTGTGTTGATGAGACATTGTTTGAGACCATGTGGCAACTGCAGAGACCTCGAGAGGCCAAAAATACAGCTGCCTTAGTCTGTCCTTTCCATCCTTAGAGCGAGAAGATGGTGTGCAAGACAGACTCCCCCCACTTCTAAGACAAGTGAAATAAAAAAATATGTTGTGGGTAGCTGGGCTACATAAAAAGGTACAGGTTCCTTTTTAACTTCCTTCTGGGATCTTTTATTATTTAGGGTTTGTTTGTTGGGGAGGGAATCAGGATCTGCTCAGGATCATGTAAGCAAGGTAATATAAAATAATCCATGCTTAGCCTTTGAAACACTTGAATAGGTGGTAATGATTCGTTTTTACTAGTATTTTTAATATGTGATGTTGACCCTGGGAAATGAGTCACTGCCTGTGTTCATGGCTCTTAATGGGCTTTTTATGTCTCCCACAGATTACCAACCTATGATTTAGTACAGAACAAGGTTCATATTGAGTTTAGATGGCATATAAGAACACAAATAGGTGAATAAGGATGTAAAATGGGATAGTACCTAGATCATGAGGGGTTTCCTCAAGGGGAAAAAAGGAATGCAGTAAAGAGGAAATTGAATCCAGAGGAAAAGAGTCATAAAAAATAATCTTAATTATCTGTGTTTTCTGGGAAGAACGCATAGAAGCATCCCCTGTGGAAAGGCCCCAGGTCCTTCCTAATTGGATTTCTCTTTTTAGCCATCTACACCCTGGCTGAGCCTCGCCAGGTGGGGACCCAGAACTCTCCCATGTCAGGAACCTTAAACTTCTGTATTTCACTGCTGACTTCAGTCTCCTAATATCCTGCTTTCCTAAACCTTGCCTCTGGCTCCATTTGCTCTTGCCCTTGTTGACCAGTCCGTCCTTGGTCCCTCAGTCCCCCGTGTCTGTGCCCCATCCTCTCTTGCTTTCCAGAAGGCTGTCACTTCAGCCACGAGCCGCCCAGCACTCTCAGTTCAGGTGCTCTGGTGCTTCTGGAAGAATGTGTGCACCATTCACAGTGTCGCCAGCCCGCCACGAGTCACACCTGAGCCCTAGGCCACCATTACCACTGCAGGTTCAGCATTCCAGTTCACCTGTCAGTGTCGCCTCAGTCCCTCCGCACGTCCTCAGTACTCCCTTGGGCTTCTCCAGACCTTCACCGTTCTCCCTGAGCCACTGCTCCCTCCCCAGACTCCTCCTTCAAGGAAAAATAGAGGTGATCAGATAGAGGCTTCAAAAGGGTTTTTCTTGGGGCGCCTGGGTGGCTCAGTTGGTTAAGCATCCGACTCTGGATTTTTGGCTCAGGTCATAATGTGGGATCGAGCCTCAGCTCCTCGCTGAGCGAGGATTCTGCTTGAGATTCTCTCTCTCCCTCCCCTTCTTCCCCTACTCCCCCCATGCACATATGTTTGCGCACTCTCTTTCTGTCTCTCAAATAAATAAATAAATTTTTTTTCTTGCCCGCCCTATATTCCTCCCTAACAAACACACTTCCTCATCTTTCGCCCTCCTGCCTCACCAAGGAGTCTCCTGTGCTCCGGCCCAGGGCTGAGTCTCCGGGGGTCTCCACATCAAAAACTATTCCCTTTGTCTTCCTTTTGACTAATTCACTCTTCTCAGTGTATTAACATGCTTAAATGTCTTGGCTTTCTGTTCAATGAACAAAACTCTCTCAATCCTGTATCCTGTTGTAGCAGTTTTCGTCATATTCTCTTAACAGCAGTGCTGCTTTTTTCTTTTTTTAAATTATGGTAAAATGTACATAATCGAAAATTCACCATTTTAATCATTTTTAAGCATGCAGCTCAGTGGCATTAAGTACCCTCATTATCACCACCATCCATCCACACAGCATTTTCTGTCTTAGAAAACTGCAACTCTGACCCCATTAAACACTAACTCCCATACCCCTTCTCCCAGCCCCTGGCAACCACCATTCTACCTTCTGTCTCTACGAATTTGCCTGCTCTCAGTACCTCACAGAGTAGACTCCTATGGGATGCGTTGTTTGTGACTGGCTTCTTTCACTTGGCATAATGTCCTCATGTTGTAGCAAACAGCAAGGCTTCTTGAAAGAATATCATTTTCCAGCTCCTTCAAATTCTTCACCTCTCACTTGCTTTCCACCCACCTGCAGTTTGGCTTGTCTCTCGCTTGTCTGACATTGCTGTCCCCAAGGTGGCCAGTGACCTGCTGGTTGCTAGATCCAGTGGATGTATTTTAAACCATGTCATACTTAACATTTCGCCCTTCCTTCATGCTTGTAACAGCCCTCCCTTTGGCTTCTGTGACACATTCTCTCCCAGTTTTCTTCTGCTTCTCTGACTGCTCTTTCTCGTCTCCTTAGTGATCTTTTTTGAGTTCTGCCCTGAACCTTGGTCTCTTTACACTCATTGCTCTCCCTGGTTGATCTCAGCCACTACTCCCTGTCATGGAAATAAAAGGTTCAGTTATTTCCTCAGATTCTTCACAGCCCAGGGAGAGAGACAGGAGCAAAAGAGTGACATGGCGGCAGGGGCAGGGGGAAGCCGGCATGGGACACTTCCAGGAACACAGAATGGGCACTTAGCTCGAACAGGAGTGGGGGGTCCATCAGGAAGGCCTTCCCAGCAGAGGTGTTGTTGACCTAAGATATTTGGGAAGGAGTGAGTGTTGAGTTCATGAAAAAGAAGTGAGGCGAACACTCCAGGCAGAGAAAACCAGCATCGTCCACGGCGTGGAGATTTGCAAGAGTGTGCTCTCCTGGGAACTCTAGTAACTCCTTTTGGCTGGCGCACTGAGTCTGAGGTGGTGGGCAGCCGGAAAGGAAGTGAGAGTCCATTTGGATCATTGAGGCATGAGCCTGACGTCAATGAGAAACCATAAAAGAGTTTGAAGCAAAGATGTTAACCTGGTCAGAATCTAAAAGATGGTTCTGGCAGCAGGATAGAGAGTGTAATTGGAAAGCTAGTAGGAACTGCCCCTCAAAATGTGGCAGGAGTACACGGCAAAGCCAGGAGTGGAGGGGCCCAAGGTGAAATTCAGGGGCTGAGTTCGGCAAGCCTGGTGACCAGACTGGGAAGTTCCCAGACCTGGTTTAGGCAGAGGTGGCTTTCAGCTTGGCTCTTTAGTAGTCAGCCGTTCACTGTACGGCTGAGAGTTGTGCTCTGAGTTCTCTGTTGCTGCCTGGAGGCCAGAGAAGGGGTGAGTAGCTGCCGCTTACTGCTGTGTAGTGAGCCAGATGTGGCCCAAGGGTTTCCTGTCTTCTGGGTTAGTTCTAATATCAAATGTCGTCTTGGCATTATGCTTTATCTTTCTCAGAGTTTAAAGCATTCCTCTATGACTTTATCATGAACTATCTTTGAGGAAGACCAGATATGGCCCAGGAGAGTCACTAACTCACATGAAGGCAAATGTAACAGGTCACATAATCAACTTACTGTGATTATCCATAGACAGTAGTATTTACCCATCGCCAGTCTGGCTACAGCACAACTCATTCATTTGTAGCCAGAGCAGGGATGTCTAAGAGATTCCTTGATGATGCAAACATATTGTTGAGCTCTTCCTCTACAGTCGGCCCATCCTGGGCCCTGAGAGGTCCCAAACTCTGGGAAAAGGGGCTCTGTAAGGATTAATCTCCTCATTCCCTAACCCCAAAACAAAGACCTTAAGATGAACCCAGATCCATTAAAGAATGATATTGGGGGTCTTGTCAGTCCAGAGCCACACTCAGAAGCAGACAGTCTGGTATGTATACAGAGTCCTAACCATTCACCCATCACTCTGTTATAGTACAGAAGGTCGTATAAAAATGTGGGTTAGAGATGGAATTGGCCTAATACCACAAGCCAACATAGCATTTACTAATCCATGGGGACCTAGGAAACTAGTTTTATGTTCCTTTGCTCCCTCTGCTGGTTTTATTTCTGGAACTAAATGCCAAGTATCATAGTTCTTTGCTATTTATGCAGAAATCAGAAAGTATTTCTCCCAAAAAGTCACACTGACTTGAACAAAGGGAGGAAGAATCAGATTTTAACCATTGGAAATTCATAGTATCAGTAAAGTCATTTTTTTCTTTTACTTCTAAGGATTATCTTGGTTAGTGTGAACATACTAGAAACAGAAGGGATTGAACATAAGTTGCCAAAGCACACTGCTTAACAAAAATTTAAATACAGTCTTGTTCATTAACTGTTAGGGGAATTATTGAAAGTAACAGTATAACTGTAACAAAAATAACTAAAACAAGGAAAGGCATAGTTCAGTGCAAATACGCAAGTCCAAATCCTTAAGCTGAAAACTTGATTTTTGTTTACAGTGAAGGCTTTCACATCCAGTAGATGTAGATTTTTATCGAGTCAGCCACATCGTTAGCCCTCTGCATGATGAGTGCTGGGATATAGGGGTAAGTCAGACAAGCATAATGCTTGCCTATTCAGCTTCCAGTCATGGAATGCAGTCATTAAACCAATAAATGGAGGTAGTTCTTCAAAAGGTTATGAGCGCAGCAGTACTATGACACCCCAGTGCAGCTCAGAGGCTGCTTGGGGAGCAAGGAAGAAGAGGGCCTCCCTCTCCAGAACGCTAAAGGGAGACTTCTGGGGAAGTGGTGTTTGAATGAAACCTTAAGGAGGAAGAAGAGTTACCCAGGTGGCGAGACCATTCTAGGCCCCAGGTGTGTGACGCGGGTATGCGGCCTGGGGTGGGAAAGTGTGAGCAACCGTATGGAGCCCCGTGGGCACTGTGGAGAGCCAGGGGCCAGGAGGGGAGGTTGAACTTCCAGGCGATGTGAAAAACGTCGGACGTTGTTCTCAGGCAGTGGGAAACCAGTGATGAAGTGTGAGCCGGGTGGTGGCCTGCTTTCCATTTTAACGAGTCACTGTGGCAGCCATGGCGGTGGATTGGGTGGGGACGAGAATGGATGTGCGGAGACCATTTCGAAGGAAGGCGGCTGCCTGAGTCCCACTTGTTTGGACTGGGCAGATGGCAGTGGGCATGGCAGAAAGAGGAGGGACTCAAGGACTTTTTAGGAGATGAGGAGTCAGTAGCGCTTGGCATTTGGGTGGGAGTGGCTCCCCGGTTTCTGGCTGGAGCATTTGGGTGGATGGTGCTGCCATTTGCCCAAAGTAGGAGCACTGGAGGTTAGAGCGGTCTGGGGAGGGAGATCCCACGGTGCTTGAAGAGACACCCCTGGGAGGTGGCAAGGAAACAGTGGCATGTCCGTTGGTGGCTCTCGGGAGGAGGGGGTAGCCTGCAGGTAGAGCACGTTCAGATTTACAGCAACACTCCTCACTTCAGCCTGCAGTTACTGCAAAATGCAGCAGCTGAAAGGTCAGAGATTTTATTCAAGAGGCCTTGTGTTTTGGGGACTCCGTCGCTCTCCTGTCGTCACAGGGAGTCCGCACTCCTTCACCTTGTAGGTGGGATGGCACGCCCCACGCGAGGTGCCACATCACATGGGTAAGGTAGACCCAGCCGTTTCCAGCCCTGACTTTGCAACACTGCACGTAGTCTCTCTAGCTTTTGCAAGATAGGTTGTAAAAGTCTCTTAAAAATGAGTTCACT
The DNA here is from genome assembly GCF_054177405.1 of Leptonychotes weddellii. NCBI lineage: Eukaryota > Metazoa > Chordata > Mammalia > Carnivora > Phocidae > Leptonychotes > Leptonychotes weddellii. Next base: position 119,839,262 of record NC_138371.1, on the reverse strand, counting down.
CTGCATTTTTGTAACATGTATTAAATTTCTAGAACTTTTCCTACTCTTTGATCTAGTTTCATGTTTGGGAATCACTTCTAACTAAATAGGAACGTGAGCAAAGTTTTACAAATAAAAATGTTGATCTTAGCAAAATTTATAATAGTTAAAAGTTGAGGAAAATGTGACAGTAAGGGAAATAAGGTATATCCATGTGTTGGGATATTACGCAACCATTAAAATTTTCATTTATGAGAAAATGTAATAGTATAGATAAATTTTATAATGATAGAGACCTTTGTTTTTAAGAATACATTCATGTTAGAAACTGCTCTATCAGTCCTATATTATGAAGGTCAAAGGCAGGGAGAAGCATATATCAAGAAATGAGGGGGAGCAGAAAGATGGAGGAATCTGAAGTGAAGTAAAATGGAAGAAAGGATGTTTGTGATTTGAAATATAAACACAGAAACCCACACCCACCGTAGCCCCCGGCTCTTGTTCTCCAACGTAGATACGGAGGGTGAGAAGGACGCCCTGGGTGTGGACTGCACAGAGGTGCGGGTCTGCGTTGCTCTGGAATGCAGGCTCACTGACGGGGGTTGCCTTTCCGTGCTGCCAAAAGCATCTGTAGGAAGGACTGTTCAGGAAATTGTCTGCTGAGGGCTGCTGGAACACTCTCCTCGGAAGGAAGAGGCCATTCCATCAGCAGCTCTCCTCTCCACCCCTCTGTGCCCCCTGTGATTTAGTGCGCTGCCTTCCCACCAGCCCCCATCCCAAGGCTCTGCCAGACGCCTCTGTAGTGATGGCTTATTAATCTTCTTTCTTGTCTCCCATTCCTCTCTGCCATCCAGTTCACAGGCCAGGTGCATAAACATTTATTAAGCACCTACTGTGTACCAGGCACTGGGCACTGTGCTTGAATACAAAGATACAGAATGTAAAGTCTCCTGTGGGGACATGTTTGTAATCTGATAAGTTCAATGCAGTGGGTGAGTGTGGGGATAGAAACACACACAGAGGTGGGAACCTCACTTTGATTGAGAGTGTTGGGGAAGGGTTCCTGCAGGAGACGGCGTCTGAGCTCCACCTTGAAGAAAGGAAAGGTTTCTTGGGTGATAAAAGGTAAGATGGGCACTCCAGGCAGAGGGAGTAGCCACGTGTTCCAAGAGAGAATACCACACCGAACACAGGATGCATGCCCTTCTTGTTCTCCAAACTAGTGCCATCATCTTCAGCTAAGTTTGTGTTGGGAGTAGAGTCTGAGTCTTATTTGATTTGATTGTATCCACAGAGCTTAACCTGGTATCTGCCATATAGAAGATGCTCAATACATGCTGGATGCACTGATTTGAAATGAGTGCTACTGTTTGCGATTTATATGCCAACCTCCAAGAGACACCATTGCTAGGACATGTACATAGAGCTGGGATGGACCTCAAAAGTTATTTTTTTTTTCTCCCCAGTCCCATCCTCCTTCCTGTCTTGAAGCTTTTTCTTCCATCTTTTCCACTCTTACTGAAGCGTCGTGTAATACTCTTGAGTCCTCAGGGGTGTTCACAAGCTGATCCAGGACCAGTGGCATTTGGTGATAATGTCTCCTTCGTTTCCTTCAACGTTGAGACAGCTCTTCAGTCTTCCTTTGTCTTTCATGACCTTGGCATTTTTGAGTACCGGCCAGAATGTCCTTCCATTTGCGTTTGTCTGCTGTTTCCTCATGGTTAAATTCAGGTTATGCATTTTTTATAAGAATACCATGGAAGTGATGTTACGTCCTTCTCAGTGGATTGTGTCAAGAGGCACGTGATACTGATTTATCCTGTTTCTGGTGATGTTAACGTTGATCATTTGGTTAAGGTAGTGTCTGCCAAGTTTCTCCACTGTAGTCACCCTTTGTAATTCATAAGTATTTTATGAGGAAATATTTTGAAACTGTATAAATACTGTTTCTCATCATATTTCTGTCCAGTAATTTTACTATCCATTGAGACTCCATCGATGACTCTTTCCGGAAACAATTATGACTGTGGTATTTGCCAGATTGTGCTTTTTCTAGTCATTATCTTTTCCACACTTTTTGGTTGGAATTTTATTATAAGGAAAAACTTTACTTCTTCCCCATATTTATTTTTTCCATTGTTTATACCAGTATGGGCTCATGAGTTCTTAATTATTTCTATGTGTGAGAATTCGTTGCTATCATTTATTTATTTTCTTGCTCAAATTGTCCCTGATTTGACCAATGGGACACTGGCTTCTTCACGCTGGCTTCTGTGACCTTTTGACTATCCCTTCACTTTTTTTTAAGATTTTATTTATTTGAGGGAGCGAGCATGAGAGAGAGAGAGAGAGTGATCATGAGCAGAGGGGAGGGGCAGAGGGAGAAGCAGACTCCCCGCGAGCAGGGAGCCTGATGCAGGGACTGGATCCCAAGAACCTGAGCCAAAGGTAGACGTTTAACTGACTGAGCCACCCAGGCGCCCCCTGTCCCTTCACTTTCTGATACAACATGATGTTCCTGGCTCATCTTGTATACTCTGTGCCTCAGCCCTAGAATTAACCATTCACACAGCCGTTGTTTCTTTCATTGAAGAATAGATAGTATTTAGAAGTATATAGAAGCCAAAATCTGAGTGCTACCTGTGCTCACTGTTGGGGGTAGCTAGGAAAAAATGTGTGTGCTCACATATCTGTAACTATTTCTGTGTCTTTTGTATTTGTGTGTGTGGGGGGGGTGTATGTGTATACACACACACACACACACACAAGTTCATACTGATACTTCCAATTCCAATCTAACACCAAAGAGTTTATTCTAACCTCCCCCCACACCTGTAACTCCTATGAAGATAGTGAGAAACTCAGCTCTCATTATCCTCAATATATTTACTTTCTCAGTCCTAAAATACACACAGAATAGCTTCAGAATTGCTAACCTACGTAACCCATATACAAACCTAACTAAAATACTGTATTTGTGTACAAATCTTATATTTTGCCTTAGACTATGTAGTCAAATTACTATTTTCCAAAGTGACTGTCGGTTCTCCCCCTGCCTCCCTTCAGTGTGGTCGTATCATTCATTTGTAATACAGTTAGGTTCACTTGTTTCTGGTTATATCCTATTTTGGGTCCACACCCTGCCCCCCACCAACACACTCCTTGTTAATTTTATTTACTTATTTTTTTTTTAAAGATTTTATTTATTTATTTGACAGAGAGAGAGACAGCGAGAGAGGGAACACCAGCAGGGGGAGGGGGAGAAGGAGAAGCAGGCTCCCCGCAGAGCAGGGAGCCCGATGTGGGACTTTATTTACTTATTTTTGAGTATGTGAAACATTAATATGGTTCCAAAACACAGAACCAAACAAAAAAAAATATATACTCAGAAAAGTGCCACTCTGCTTCAGCCCTTCTCCGTAGTTGTTCCCATGCACCTGCTGAAGGTAACAAATCTCATTCATTTCTTATTTACCCTTTTTTCTTAGATGAAAGGTAGCACAATGTAGCTATTTTTCTGTGCTTTGCCTTTTTCACTTTACAGTGTGTCCTGGAAATCACTTGCTATCCGCCTAAGTGATCTTGTTCATTGTTTCTCATAGCTGCAGAATACTGAGTGAATGTACCATAGTTCATGTAGTCACTGTGAACTATGGTACACTGTCTTATATGAGTGCCTTTTTCCCCCATAGGCTTTCCAAGAAAATATGTATCATGCTTTTCAGTCTTCTAGGCCAAGAATTTTGATAATGGTTCATGCAAAGATGGTAGTAGTAGAGGAGGTGGAAAGTGCTTAGATTTAAGATACAATTTTGGAAAAAAAACAATTCGGAGTTTACAATGGATTGCTGTGGAGGCTGATGCAGTGGTTTTCCAACTGGGGTCCTCTCCAGTTCTGTTTAGGTAGTAGGCATCAGTATTAACAGTCTACACTAGTTAGTTCTTTTTACTTGCCTGATTTATGAGGTTTTTGGTGACTCTCACCTTCCTCTTGGGCCAGCCTTAATTTTTTTTTAAAGATTTATTTATTTAGCAAGAGAGGACACACAAGAGGGGGCGGGGCAAAGGGAGAGGGAGAGAATCTCAAGCAGACTGCTTGCTGAGCGAGGATCCCTACGTGGGGCTCCATCTCAAGGCCCTGAGATCAGGACTTGAGCCAAAATCAAGAGTTGGCCACTTAACCAACTGAGCCACCCAGGCGCCCCTTGGGCCAGTCTCATTATATGTCCTAGTAAATTTATGGCATTATAATAGCTAATGCTAACTGCTCTAACAGATAATTTCTAACATTTCAGTGGCTTAATGCAGCAGTTTATTTTTTGCTCACGTTACAATCCAGTGCGGGTGTTTTTGAATTACAGCTCTCTTCCATATGGTAATTCAGGGACTCTGGCTCCTTCTAGAATGTAGTTTCTCCGTGCCCTGAGTCTTGGAGTCTTTGAGGAGTAAGTATGAAAAGAAAGTGAAAAAGGGACATCTTAACTGCCTTGGTCTGGAAGGAATGCAGATTACTTTCCGGGTTCAGTTGCTGAGAACTCGTCACACGCCCCCTAGATGCAGGAGGGCTGGTAAATGTGGTCCCTGCAGGACAGCAGCTTTCCAGGAAGCACTCCATACATGGAGGGGGCGGAAGGATCGAGGTGGACGGGTAGCTAACTCTGCCATGGATATTTAACAAAGTAAGTCATTTGCGTACTGTGTGGGAATAAATAACTTGTGTTGCAGGATAGAACATTCTGAAGTATTACATTGTCAAATAGTGAAGAATGGTTAAAAAAAAAAAGTATAGAGTAGTCCCCCCTAATCTGCGGGGGACAAGTTCCAGGACCTCCCAGTGGATGCCTGAAACTACAGATAGTACTGAGCCTTAGGCATACTGTTTAAATATCCTGCAATACAAGTTATGTGAATGGGGTCTCTCTCCCTCTCAAAATACCTTATTGTACTGTACTCACCCTTCTTCTTGGGATGAAGTGAGATGATCCAGGGCCTACATGATGGGATGACATGAGGCGCATGACGTAGGCATGCAGTGTTAGGCCACTGCTGGCCTTCTGAGGGTCCTGCAGAAGAAGGATCATCTGCTTCGGGACCGCAGGTGTCCACAGGGAAGCGAAACCGGGAACAAGGAGGGACTGCGGTAATCATGGCGTTTAACAGCAGGGAACGAAGAGTTGGTGTACAAAAGGAGGAACAGGATTTAACTTTGAAGGGTTAGTGAGTCTAGTAGAGGAGTTCCAAATAACAAGGATTGTGGATGAAGAAAAGATGTTTGTATTTTCATTCGTCTGCTCCTTCATTCATTCAAGAATGTGCCACTGGCCATGTGCTCGGTGCTGTTAGGTGGCGGCAGGAGGTGGACTGTATGTATACTGGGGCGGGGGGGGGCGTGTTTACTTGTACATGGACAGGAGGATGTTGTGCAGGTATGAGGAGAAGCGATGAAGCATAAGCCAGAACAGTGGGACTTTTCCCCGCCTTTTTGATCTTAAAAAAAAACAAACAAAAAAACCTTCTGAGAATATTACGTAAAAGAAACTTTCCTAAAAGCTTTTAAAGTGCAGCACTTTGTTAGAACAAATTGATCATCTAAATAAGAAAAAATGTCAGATTCTAATAAACAAGATGCTATTTCATGTTCTTTTCAGAATATAATATTTTTCAATCATGGAAAAATGAGTCTTTCTCACATTCTTAAGTGTTTGTAGGCTTTGGGCTCATCCTAAATGGAAAAAGTTAATATTGTTCTCATCATGCAGGGGTTTGATTTATAAGGGGACTACCCAGAGAAAGATCTGTCATAATATTTTATAGCCACACCAGTAGAGTAATGCTAATAACCAACATGGGTACTGCATGCTACAGTTTACAGAGCGGTCCTATATAACTGATCCAACCTGATCATCACCACAACCGTATGAAGTAGGTAAGGGCTAGGTTGATATCATCATTAGTAGTAAGAGTAGTTATATGTAGATGTTCAGATGTAGTGCCATTATCCCCATTTTACAGTCGAGGAAATTGACACTTAAGGAGGTAAATGATGTGCCTAGAACCTGTAAATTTAAAATCCCAAAGAGAAAATAAATTTTAAATTCTGATGTTGTGGTCTAATTTTATCTGTGTTCAAGAATAAAAAATTCAGTTGAGCTTTCTAAACTTCCATTTACTTCTTGTCTGTTATTGTCAGGGTGGGAGGTAGGCAGAAGTTAAGAAAATACGGTTAAGGGGCACCTGGGTGGCTCAGTCGTTAAGCGTCTGCCTTGGGCTCAGGTCATGATCCCAGGGTCCTGGGATCGAGCCCCACGTCCGGCTCCTGGCTCGGCGGGGAGCCTGCTTCTCCCTCTCCCTCTGCCTCTCCCCCTGCTCATGCTCTTGCTCTCTCTGTATCTCTGTGTCTCGAATGAATAAAATCTTTAAAAAAGAAAAAGAAAATACAGTTAATATTTCCAAGTAGTGTGATATTTTCCATTCTTTGAATTACGTCTCTTGTCAGACAATTTCCTTTTTCTTTTCTTTTGGTTTTTATAGTAATTGATTTTATGGTACATTAAATGTGAGGGGGAAATCCTGAAAGGGCGGGACTTTTATTCTAGGAGCCCGTGTTTTTCTCTTTGGGGACTTACTTGTTTGTTCTATAAGCAAAAGAACTGCACTAGATCCTAACTCCTTTGTATTCACATTTATTAGTGAATAATACCGTCGCTTTGTGACTAATGTCCAGCTGTGTCTGTTCTCACAGGTGGGGTGACTGCTCTCTGTTGGGACCCTGTCCAGCGAGTGTTGTTCTCGGGCAGCTCAGATCACTCTGTCATCATGTGGGACATCGGTGGGAGAAAAGGAACGGCCATCGAGCTCCAAGGACACAAGTAAGGCAGCTGATGATTTTATTAAAAAACTCGGAGAAAAGATTCCCAGTGGTAAGCTAGAACAGGCGTGTGGTCTGGTGTCTACGGCAGGATCTTAACATGGGAACAAACATTGCCGGAACACAAATAATAGCCACTTTGAATTATATCTGTGCGTAGGTATGTTTATTTATTTATACCTCATTTAATTCCATGGAGGATTTGAGAGTGCTTGCAAAAACTGTAAAATAAAATAATGGCAGCAAAGAAATAAAAAGTAAAAATGAGAACCAGGGAGACTTACGAGTAAAAATTTGAGAATGCGAGAAAAAAGAGCTTAAAAATATAAGCCATGAAAGCCTATGGAATTTCAATAATTGAGTTCAAATGTGGCAAGATTCCTGGCAGCTTAAGGAAAAGGGGAGAGATAATAAGCTTACACTATATATTTTGTACTTGACCAAATATTTATTGAGCACTCGCCTTGATTCATATCAGGCTCTTCTTCCTTGACAGGCAGATTTCACAGGGCTGAGAGGAAGAGCAAAAAAAGCTTTGTGTTTCCTTGGAGCTGTTCTCAAACTTGCAGTGTGCAAAGAGTCACCAAGGAATTTGTTACAGTGTAGACTCCTGGACCCTGTCCTTGGAGAGCCCAGTCACCGTCTGGAGCTGCAAGTGTCTGTGCTGTACGAGGCCTCCCAGGCAGCTCTCTTGGCAGCCCTCAGACCATACTCTGACCTGTCCTACCCTGTGCTGCCCGCCGGTCCTAGGGGCAAAGCCTGGTCGTGGGCAGAAAAGAACTGTAGATCTGCTTTCGAGCTCTAAAGCTAATCTGTATTGTTTTGAACTTGTGAAGTTTTCACAGTGATGTCAAGAGCAACTGTAGACAGCCATAGCAAATGTTAGTAAGGCTCCCACGAGCTGACTGGTTCTAAGCAACATTAGCTCTTTTTGTAAATCTACCCAGTAAATATTCTCCTAAGTAGTTACATCTACAGTTGGATTATTAGATATGAACGGATTCAATTTTGGAGGGCCTCTGCACAAATAATTATCTTAGTGTTAGAATTTAGTCTTTGAGAAGTAGCTGTGAAGCCTTCTTTCCCACATTAGAAAATGGGCCCGTTGTCTGGGGCCTTGTCTGGCTTGTGGGGCCACTTGGACCTTGTCATCAGCTCATAAGAGGAATCGTTCCCTTGTATTTATCTCCGTGACAAGGGGACATGCATCAGTATTGTATAAAAGGAGTTGACATCATCCATGTAAATGAAGAAAAAGAGAAGCCAAACACAGTCCTGTTTAATAATACTCAGTTATTCTCCAAAATGCCAAGTTAATTCCTGCCACCTCAGGTCTTTCAGAGAAATAAAAGGCCAGTTTTGAATGAATATCAGTAATATTTGTTGGGCTCATTCAGATTAGCTCATAACTAGTTTTATTTTTGCACAGTGGTGAATAAAGCCTGCAGGCAATCTTGCATGACCCCATCCACAGGGTAGTAAAGTATAACAGTGCTCAACACCAGCAGCACTGCGTGCTGAGTGCCCCCCCACAAACTCTTGACCTGGGAAACTTGCACCTATCGTTTGGTAAGAAAGGAAAAGCTGTAAAATTGAGATAGAGTCTCTCAGTCCCAGAAAAATGGAACCTGAGCTAATAGGTCTTCCAGTTTCTAAGGAATACAGACCTGGCCTTTTCGAAAATGAAACAAACCATACTTGGGAGTCCATCCCAATAATCCACACCCTTAGAACCTAGTGGGATGGCAGGCTGGTGAGATCAGGAGCCGCCGGTCGGCACTGGCTTTAAACAGGAATAATGGCAGAAGGCCTTTGCCTGTGCTTTATTTAGCTCAAGCTGAGGAATAAAGGGAACTCTGTGAGGGGCTCCTCGTCACTGGGCCTTGCCTGAGAGGGGCTGCCTGGTGTCACACGTCTGGGGGAAATGAACTTCCTCAGTTGGTGTCACCCTGTTAGAGTGGGTTTGAGTGCCCGAGGTGGAGTCAGGGAGGACACCGGAGCTGCTGAAAGGAGGAGGATGGGACTCACAAAAGGGGGCGGAAGGAAGGGGCCAGGCCAGCAGGCAGGAAGGAGAGCCACAGGGCCACGTTCACAGCCACCATTCCTTTGCCCTGAAAATTGGCCACGGGATTGGTGTTCAGTGATTGTATTTCGTCAGAGAGCAAACACACAGATACCTCAGTGCCATCTTGTAAGCACTCTGTATATGTAGGAGGGAAGCCAGATGTCATCTTTTAGATGAGAATATTGAGTCCTCAAAGCCCCCAGCTGGTAGCTTAGTTCTCCCAAACCTTAGCTCAGTCCAACAGAGAAAGCTCCTTAGAGCCTTCTTTGTATCCTGCACTGTGCTAGGTACTGGGGGTACGGAAGCGAACATTGACTAACAGATGGTCCCCTCAGTGCCCCATGATTTTTTTTTTTTTTTAAAGATTTTATTTATTTGACAGAGAGAGACACAGTGAGAGAGGAAACACAAGCAGGGGGAGTGGGAGAGGGAGAAGCAGGCTTCCCGCTGAGCAGGGAGTCCGATGTGGGGCTCGATCCCAGGACCCTGGGATCATGACCTGAGCCGAAGGCAGACGCTTAACGACTGAGCCACCCAGGCGCCCGCCCGCCCCCCCCCCCCGCCATGATCTCTTTTGTCTTTCTACTTTAGAGGGCAAAGAGTTTCTTCTTGGGGCCCACGGCTGTCCCTTGCTGTCCTACAATTCTTCATTTTCCCACCTTCCCCCCAGGGTGACTACAGGTGGTTAGAGTTCCAAATCGGGCACCGAATTGGTGAGCTTGGGAACTGGGCAGAGCCAACCAGACCAAAGACGCAGAGGGGTGGGGAGACTGCCTTCCCCTCTGGTGGGAATATCCAAGCATGATGTGGAGGGACAGCTCCCCAGGTCTTCTGTCCTAGGTTCTGTGGCTTCATTCCATCCTTCAGCAGCAGAAACATGACAGTTTTGCAAGTAATTTGATTTGGTATATAAAAATCCCATCAAAGCAGAGAGAGCTTTAGCACTAGAGTAACTAAAATGTCTCCAAGTCCAAGGGAAAAAAAGCTAAGAAAGTATACTTCTATACAATTTTATCTGCATTTGACACATTTTAGTGTTTTTATTCCCTGCAGCAAGTGGAACATGATTATGTGCTAGCTCTGTGAAAGGAAAGGCATAGAAGAGGTTCTAGTTTTAGGGACCAGTTATGTTTCTGAAGTATCCATTACCAGTTGGATGGATATTATGGAAGCATAAACTTAGACATTTATTGTCCCATGCCCATGTCAAATCTAATAATGATACTTGGGCTTTTTAGATCCTTTTTTACTCTTAGATAATATCTATCATTTCATGACCAACTTTATGACCGTACTTTTCCTTTCTAACAGTATTTTTCTTAGGCTTCTAAGACTTGTGGCAATTTAATTTAATGGTAACTTGACTTAAAGCACAGGTAAAGATCTGAGCCGTTTCTTGGGATGGAACCTTCCACCAATACTGGGATTCCGTAGGTTACATGGGATGTGGTCACTGCCCGGGCTGTTGTCACACAGGGCCTCTCTATTTTTCACAGTCCCAGCTCTTGGTTTTTCTCTTCTGACTCTTAGCATATGTAAGACTTTTGTTACAAGCATCTTCGAAGCCTTTTGGTAAAGAAAGGGGCTATTTGTAAATAAATATCCATCGGTAGAATTTGGACCTTTCCCTCTTTATCAGGCAAATTGCGTGTAAAGTTAGGAAAGGAAGTAGAATTCTCACATTCATACTCTCCTGGGTTTGGGAAAGGAGAGCAAGGGTCAAGGAGAGCAAGCTTTTTCTCTTTGCAAATCTCAGATTTAGGAGCATTTCTCATTGTAGCACTAGAGAATTATTAGGATCCAGGGGAAGAGATGTCTTTTCCATTTCTAATTGAGCTAAATGCATAATAGATCAAAGAATTAGCAGTGAGGGTTTTCATAGAGGGGAGAACCTTATCAAGGGGGAGATGGCATACTGCGTGGTCATTAATCGCTGGCCTCTGAGCCAGGCCAGGCTGTGTTTGAGCCAGCCCTTCTGCTAATGGCCATGTAGGCCTTGACAGGATTCTTCATCTCGCTGATCCTCAGGTTTCTTATCTCTAAAGTAAGGATAATACTGGAAGGAGAAACCCTCAAAGATTGTCAAAAACCATAAATGATAGAATGCATATAAAATAATCAGAAGAAGGGCGCCTGGGTGGCTCAATCAGTTAAGCATCTGCCTTTGGCTTAGGTCATGATCTTGGGATCCTGGGATCAAGCCCCACATCAGGCTCCCTGCTCAGTAGGGATTCTCCTTCTCCCTCTCCCTCTCCCTCTCCCTCTGACCCTCCTCCCCACTTGTGCGCGCGTTCTCTCTCTCGGTCTCAAATAAATCAAATCTTTTTAAAAAATCAGCAGAAGAGTAAGGGCTAGTAAGTGCCGGTTGTTGAAATTATTCTTGATAACAGAAATTACAGTAATTTGAAAATCAAGCTTTTGGATAGGAGTCGTATTTCTCTCTGACTATAGCATTTTCAATGGAAATATTGCCACGTGTACTTACTCCCTCTATAAGACATTCAGCAGCTGTTTACTGAGCTCCATCTATATACCAGACTTTGTAGTAGGCACTCTGGATACAAAGGGGACTGTGAAAACAGTCACGGACTAGATGGAACAAGCTGGATGCATGAGAATGGGGTAAAGGTAGGACAGTATGCCAGTGTGACAAAAAAATGGGAGGCTTCTGTGGAGGGAGTCACTCTCGATTTGGGTCTTAGGAGATGAATAGGTTCTCATAGTTCTCAGGATCAGGAGGTTACCCCAAACAGAGCTGCATGAACTCAGTACGGTGTTTTCAGGAAATGGCAAGTGGACAGAAGTGGCTAATCTGAACTTCCACCGTAGCCAGTAAAACAACCAAATGTTGCTGATCTCGAACAAGTGCTCCTAGGCAGGGTCCCTGAGGAGGGAAATCCTTCCAGGGTCCCCTTGGTGTGAGATGATCCCAGGTATCAGTTATCCAGGAGACCTCACGTGTGTGGATTACTCATGAGCCTTTTCTGGTCCTTGGAGCTTTGGGAGGTTTATGAATATGGGAGTTCTGAATCTAAGAGAGCGAGTGCTCTGGTAGCAGATGCCTAACTGATTAGATTTTCCCCAAGTCACCTAGGGCTTTTCATCAAAAAGATGAAAGCTCCTATATATTTAGGCTCCCCCCTACTCTTAGGAGGCAGAAGAGGGCCTAAGTTGACATTTGGGCAGATGTTAGCTTATGTCTGAAAATCGGTTTCTATAAAAAGAAGAAAGGCTTCTCTACCCTTTTTCCCAAGCAAGCGTCAGGCACAGGACCGGCCCGCTGGGCATGCGACCTGTGCAGTCCCACAGGGCCCCATGCTTGGGCTAATGTCGTACTGTCACCGTCTTGTCATTATTAGGACATTTTTAGCAAGGGGCCTTGTATTTTCATTCATCATCAGGCCCCCCCAGACCATGTAGCTAGGCCTAATAAGACATATGTTCCCTCTAGGGCTGGTGAGAAAGGAAATGAGGCCTTCCCTAGTAAGTGTAGTCTTTGGAGATGGCAGATTCTGGTCGTTGTGAAAAGTGAGGGTTTTGAGCGCTGGTGAGAGCGTTTGCTGTGCAATACGTGGAGCTCTCAGCTGGGAAATAATAACCAGTTTTGAAATGCTTTCTAGTGGAAATGCTACACTGATGTCAGATGAAACATGAATGTAAGAAGAAGGTATCTTTTATTCTTTATAACCCTTAATCTGTGAACCTGGAGATGTTCCCTCACCTCGTTTTTAGCTGCAAGGTGGTTACGTTGTGAACCCTTAAATCAAGAAGTCCCTGAGCAGCTTTATTACAAAGTTTGGAATCCAGTATTCGTCACGGTCTTCCACTCTTCTGTGTTGGAATATTATTAACAGTATTGGAGTCCCATAAATTATGTATTTGTTGCTGAATGTTGCTGCCAGCTATGAGTGGCAAAGCATTTCCTTCTGTAGCTTATTTTGGGTTTACAAGATCACTGATGTGTATCAAGACACCTTAACAAATGAAATGCAGTTCAAATCACAGGGTTACGAGTCGACTAGATAGATTTTCCTTCTTGCCCTTGAATGTCAGAACGGTGGCGCTCCATACTTTAAGACGGGTGAAATAACAACCAAGAGAGTTGGAAAACAACAGACTCTCTTTTTAACGAGTACCTGTCAAAGATTTTTTATCAGTCATTAATTAATAAAGGAACTTGTAAGATGTTACAGCCAGTTCAAAGGAAAATCCAAAGAGCAGACGTATGCATCGGCAGGGGAGAACGGAAATGAATTTGTAGGTAGATTCACAAATGGCTTCCTCCATGGGAGGGGCGGGGCATGGAGACTCGTTGCATCTTCACTGGAAAGATTCATTTGCCATAATACCAGGTTAACATTTACAGAGTTATAAAGTAGCACAGTTAAAGGTGCTGCAAGATGCAGGCCCCTGTAGAATCAGATAACCCAGAAAGGTGTGCCTGATAACACCTGATCCTCCACTGAAGATGCCAGTACTTTCTTTTTGCCCATGTCATTCTTTCACAGTTCTTCCCCTGTCCGCTCCTGTAATCATGATAATCTCAGAGATTATTCTTGATCACAGAAGAAGGTTGGCCTCCTAAGGGCTGGCCTAATTATTAACATCATGCTGTGAGAGTGTTAATTAACCATACGGGTCTTCCCGGTTTGCTTTGCAAGTAGAGAGCTGTAGAGTATTATTAAACAACCGTCGAGCCCACAGAATTAACGTCTGCCTGGAACTGTTCATAAGGAGTCCTGGATTGGGCTTTTCAAAGCCTCTGTTATTTGCTATACCAAGACTAGGAAACCAAGCCCACTATTCTCCGCCATATGTCACCTGTAGTACTTACACGTTGGTTGAATTCCTTGAAGTTTCCAGCATTTGCCAGGTTTCTGGCCTGGTAGTTTCCTTACCACCTGTAAGACCAGGACCCTGCAAACCAGGTACTAGGGCCAGTTTTCTTAGGAGGGCTTTGTAGCCACTGCGTAAGTTTAAGCGGCTAGTCATATCTGAATGAGCATTATTCTCTAATATGACATTCTGGGTAAGGACTAGGTTGGTTGCCCAACTATATCCTGTGGATAGATGCTAACTGAACCTGTGAAATAACTATTTGCCATTAAAATTAAGGGGATTCAGTAATACTTTTTGAATTCTGGGGGAATCATTGAAAACTAGACGTCATTTTTAAATGTTTCTCTTTAGCTTGTAAAAGCAGAGTTTACAAGATTGTAGGTTAGAAATAGGATAAAAAGTAGGAGAAAAAGCACCCTCCCATATCCAGAAAATAGAACATTAAAACAACATCAGCAGTATTCCAGACAAATAACCACAGTAAAATGTCCCTCTTCAGTTCATCCGGTCTTGTGCAACTAGTTCTTGTTCTGCTAGTTCTTGGTTTAGCAGTCTGCATTCATGAAGCTGTCTGCATCCAGACTAAAAAGAGTCCAGAAATCCACGGAAATCCTGACTCAGTCCACTAGCAGAGCTTAAAAATTACCTAAGCAATGTCAGCTTTGTAGCCTTTGCCCGAGAGTCTTTTCTTTTGAAATATCAATATTTAAAAATACCTGGTATATATAGTCCTTTTCCGTGAAACTCTTAAGATTGTCCTTTCTGGCCTGTAGCTTATAGCAAAGCCCTCAGGCAAGCATCAGAGTAAAACAGAAATTGTCTATAGATTATGAAGACTTCAATGGTTAGTTTTTTTTACTGTGACAAATAGTAATCATAATGCAGGAGAATAAAATTCTCTATTGAGATAGCCTACATAACTATCTCCTGAGAGTTTTGATCAGTATTTCCCTGGAGGGGAAAGCATATTAGAGACAATGAGTGCTCCAATAAACCTCCAGGGTCCTCCCATAAAATATGCAACTTCAGAAATACTTACATTAATAAAATTTTATCTAAACTGACTTGACCTAGGGAAGGCCGAGCACCTCTTCTGATCTGATGACTCTTCCCATGAAACTCTTAAAATAGCAACACAGCAAACACATATAGTTATTTATAGCATCTCTCTTTTTATAAGGCAGAGGAGTACATCTTTACAATTCTCAAGGATCCCTCTAGGGAATCTCAAAGATAGTTGTAGGTGTAGGAAGTATCCTAAAGTTTTTATTTTATTTTTTCAAAATATAGGGTACGGCCTAGGAAGGCAAAATCATGAGTTGTCAAAGATGTTTTTGGGACTTTAACCAAGTCAACATAAAGCTCTGAAAATAATGTGGTGACACACAGAATCTTTGCTAGCGAGGCAGATTTTATAGAAGGTAAAGAATATCCTTTTGCATTGTAGTCAAAGGCATTAATCAGTAAGGCAAGGAAGGAAGCCATCAAAACTGAGGGAACTGTGCCAAGATTTTAATGCATTTTATAGCTCTTTTTTCAGACTTGAGTATTATAAACCAAAGCAAATAAAATTCACTTTCCAAGTTTTGTCCTTCATTTTTCTCTCTCATATTCTGGAACAAATTTATACTTTACTTTAGAAGAAGTGCCTTTCTCATCCATAGTCTCTCACAAATGTACAGTGGAGTTTTCCAGAAGATGCATGATGAGTGGTTATCGGAACAAATGCAGAAAGAGATGAGTATCTATCTGACTCTCTTCTGTTAAGCCAGACATTAGAAAGACTTGCAGATGTTAATGCCATTTTTGTCATCAAAATTTGTCACCTTGGGAAATGTAGTTAATTTTCACCAAATCTGTGTTATCTGTATTAAAATAGAAGGATTCATCATTGCTGTTTTCAAATGAATCGATACCTTTTTTTAATTCTCAGTTTTGATTTCAAATACAATAAATATTGGTAATTTCTTATTTAAACCAAAGCTCTTTGATGTCTTCTCAAAATAGTTTTAAGAGTGTAAAGGGATCCTAGACGAAAAAGTTCGAAAACCACTGCTTTTAAGACACAACTACCCGGGGTGCCTGGGTGGCTCAGTCGTTAAGCGTCTGCCTTGGGCTCAGGTCATGATCCCAGGGTCCTGGGATCGAGCCCCGCATCGGACTCCCTGCTAAGTATGAAGCCTGCTTCTCTCTCTCTCCCACTCCCCCTGCTTGTGTTCCCTCTCTTCGCTGTGTCTCTCTCTGTCAAATAAATAAATAAAATCTAAAAAAAAAAAGACACAACTACTCTATTTTCTCTGTTAAAAACAAAAGCCCATACATAGTTGTATCTTGTTTCCATCATTGCCCCTGGCATAATCTCAACCACCCATTTTAATTATAATAATTAACCAGAGTAACTAACTTATATTTCATAGAGAAAATTGGGAGGAGGGAGGATGTGGATAATTGAGAACTGTCACATACAAGCATTTTAGCAGATGAGCAAAGCTCATGAACACACACAACAGAAATTTCTACTGCAATATACACCACTCTTACGTCTCCTTAAGGTGGCAACAATGAACATGTTCATGGATGTGACTCACCTAAGTTATAGCCTCTCTATAATAAAAAGTGAGAAGCAAACATATATAAACTTGGTATTATACTTTGTAATCAAAGTTTCAGTATTCTGACCTATTTAGAAATTATCTAAGTGGGTATCCAGTGATTATTTATCAATTAGCTCTATGTATAGTAATCCGTTTTAAGTTACCTAAAGATCTTAGGGATTATCTTTAAGTTGATGTGCTATAAAACATAATTGCTATTTATATGAAAAGTTTATCAAAACAATTAGTTGAGTTGAACACGAATTTATATTTTTCATATATAGCATTACATAGGCATAATATTAGTTTATTTGACTGGTTATCCTGTATATATTTAGAAGAAATGAACCCAAGTAAAGTAAGATGTACATTTGCTCATACTTAACACTGATGAATCAGAGAAAGACATAGCTGTGTTTTAAAATTTATCACACTCGTCTCACTTGCCAAAGAGTTCACCTCAATTCTGTGAACCTAGATTCTTAAAATGTTACTGAGTTAGTAGTTTTTGTAAAAGGATTTTTAAGTCTAGTAAATTTTAAGTTTTAGGGGCTCAATTTTCTTTTTTCCATTAAGTTTATGAAAATTCAATTTATATAAGCACTTGTTTATCTTTAAAAGCCAAACAGAACAAGTTCTTATAATCTAAAAAGTACTATAATCTAAAAAAAAATTTTTTTTTAATTAGAAAGAAAGAATACTGTAATCTAATTTACTGATGCCCTCTGGCAATAGGCTAGTGCTCCAGACATGAGAGGGAAAGGCCTTACTGAACTGTAGTCACAGACACACAGAGCTTTAACAGCTTTGGTCCCACAACTTCAGCCACAGGTCAGAAGGAAACACGAAAGCACACAAATCACCAGTCCAGATTGCAAGGAACTGTTCTCCCCAGTGGGCATAGAATTCTTAATTGACTTGAGCTCGAAATAGAAAAATATTCAAACAGAAACAACCAAGAAGCCCTATTTCCTGTTCCCTCACCCAGCGGAAAATAATGTCTGTAACCTTTTGTTAGTGATCACCACGTTGTCAGACCATAGAACTGGACGTTCCATGGTGGCTGCCCCCAAGAGGGAATACTTCGTCAGCCATGTATGAACTGGAAAGAAAAATAAAGCACAAAATGAGTAGAGAGGGAATGAAAACTAGAGAAAATAGAGAGTCAGCAAAACTCAAGTCTGTTGCTTCTTTGGCTTCACCCTGGAAGCCAAGAAATGGCGCCTGGGCTTAAGCCACCATGATGTACTCCACACCTCAACCAACACAATTTACCTGGCTCTGGCAGGTCAGTGCAGTGGGATCCTTTTTAAAAAAAAAAAAAAGTAAAATCATGACTTTTGAACAAATACAGCATGACCATGTACCACAGGTTTTATTTAATTAATCAATTAAGGAAGGAGCCAGTCCCATATTACAAGTAGTTCAACAATCCGCTTTTCTCCTCAAGTGTCGATAACTGACAAAGACCCTCTCTTCCTGAGGCCTCAGCATCTTAAGTAAACATTTTGATTCCATCTGATTTCTAAGATCTGTACTTGGGGCTCAAGGGGGAGTATGCGCATTGATTGACTTTGCTGGGCGTCCTGCCTTTAGGGCTTTTGCCTTGCTCTCCAGACCTGTCACTGACCCTGGCTTTCTTTTGCAGTGACAAAGTCCAGGCCCTTTCCTATGCGCAGCACACGCGGCAGCTCATCTCCTGTGGTGGTGATGGTGGGATCGTGGTCTGGAACATGGACGTGGAGAGGCAGGAGGTAGGTGTCGTGGCAGGTCACGGGGCCACTCCGTGGCTGCTGGGCTGGACTCTGCAGTACTGGCTGGGCTGAAAAATGCCTCGGCCTCATTTCTTATTTCTCCTATGATTAAATGTGAAATAAGACCTGTTATGTCAGAGAATAAAAGATTCTAGTAGAAAAGGAAATTCCTTTTTTTTTTTTTACTCCTTCCAAATTGGCGTGTAACATTCATGTAGTAGTGATTTCATAAGAATTTCGACCGAGACGAAGCTGTTTAGACTTTGAATCTGTTGCTCCATTCACAACCGAAGTTCAGGTGAGAAAAGAGGGAACCATCTGTTTTCAGACCATTATCCCTTAAAGTGCCCTAGGAACACAGAAGACTCGCTCGCGTCTTTTATGTTAGCCAGGGAATGGTGACTAATGTGTGAGAAATGGTATTTGGTGAAGTAAGAGTCCTTAGCTTGATATTAATAGAAATATCAGAAATAACTAATTGTTTATTTGTGCTTCTTTATAATCGTGCTCTAAACAGTTCTCCAGATGCAAATATATACACCGTCATTTTTAAGAATACATTTAAGTTTTCTTCTGGCATTCTGTTTTTGTGTTTTCTTTTTTCATCTTTAAGCATCTTATCAACGGACATGTTTACTAAATATCCCCTTGACAAGAGCTTTGAAGTTAGCCATATTCTCATTTCCCTAGAATTATGCTGGGTGAACTTTCCCTTTGACGGTGTATATTCATCTAATGTATTTCCTTGCAGGATGCAAGAATTGGAAAAGCAACACTTTAAAAAGACAAAAGCAATTTCCCACCTTCTTTCCATGCCCTCACCCCAATCTCATTTCAAGAGAGTAGTTGCTATTACCTACCATGTAATGCCTTTCAAATGGCAGTAATTAAATGCTTAAGAAGATTAAAGCCTGACTTGCTCAAACCATAAATCCGTGGGAGTTCTATTAGTAACTAATTAAAATGATCATTACTGTTAGGAAGTGGGGAATTGTAGAATATTGCTTTTGAAAGTACCACTTGGCCCCTTCAGTATAAAGGCAGGGAAATTGGTACAGCCATGAGACTGCAGATCCTGCATGACAGCCTGCTCTGGGCGAGGGAGGTCACACCTCATCTGTCCCCACTTCTTCCCAGGCCTAACTGACTAGACCAGCAGAGGCGGAGCCGCCAGGCTCTCTTCCCTGGGTGCACGCAGACTCCAGCCTTGATGGACAGAGGCCCAAAGGTTAGGATAATGATGTGCTTTCCAGAGATGAACCCAGTTGGTTGGTGGGCAGTCCTTTGAGCCATCTTGCTTAAATTATGCCCTTTGACATGCAGATACAGGGGCACTTGCAACTTGTTGACTATCTTGAATCTTCGGGTGATTCAGAGCCCCAGTGAGTAGAGAGGGTCCCAGCCATTTTTTTTTTTTTCAAGTGTCATATTTTACAAACCTAAATCCCCTGAGATGTATCTGTGGGGCTTCTGGGGGTCATGGCCAGTGCTGTGCAGTGCTTACCTCAAGAGGCCAGAGACATGTAAGGAAGCAGTCCCTGCGCTGGTAGGCTTTCTGGAAGAAAAAAATATATGGGAGAAGACTTCAGAAAACTATTACATGGTAAAAATGATGCGATTACAGTTGCTGTAGGATGGAACATTAGTGCTGGGCATTTAGGAAGGGGCGTTACCATTGTCGGCTAACGTTCTCAGCAGAGAGTTTGTGGAAGGACATAGGCGCTGAAAGATTGTTTGGGCCTGGCTATGCTCTGAGGGGCACAGGGAACACCACGAGGAAAGACAAGGTGAACGAGAGAAGTCGCGCCCTGTGTGCTGGTGCTCCTGAGCAGTAGAAGCAGTCAGAGATGATAGCTTGGCCGTGGGGGTGGCGTTGGGGGGCAGATGGAAGGCGGAGTGGCTGAGCCCACATCTCATAGGCTAAAGGTGTTTCTACTGTTAACGAAATCCATTTTTGCAAAAATTGTATCCTTTTTTAGAAGTATGGATAAACATGTTCTTTGTAGAGAAGTTACAGAGTACCCCTTAACAAATAGAAAACATGTCAATGGCTCAATCGGTTAAGCGGCTGCCTTCGGCTCAGGTCATGATCCCGGGGTCCTGGGATTGAGCCCCACGTCGGGCTCCCTGCTCAGTGGGGAGTCTGCTTCTCCCTCTCCCTCTGCCTGCTTCTCTGCCTACTTGTGCTCTCTCTCTATCTCTCTGTCAAATAAATAAATAAAATCTGTAAAAAAAAAGAAAAAAAAATTGCTCATAATAATACCACCACCCCAGGAATATCACCGGTAACATCCTTCCTTACAGTTTTCTCTGCAAAAACACGTGCACAGGGTTTGTTTTTCAGGTTGTTGTTTTTTTTGTTTTTTGTTTTTTTTTTTGACAAAAAATGGAATCATACTACACATGCTGGGTTTTTTTTCCCCTTTTCCTGTTCCTTACTCCCATTTCCCTCTTCATAGATACCCACTACAATGTATTTGATATATGTCCTGACCCTGCATGTTTCCTTATAAAAGATATAGTAGTGTGTGTGACAATTTTTTGTAAATCCTCCTGATTTTCCTGCATTGTGTTTTGAAAAATCACAACATAGATAAGTCTTTTAGGGATAAAATGTTTTTCCTGAAAACTGTATTATACATTTTGTTAGATCAGTCTTTAAACCGATTAGAACTTGAAAATTACAAAGCAAATCAAAGCTTACTTCTTAAGGACTCTTTGGTTTTAATAAAATAAATAGACCAAGAATTGGAACTCTTCAAATGTCACCTTCTTACTTTTCTTTTTTGAGACAATGTGTAGCTTTAGGTTCATTTCTGCTTGTAGGTAGGAGAATAGGCTAAATCCCCAAGTCTGTTCTGTAATAGGGCTTCTTCAGAAAAGGATTACATCAACAGAAAAAAGCTACAAGAAAAAATCTTGTAGAGAGAGGGGACAGGACATTGTTTGCTGCATTTCTCAAACTTGTTTGATCTCAGGCTTCTTTTATAGTAAGTGTCCTGTGAGTCAAAATGGAGTTCTCTGCAACTCACTTCTGAGAAACCCCGGGGTTGGATATATTTTTCCAGGTTCCTTAGGTTCAGTGATATGTGGAAAGAGATCTGTCCCTCATCCAAATGATAAATGTACAGAGTTGAACGTGGAACTCTAGAAACAGATATAGAATCACTGTATGCATAATCTGTAAAGATTTGCTAAAGAATAGCTTTAAGCTTAACATATCTTTTAAACCCATTTGACATCGTTTCGAGTACTCATGATGAAGTTGGGCAGTAGTGAATAAAGG
The DNA here is from genome assembly GCF_054177405.1 of Leptonychotes weddellii. Classification (NCBI taxonomy): domain Eukaryota; kingdom Metazoa; phylum Chordata; class Mammalia; order Carnivora; family Phocidae; genus Leptonychotes; species Leptonychotes weddellii. The sequence continues at coordinate 119,817,877 of NC_138371.1, read as the reverse complement.
CAGAATAGCGTGTGTTCCATGAGGCAAGGCACAGAGTCTCCAGGCTTGCTGGGCCCGGCCGTGAGCGGAGGGTGGACAGGCAGCTTTCCTGGGCACCCACTGCGGTCAGGTTGTATCCTCCAGTGCAGGTAGCTGTGCACATGTGGACTGTGCAGTTACACATAACTCTGTATAGCCAGAGCAAATCTAATTGCATGTGATCCGAGAATATGAGATAAAGTCAACATGGCCGTCAGAACCCTGTGCAAGTGACCTGGCCCCAGCCGCCCCCCACCCCCCCCGCCCGGCGCGCTGCTTCTACTCCTCGGGCCTTTACACTTCCTCTTACTTAAATAATTGATATTAATAATATTGTCTTGTTAGTCTTCCCTCATAAATTATAAGCCCCATGACGGGAGAGATTCTTTTTATCATCACTACATCCCCAGGGCTCGAGATACCATAGGCATTCAGTAGATGTAAATGACTGAGAATTCACACCTCCGTTTCCTAGAAACACGTCTTGATTCTGTAAGTTTCATCACTGTTAATGGCTCCGTTGTCCTCACTGCGTCGCATTGTGACCTGTTGTGTGCTTTATTTCACCAGACCCCTGAATGGTTGGACAGTGATTCCTGCCAAAAGTGTAATCAGCCTTTCTTCTGGAACTTCAAGCAAATGTGGGACAATAAGAAGATTGGCCTAAGACAGGTGGGTGATATGGATCCCTCATCAAAATGGAATAGAGAGGAGACAGCTTCACCTGTGAGCCTAGAACTAGCACCCCCAGGCAGGGGTTGTGCGGGGGACGGTGGGGGGGGGTTCAGGCGCTACCCTGGAGCCACTCTGAGAATGCACGTTCAGTTAGTCCCTTACCTACTGCAGCTCATTCCTCCTGGACTCAGTTTCTTTGGTGACTTGTTTCAAGTAGTTAAGATACGATTTTAGAATTCTAGTGGCATCTACGGAAATACACCTTAAAATTAGAGGGATCATGCTTAGCTCATAGTGGGACCAAACCATAGAATTATATAAGAGGTATTTATTTCTTCTTAATAATTTCACTTTCTCTCTTGCCATCTTAGTTTTAGTCATTTAGAGCTACTTGTAATCATACAGCATTTTCAGTCCGATTCATGGTTGGGTTTGGTCCTCCTCAGGGAAATCAGTGTTAGTCACCTAGTTGAGCATGGCCAAAGTGTAGACAGTAGATTGAACTGGATTGCATTCACACTGTCCTTCATCCACCGGGTGGTCCTCGAGTTCATGCTAACCGTAGCTGGGAAGGACCTAGGATGGGCGGGGGGGGGGCTGTGGTTGGGAGGTGGGGGTAGGGGGTGGGTGTGGTGACACAAACAGATGTGTTTCCAGCGGTTCTCCATTTGAACAAAGAGCCCAAAAAGAGAACGCAGCTGGTGTGTTCGTCCGTTTCCTGGGCGCTCTTGTTCAGCATCCTCAGCCGGATGCTGTTGGCCACGGCCGCGCCGACGTGGCGGGGCCGAGTTGCGGGAGCCCTAGCAAGCCTGTGCTCTCTCCGCCTCCAGCACCACTGCCGAAAGTGTGGGAAGGCCGTCTGCGGCAAGTGCAGCTCCAAGCGCTCCTCCATCCCTCTGATGGGCTTCGAGTTTGAAGTGAGGGTCTGTGACAGCTGCCACGAGGCCATCACCGATGAAGAGTGAGTTCCAGCTGGGCTAAGGGGCGAAGGTGACCCGGCACCGCAGCCGTGACCACCAGCGCCCTCGTTCCTGCTGGTTTCCGATACAGACCGTGGCCCGGGCGCAGAGCCCTCCTTTCTGCCAGGACATCCGCGCGCTCTCGTGAGATAGGAAAGGAGAGTCCGCATCAAGAACTCATGTCTTCTGTGCTCTTCCCCACCCCAGGGGCGGGTGCCCGGCCAGCAGGGGTTCTTCAGCCAGCCCTGCCAGCCCTTTATTTCCTTGAGAGTCGCTCCGGAGTGCAGGAACCCAGGCTTCATTTTCTAGCCCAAGCTGGTATTTTTACAGGAGCTCAATCAGCCCATAGGCTCCAGAGGCCGCATTTTCTCCGGAAGAGCTGAGCCGCTTTTTATCTAAGAGGCCAGTACCACTAGTAGTCCAGCGACTCAGTCTTGCTTGGTGGTCTTGCCCGATAATCCAGGACCTTAGGTTACTGCACGTCCCTGTGCTTTTGGGGGGGGGGGGTGTGTGTGTAAGGGCACTTCTGTGTTATCTCTTCAGTGCCGCTCATTGCAGACTGCCCCAGAGAGAAGCAGAATGATCTGCAATAGGTTCCCCTTTTAATGAATGACAGCAGGGTTTCCTAGGAAACTCGTCTGCCCGATTCTCCCCCACCTTGTATACGGTAGAATCATTTTAAGTACTAGACGGGTGTCTTGAAACAGCATGTAAATAGAAACGTATTTCAGATGCACCAGAGGAAGTCAGCATTTAAAGGAAAGTCGTGGCAATTAAGTATTCTCTTATGGATAACCCTAATGTATGTGTTTTTTTTCATTTTTCTTTATTCATATCAAATATAAATTAAGATGCCCTTGCATCAGTAAGCATTTATGTTCATTGATTATTTTCCACTCATCATATGTGATGAAATTAGAGAGTTCTTTTCATTAAAGAGCTGCAAGAGACTTTAGAGATATTCTAAATTAATTATTCATTTTATAGATAAAGACACAGACCCAGAGAGCCTAAGCAGCTGCACATTAAACCTAAATCTTGAATTCTAAATATTTTAAGTGATTATCTTAGGATACTGAAGACTGTCCCGTAGACCTAGCTACAGGTAAAACTGTCTTCAGAGAGCCCACTGCTGAGGGGTGGGTGCCCTTGAAGCCTGATGACAGACCAGCCGTCTCCTTCCCCATGTCCCTGTCCCCCTCCACATGTCGTCATTTCTTCTGCCTTTTCTGCATTGCCTCTAGATCACCTAGGCAGTCAACAAGCCTTCTTACTAAAACAATGCATAGATTAAAAAATACAAAACAAATAAAAATGTTTGTTTATAGATTGTTTTACTTGTTGAAGTGTTAGAATACCATAGAAAAACTAAACCTGCAGTTATACCAGGAAAATGAGGAGAAAGAATGGGTAACCCTTCAATTAGAATGGTATCTTAGGCTTTGTAACAGGTGCACTTTTTTTTTTTTTTAATAGGCACAGGTAGACTATTATACCAGCAGGTCCTTCTGAGATCAGACCTAGCAGAAGCACTGAGGTGTTTGTTTTAAGATTTGTCAGAGGCATAGATGAGATTTTCATAGGCTCTATCAGAGCAACAAGTAATCCATAAGACTTTGGGAAATGTCATCATCTCTTTCCCATTTTGGAGAAGATAAGAATCCTTTCACCTTTTAAAAAGCTGCCAGGGTGGCTCAGTCGGTTATGTGTCCGGGACTCTTGGTTTTGGCTCAGGCTGTGATCTCACGGTTGGGGGATTGAGCCCCGAGTCGGGCTCCAAGCTCAGCATAGAGCCTGCTTAAGATTCTCTCTCCCTTACCCTCTAGCCCTCCTGTTTGTGCACGCTCTGTCTCTTTCAAATAAATAAATCTTTTTTAAAAAATCATTAACAGTTTCCCAGGGAATAAAGGTAGATATGAGGAGCAGTTTTAAAGTGAAGCACTTGTCTTAGTCATTTGGCTGCACATTAGAGCTTCATGACACCTTAGATCTCTCCTTCATTCACGTGTCACCACTTTTCACTCTTGGAAACTTACTTTGCTCCTTCCAGACGTGCACCCACAGCGACCTTCCACGACAGCAAACATAACATTGTGCATGTGCATTTTGATGCAACCCGAGGATGGTTACTGACTTCTGGAACGGACAAGGTTATTAAGGTAGGACGCCATCTTCTTTTAGAAGTTTTCCATCTTTGGTCCTATGTCAATATACAGGAGCCCCAAGACTGTGTGAGGTCTGCTCACAAGGTTGCTCTCAGCAGTGAGCATTTTTGAGAACCTACCATGTGCAGGAGGGCCCTGCCTGCACACACCAAGACATGGCTCTTGGCTTCAGGGAACACGTCGCCTGCTGGGGACGTACTCTTTTTGATGGTTAATAATAGGTCCCGTATTCAGCAGCCAAAAGAGTGATACAGGCAAGAATTACCTTGAGAGCTCAGTAGAGGGAGATGGGGCTATTGGAGATGGCTTCAGGAAGGAAGGGGGGTTTGAGCTGAGCATTGAGTGAAAGGAAGGACTCGAATAAGCCAGCAAGTTATAAACAAGACCTTTTCCCCGTGAGATCAGTTAATCCAGAAGCATTCCTCCAGGGCCTGTCTGAGGACTATGCTGAGTTTATCTGGTGCCCCAGCAGAGGCCCTGGACAGGAGGGGCCACAGCCGCACCACGGGCTCGCCCCGCACACTGAGCGCTGCCACCCCAGCCGCTCTGGTCCCTTCTTGGAGGCAGCAGCAGGATGCGGTGGTTAAAATAACCCCCTTCGAAGCCACTAGGTCCCTGGGACTTTGAGCAAGTTTAAAGTAAACTCTGGGAGCCTCGGTTCCTTTCTTTTTGAAAAATGGGACATCTGGGAAGACTGTTTGGAAGACTGGATGAGAGAAGATCTGGAAGGGACACAGCACGTCCCAGGGGCCCACTGGGGGCCTGATAGATGTTCGTTCCCTTGCCCCAGAAGGGAACCTGATCTGTCAGATTCTGCACTAGCCGAATGAGAATTCCCCACGGCCGTGGTTTTGAAGTCTGTGTCAAACATTTTCATGGCAAAATACCATTTTATAGATGTAGAAATCATGTTAGTGTAGTACTGAGTTGCTTGGCAAGTTAAAAAGTTCACTTGTATTCAATGACAAGGACTGTTGATCCTCAACGCAATGGAATTTCAGTTCATCCTGCATTTTCTCTTCCTTTCCGCAGTTATGGGATATGACCCCAGTCGTGTCTTGAGGACACCCCAGGCGCAGACAGATAGCATTTACTCAAGAAACGGTTGTTGGAATCCACTTTATTACTGGGGCTGTCAGCAGACGCGTGAGAGTCCGAGAGAAGCTCGCGAGCCGGGCTGAGTTGGCATGGGAGCTAGTGAGTGGACACTGGCAAGGAGACTCTTTCAACCTGTTCATACAATAGAAAAGAAGATTTTTTTTTTTTTAACAAATGGTTTATACACTCTGGCTGTGCTACATTGTTTTGGGCATACTGAAAACTGTGTGGGGTGTTTAATCTGTATGTGTTTCTCACTTCCTTTTCGTTGTTGCTCTGTGTGTTAGAGAGATGAGGAAGGCATCTGTTGGGGGTATTTTTGGTCGTTATAAAGTCCTTTCCATGTCTCCTTCACATGGGCATGTATTCTGTGGTCGGCGTCCTTTTCCCTCCCTCTCTGTCACCTCCCCTCTGCTTCATGTTCGCCGGTGTATGTGTTTATATTGACACTCTTTATTCTCAGTGTTTCTGCTTTCACAGACCTCCTCTTCGACTGAGAGGTTCGGGAAACCATTCGTGTGGGTTTTCCGACTGACTTCTTGAATCACCTGAAGAGTAATCCGTTTGGAATGTCTAATGCATTCCTGTTCAGCCGAGTAGATGCGACCTTGTGCTTCTGCCTCGCTCAGTGTTCTGTCTGTGCTGTGAGAAAGCTGCTCCCGACCACTGTCGTCACAGAAGCGATGATTGTAACTCAGAGCTCCGACTCTCAGTGCCTGGGTCATTTCTCCTTCAGTTGGAGCCTTCTGAGCCTTTGATGTTTTCGTGTGATTCACATAGCTCTTCCTCATTTACAGTATTGAAAACAAACGCAACAAAACAAAAAAAACCCAAACCCCATGTCCTTCAGAAAAAAGTGTCTTTAAGATGTGTTTGTCCACGCGACATCACCTCTGAATTTGAATGTGCTCCTTCCTGCAAGATTGAATCCTGCTCTACTCCTCACCATCTGTATTTTCTTCCCCTTGAAAAACTAGATATTTAAAGATTTTTACCTTCATGTATTTTAGCAGAACACTTTGCACACTTTCATACTAAAACTGTGTGATCTGAGACATAAAAGGTACCGAGTCCTACAGCTTATACTGTGTTCCGGTTGGGAATGTTAAAAGAAAAAAAGAAAACAAGAAAGAAAAGAAAAAAGAGGGCTTTAGAAAATGAACACGAAGAACTCTAATTTTAAGGGAATCCAGTCAAACTTGACAAAGTGAAATATTCTTGTGTGTAGTGGCTCAAATGTTGAGTCCTTTTTAGAAATCTTATTTTCACCTGTTGGCAGCCGGCGTGTGCCGTGAGCCTGCCCCGTTATGTGCCCTTTACACATCCCACCTCATTCACCCTCACCTGTCAGGGGCGTCGGGGGACCACCGAGTCTCTTGAGGATCACCAGGTTCAATGAAGCCTTGCAGAGAAACAGGCCAATTACTTGCCCTTCACTATCCAAGCCGTCCTCATTATCTTGCTCCCTTCTGATTTGACAGGTTTTTGTTGGTGGTGTTTGAAATGCTCCCTATATCTATCTATCTATCTATCTATCTATCTATCTATCTATCTATCTATCTGTCTATCTTTCTGTCTTTCTTTCTTTTTTTTTTCTTTTTTTTGGGGGGGGGGAAGCTGTTTTTTCCCCCTCACGACTATTAATTACTTTTCTTTCCAACCGGGAAGAGTACTACCCTCCATCCTTGGCTGCCATACTCCCATTCTCTGAAGACCCCTGACCCGCGTGCTCCCAGGGCGGGACTTCTTCCTAGGGATGGCTCTGTCGCCACAGCCATGGGAAGCAGGAGCGGTGGGTGTGCCCCGTGCAGCCCTGGCACATGGCGGCTGTCATCTGAGACATCAGACCAGCTCATGTGACCACACTCTAAGGTTGGACACGCGTGTACACACATGCACGCACGCACAGAAGCGGTTTCCACTTGTCACTTCGCTGTCCCCTTCCACACTACTCTTGGTTGCCATCAGTCAAAGCTGTTAGAATTAAGCTGAGTCTTGTCTGCATGATTGTGAGAGACCTTTAAAAAGGGAATGAAATTCAAAATACTCAAATATCTATTTTATAGTTTACTACTGGAACTTGGAGCCACGTACTAAGTTGTACATAATAGAGAACCATGTGTTGGGAACGAGTAATAGAACGAATCGCTGTGTTTTCCCTTCCCGAATTTCGGAGCGTGGCCCGTATGCAGAGAGGGAAGACGGTGTCAGGGAAGCAGTAGATCAGTGCCCAGCGAGGCTGATGGGCTCTGAGTTAGGTCCAGAGGAGCTCGCACCCCACTGGGGAGGCAGATTGTCCCTGCTGGGTCACGAGTGTCCACCGCGGTTACTCTGGGCTGCAACCTCGCACTTCACTGCAGCCATCTCCCTCCCGGCGTGGCTCATCCCCAGCCCGCAGAGCCACTCAGAGCCACTCAGAGGTTGAAACCACTCGCCACCTCATTGGGGATGAGAGTCCCGATCAAAAACTACAGATAGATCATAGTATCCCCCTCTCTGCCCTTTTCTTTCTCCTTATGTGTGTGGGTGCTTGAATTTGTTAAGAAGTATTTAGCAAACCAACGGTGTGTGTTTGTGATACTGTGAATTCTTGAGTTTTACGATGAGTGTCTCCACCATTTTTTGTAACTCATGGAGAGAGAGATGCTGGTGTTGGGTGTCTTCCCAGCATTTTATGGGGCAGTGGCTTCACTCATTAGGAGTGAAAGCTGACGCCAGCACTTGTCTTTTCTCCTGTCATAGTTCTTGTTTTGCCCTCTTGGAATTGCACTTTACGTATATTTTTGCTCTGTTACTTCAGCAGTTCTGGCAAGGAATGCCTAACATGGTCATGTCGGGAAAGTGGCAGGACTGCACATCTCATGCACAGACTTTTGTTATGCAGTTGGTAGGATAAAACCAATCACATGCTCTTGGTTTCTCCAAAGAAATGTTACTGGAACCTTTCATGGTCTGGGTTTGTGTCCACAGTAGCAAAGGTGGTTTTACATTAAGTACTTGGAATTGCATGTCTTTTTATATGATGTCAATCAATGATGTATTTCTCATTTGATGTTTCAGTTATTCAAGGAATCATAGAATCACAAAACCGGAAGGGATCTTCAGAGATCTAGAATGTTCCAAGCAGAAAACATTTAGTCATCGCAGGCAGTCGGATATAGCTAAGGTGTCAACAAGAGAATCTAAAAGTTTTAAAGAATTTTCCAGGGACACTTGCTTTTGGGCATTAACTACTAATGGCATGACTAGGAGGAATGACCTCTAGGCAGCTCTCAGGAACCAGACCTGATCCTCTTACGGGTGAATCTGACACTTCTGTTGGCCCCAGCCCTGTTTCTGAGGGGGTGGGTACTATGCAGTGCGGCAGTTCTTGCAGGTCTTGATCAGCATAAGCTCCTTCCGACACTCTTCCTCAAGGACCCCTCCCGAGCAACAAATCCAGGTGGAAGTCTGAGGGCATTGAAAATTCATCTCCCCTGTCGTCTGAAGGCCGGCCTTGAGTGAGTCTGAGTCTACAGCCATTGCCTTTCTTAGGAAACATCACCTTTTCATGGTTTGAGATTCATTTTTAAAAAGCATAATTTATTTTTGCTTAACATTAATCCATTTTTAAAGCCTGGAGATTGACTTTTAAGTAAAGGGATAGCTCTAAACGATGTACCAAAGTTACTGGACATAAATATTCATTAACTGAGATTCCTTTGATTTTGCTTCTTCATAGTTTAATCGTATATAAGTGATCTCGTTCACTAAGATACGTATTTTAAAGTAAAAGAAAGCACTTTGCCAAACAGTCTTTTTCTCTCCTTTAAAACAGTGGTAAATTTTAACCGACAGTGGATATCTATTCAGTTGATTGGGAAACACAGAAATTAAGTCCATTTTAAACACGGAGTTCTCTTAGACGATCCTCGAGAGTGTAGCCCATTTCAGCCATTTGTAGGGCGCCTGCTGCAAGACAGGCTCTGAACTAGGCCGTGGGGGGCCGGGGCCCATTCCCTGGCCTGGGCAGAGGCCACTCGAGGGAGTGGATGGGTCATGTCAGTCCCATGGGGTCCGTTCTGTGATAGAAGTGTGCACAGGGTGCCCGCCCCCCAGCAGAAGGACCTCTGAGCGGAGGGTTAAAGGTGCAGTTGGAGTGAGTCCAGTAGGGAAATGATGTGCAGGCTGCTGAGACAGAAACAGGCCTAAGATCTGGCATCAGCCTGGTGCACGGAGGCCACAAGTGGTTTGGAGTTGCCAGAGAGTATCACGTGCTCGGCTGCAGTCCGGGGGGGGAAGGGCTTGGGGGGGGGGGGCTGTGTCTGGTTCCCCATGACCTCAGAGGGAAGCAGCACACGGAGCACCATGAGAGCTTCGCTCAGCGTTTGAGAGTCAGGTTTTCCTGCAGCTGACTGAGGCCAGTATCTAAGCTTTTTGTTTTTTTCCTTTAGAGAGACCTGGGATGGTTATCTTAAAATGACCCATGGCAGCTAATTTTTTAACTTTCTGGAGGCACAGCCCCACCCCGGAGGCCGTGAGGTGGTGCTGGTGGCCACCACATGCGTGGACTTGGCCTGGGAGAACGCACAAGCTAATTCCCTTACGACACAGGTGGGCCAGGCTCAGCTGCTCCCCTTTGACAAAGGAAAGACCATGCCGGGTGGTAGGAGACTGTTCTAGACAACTGCAGCATCACAGGTGTACGCAGAGCCAAGCCCGTTGGTGCGTAAGCAGGCGGCCGCCCTCCATTTCCCCGCTGGTCTGAATTGTTCCTGCAAGTCATGGGTCTTCTCAGTGCAGTGTGGGAAACGTGCTAAGTCCTCACCGTAGTGCGTCTCGCCACCTGGAAGGGAACATTCCCACAGGTCAGAGGCCGTGAGAAGGGCTCAGGCAGCGCCCCCTCTGACACCTGACTCTGCCCAGCAGGGGCGTCCCAGCACCCGCCCCCCCACCTCCCCACGAGGCTTGGCACTTTCTGGTTCTTGCCATTCCATCCATTTGCCTTTTTCTTTCACTGCCCAAGTGTCCTGTGTCCGTAACTTAATTCAGGAATATCCGTGTTCATTTTTCAACTTCAGCTCAACTTCACAACCGAGAATTATATACATACCACCCCTTGGGGGTTTTAGTTTGTAATTTTGCCTTTAAACATGATCCTTTCCACTGAGAAGCCTATTTAGGCCTAACACACAAAAGCAGTCCCTAAGAATATGATCTGTCCAAAATTGGAGTGGGATTCCTCCTTTGTGTTTCGCACACCAGGGAATGTTGGAACACACAGTAGAGAGTCCCTTGTCAGAGACGGGGGCGGGCGGCTGAAGCCTGGAGGAGGGACTGGATTGGATGCTCGTTCTTGAGACCCCTTCCGGTCCTGCGATCCTGTGATTCCATGAATGTTTATTGTTGGACTAATGGCTGACTTTACTCCGACAGGTGGGAGTATAGTATCGGGAGGTCTTTGTCTTCTGTCCTATCAAGGAAATTGCTCTCTACATTTTTCCATCGAGAGGTCTGGAAAAGATGATGAAGGTGGAAGTTGATCATGGTACCATCTCACTAAAAAATAAGATACCTCAAAATGTTCCCCTTTGTGACTCAAAAACGGTAGCTGACTTCCTTGGGAGAGAAAGTGGCAGAGAACCACAGGTTGGTTTAAAGGTTAGATTGAGAATCTGACCTTGATATTTTTTTCTCCTGGTTCTCTGGGAATCAGAAGAGGGTGAACTCTAATTCAAAAAGGGAAAATGGTTTGCAAAGCATATTTCATTTACATGCACGTTTTTTCCTCCCATTTGAATAGATGGCAGCCTTAGGTCCGTAGCATCCACCTGTATGAAGTCTAGACCAAACACTTGTGTCACTGGTAACCACGGTACTCGTCCTGTATTTGTGTTGGACGCCATTTGCCTTGCCTTTTAAACGACTTATTTTCATGTACTGTCATTTCGCAAAAGAAAATCTTTATATGAAAAGTACAAAAACTGTTATTAACTAGACAACGGGGAAGGTGCTCGCCCCCTGTTCGTGCCTGCCTACCTACCGCTGTCCCTAACCAGGGCAGCGGACTCTTCCATGCTGCACGCCGTCCGTCTGGGGCCCCTGTAGAACCCGGCTGCAGCAGGCATGTTACTTCATGGATATCTTTTTCTTTCTTTTTGAAATGAGATTCCCCAAGGGGTCAGGTTGAGGATGTCATGAGCCTGAAGCAGGAACAGATTTCTCAGATGCGGTTCTAGCAGAACCCTTCTGGCATCGCCATGCTCTCTGCCACTGGAGACTTTGACATTGACTTCCTGACTGAGCAGGTGGGACTGAGCAAGAATTTCTTAACAATGTTAAAATGCCTGTGTCCGGTTCTGCGTTCAATGCTGCTGGATGTTGTGAATGTTTTTAAACTCTGCTCACGTTCTCACTGTGTTACCTCTAACCGAACCATGCCTGTGGCCATTACCAATGTAAGACTCTCAATGCAAAGTTGCCTCCACGGTTTAAAATAAATCTCTGTGGAAACCTTCCTGCAACTTTTGTCCCATCATTGTTGTCGTCAGGCTGAAACACATACACCCCAACAGTCCTGCTTTGGTGTTACCCGGGTGAGGGAAGGTAAGTCTCTGGGCTGCTCCTGCACCTGCCTAGACCCCAGGGAGAACCGCAGGCTGGTGAGCCACCATTTGCCCCGGACTCTGTGCACAGCAAATGGGCTGTGGCCACGTAGTCCTATTTATTTTCTTGCTCTTTCACGTAAGTCTGCTCTAACCGTAGTTAATAAACTTTCCAACTGAGGAGAAAGGACTTCAGGGCAAATACAGCTAGGAAAAGCCTCTCTGAAAACTCAGGAAGCCCATTTTACAGATAGGAAAACATGTGAGAAGAAAACAGTGGCTTGCACGGCATTGAACAGCCAGTGAGTGGGGGAGCTGGGGTGCCCTTCAAACCATGGCCCCTGTGACTAGTGGCCCCTCTCCCCCAGCCCCTTTGTGCCAACACAGCCCACCCCCACCCCCCACTCCAGAGGCCCCACTTTCTTCAGAAAAGAAGGGATGCAGTCAAATGGAGCCGATGCTCACTGCCCTTTCCGGGCAGACGCACCCAGAAAAACCCCTTCCTTGGGGCTCCTTGGCTGACAGCCTGGGTCTGAGTGCCTCTGAGGAACCGCCCATCTGCCTTTTCCTCCCCTATGGATGATGAGTGAGGGTTGTTCCGCTCTGAACACCAGGAATGTATGTAGATATTCCTAAATCTGGTTGATTTTGCTACAACTTTGCAGTCATTAGGAGGTAAAGTGGTATAATTTAGAAGTTTTTTCAAACTAGCACTAGAATGCCAGGTGCATTATCGAAGCCGCTCCTAATCTTAAGCAGATGTAATTTGTTTATGTAAATATGCACTGTCCCATAATCCTGCTCTGAGCCTAGGGCCACACAGGGGACACACGACAAAGGCAGCGTGGGGCCCTCCCCTGGAGGACAGACGTGCACAGCCTGTTCGCACATCTCCCTCCTCCGACCCTGCTTCCCTCAGACCAACAGTGTGGGGTGATCTTGAACACGGAATTGTTAAGAAAACCACATTCTCAAATAAAGGAGAGATTATACGGGAGGAAAAAAAAAAGCCTGCCACAGAAGATGAAGGTTGGCTTGTTCCTGGCCCCGGTCATCCTTATTTTAAAGTAAAAGTTCCCAGTCACCGAAGTTCCTCGGAGCTACAGTGGCATCTCTAGGAGGGAGTAGAAGTGACGTCTGCTCACTGGCCCTTGGTCCATACCTTCTCTGGCCCCGAGCTGGCCCGGCCTGGCTTGCTTACTCTGAGCCGCTCTCCCGGGATTTCTGTCAATTCCTCCTCTTCAGCTGGTGACGAGGCTGTCCTAGCAAGAGGCAAGTATGTGGAACAGGGTCCCGATCTAACAGCGAGGGGAACGCAGCTGTGAGAAGGGCAGCTCCCCGACTGGCCTGTGCCTGTGGCCGCCAGGGCCCTAGATCAGTCAGGTCACTGACACCCGCCCAGGGCCCCCACGGGCGTGAGGGGCCGCCCCTGCCCACAAGGGTCCCCACGGGTGAGGGTCCTGACGTGCTACAGGAGGGAGACCGAGCAGGGGAGAACAGGAGTCAAGCGGAGTGTGACTGACTCAGACCCTGCGCAGGCGCCGAGGGAGCGTCTCCAGACGGGGGTGTGGTGGGGTGGGGCCTGCGGTGGGTGGGAGTGCGATGTGTTCAGGAACTGGCAGGTGGTAGCCAGGGGAGGGGCGACCACCCTCACCGCCACCGGGTCACCAGAGCCTCATAACAGCTCAGTGAGGGTGGTTGTCCATGATGGACCAAGATCCAGAGAGAAGACCCTGGCTTCGCCCGAGGTCAAGTGTTCTCTGGTGCCCTCTCCTCCCAGCCCACGTCCTCTCCCAGAGCTCGTCCGTCGGGACTCGGCCCAGCTAGAGAAGAAAACCTTAACGGATAACGGCCACCAGAAATAGAAAAGCAGAGTCACGGCTAACTCGCTTCCCAGTGCTGCTTTGGACGGATCCCATTCCCCGGGGTTCGGTCAGCTTCCCAGATGACCTTTCACCTCCCGGGGGATCACCTTTACCCAGGGCCCTCGGGGCCTGGCCTCGCCCAGGACTCTGATGACAGGGTTCACAACCTGAGGACCTCTGTTCTCCAGGGACCCACTGAGTTCAGAAAGATGGGGGGAAAACGGGGTGTAAAATCAGGTGAGGCACTTTTTACAAAACCCACCCCAACAGGCAAAGGACACGTCTCACCAGCAAAGCCTGGGCACAGTCATGGGGGAAGGGGGACAATCCCACCCTATCCTGAGTTTCATGGAGGGGAGGGTCCACCTTGAGAGGCCCCCAGCCTGAGTTAGAAAAAGAGGGTTCACAGACAGACAGGAAGTCCCCTTGAAAGAATCTGTACGGAGGTGTGCGGGGTGGCAGGAGCGAGCCCAGCCACGGCACGCTGTCTCTCTCCCCACCCCCACTGCGTCCCAGAGCACACCCTGTCCTTGAACTTGGTGTGGAACCCCCTTACTGACAGACTCACAGCCATGAGAAGAAAGTACAGAGACGCAGACAGAATTCTCAAGTGAAGAGATTGTGTGCTTGGCTTCTTTCTAATACCAATACCACTAATAAATAATACAAAGGAATGTGATCATACACTCCTCTCTCTTTCTCCTTCAAAACAGCATCTAGCCAAGCTGCTCAGGTTCCAGAGATTCTTCTTACAAAGCCCCTGAGCTCTCGCCCCTCGGCCTGGGTGGAAAGTCCTGCTCCCCTGAGCCTGGGACTGTGTTGGCTCCTGTGTCCTCCAGGCTCTGGGACATGGACACCCATGCCAGCCCATCCCCCGAGAGCAAGATCCTCTGCGGAGTCCCTCGCCCCTCTGCATGCTAAGACACAGGGTCTCCTTCCAATGCTGGGAGGGCCACACTGGAGGCCAAAGGGGATTAAACACTCAGACTCCTGCCTCCTGAGTTAGCTATCTCGCTCAAATGAGTCTGGCCTCTCTGAGGATCCTGGCTGATGATTTCTTGGATTGCTGAGGTGTTTTCTTCTTTTCAGGGAGGAATATAGTAAGAAGGGAAAGAGCTGTTCCTCTGCCAAGTCGCTCTGCCTCATCCTCCCACCCCATCCTGGCCCCAGACTACACAGAGGTTCCTCACCTAGTGTCACCCCCACCCAGGCCCCAGGGCTGGCTGCAGACTACACCCCCGTTTGCCCACAGACCTCGGGGAACACAGTGTCCCTGCAGTGAGCACATTGGGAAACAAAATCTTGTTCTCTTGTGAAGCCAATGAAAGAAAAAAAACCAGAGTAAACATTTGAGAGCTGTAATGAGATCAGAGGATTTTAGAGATAGAAAGGAGCATATAATCTGGGGGCCTTATTTTTTAAATTAAAACTAAACTTCTTTTTACAGAAGCAGTACTTGTTTATTATGGAAGACTGAGGAAATACTGATGAACAAAAAAATGGCATTTGAAGCCTTCTGTTGTCCCACTCGTGGAGGACAAGATCCATGTGCTCAGGCCCCTGCCCAACCCCCGTCAGGCCTCCCAAGTCCACAGACGGACGGGCTGCCCACACCCAGGAGGCCCCGTTGGTGCTCTGTGACCTGTGGGCGACAGATGGCAAACTGCAGATCCAGGTGGTGGGCTTGCAAGCACAGATTTTATAAGCACACAGGTTGACGTTGGAGTTGTCAGGATGACGTACCTGGGAGGAATAAAGCGGCTGGGGGCTCTCCGTGGCCTGATGGCGCTCACGGGCAGGCAGAGCCACACATGTCTCCCTTAGGAAGGGGAAAGAACTGAGAAGCCAGTCTCCCAGCAAGCCTGGCCTGAGTCTCTCCTGGTGTGTGTGCTTCCCTGAGAACATCCCCTTTGCATTTAGAACAGGATATGCAAAGCTTCCTCAGATCTGTGCATCGGAGGGCGAATCTGTGCCAAGTCTCCAAGCCAGGTCTCCGTGGGATGCTCCACAGCACCAACACACGCCTTTTCCTAGGGGGGCGTGGGTGTAGCAAAAATCAGATCATAAGGCACGCACAGTTTTGGAACCGGATCTCTTCATTTAATGATATAGTGCAGACAATTTTCCTCTCCCACAGACATTTATCTATGGCAGAGTTTTCAGGTTGGAACAGATTTCTTGTACAGGTGTTCCATAATTTATTACCTCCCTCTCCTCTCACTAGTGCTGCGATGAGCAGCCTCATTTTCCAGATCTTTAATTATTTCTTAGGATGAACTCCAAGGATATCTATCCAAATGTTAGGCTTCTGAGAAACTGGCTTTCGGAAAGGGGACAGCAATGTTGGAGATTGTGCTCCCGGAACGCTGTGGCGGGCCCGCGGGGACGGCAGCCTCTGTGCTTGGTTCCCCGCCTGTAAACAGGGCGACAGCAGTGCCCCCCTCACGGGGGTGGTGAGGCCACATGCAGTGTATCCAGGGGGCACCTCCGGTGTCTGGGGGGTGGGGAGCTGGGGTGTCTGCTGTGACTGCGGCTGGGTTTAGTTGCCTTGTTTGGGGAGGAGGTCTCTCCTCTTTGAAAGTTCCTCGTAGAGTTGGGGAAGGCAGATCCCTAAGAGAGCCCCGCTCCCCTTCCCTGCCCTTCCAACAGGCTCCCAGATAATTCTGATTGTCTCCTTAGGGATGATTATTTACCTTTGCACACTCATTATTTCGAGAAACCTGGGTGGGGGTGAGGTGGCCTGAGCCTGTCCCCAGATCCCCAGCGGTCTCCCGTTGACTTCCCTGGGCCCCTGTTCATGCCTCTTGGGCCCGGAATGCCCGCATTTACCAGCCCCCTTGGCCACCAGGCCGCTGTAGTCGGGAGGGCTCCCGGAGGAGGGGGCACCCTAGCTGCACCCCGACCCCAGCACCGCTCCCCTCCGCCACGCACAAGGCAAACCGGAGACAAAAGCTCTGCTTCTGAAGCTGAAGCTTCTCCCTTTCTCGTACCAACGTGCCCCTCTTAAATGGAAATGAAGCAATTCCCCAGTCCTCATTACACTGGTTTTAGGTCATTCCTGGGGAGATTCAATCCTGTGGCTGCTCAGATATTTTTAGATGAACCGAAAGCCGCATGGAAATTAAAGGCTGCGACCTCCCCGGCGTGATGAGCCCTGGATGGCCGAGTGCCCTCGGGCCCACCGCTCCGGCAGCGGCCCCGGCTGCCTCTGCACAAGGGCGCAGGATGAGCACCTGGAGAGGGAAGGCGCCCCTAGGTGCGAGGCAAGGGAGCTGGCTGGGGGCACACACAGCAAGCCCCCACCCGGGCCCGTGTGGGACGGCAGTGTGCACAGATTTCGCCCTTGACCTCCCGGTCCTCCTGATCTGGTCTTTATGGGTGTCTCAGTGGAACCCAGTGCTGCACCCTGGCCCCTCCTCAGGAGGCGGAAGGAGCACAAGGGAACTCCAGTGATGATGCCCGAGAGCACGCTGCATGCTGCCTGGGGGCCACCCGAGCCCCTGCCCGTGAAGTTAGCGCCCAGACCTGCCCCTTTCCCAAGTGGGTTGTGCCCCTCTGTTCTCTGCTGTACGCACTCCGGGTGAGGGCAGGGTCTGTCCCGCGGGCTGTCGAAGCTCAGGCCCCCAGCGCAGGCTAGCACTGAGCACGTGTCCAGTCATACCTGAACTAACTCCTGCCTTGGCGTGTGGGACCCATACCTGAGATGCTTGGAACACCCCCCCACCCCGCACCCCACGTGCACCTCCACTGCATCACGGCTGTTGCCCAACCCCGGGGCTGCTTGCTCATGCTTTGCAAAGAACTCCATCCGGGCCTCTTTGATGAGTGAGTGGTTTATTCCCATGCTCCCTGGGAAAACTGTAAAGCAGTGTGGCTCTTTGGAACGTCAGGATTTTGAGTCATGGGAGATAATCCACCAGGATTGGTCTGCAGGGTCAGTGAGCAAAAGTGGGGCACACTCAGGGCGCACAGAGGGCAGAGGTGGAGGTGGGAGTGCCTGGCAAGGCAGCCCTCCGAGACAGTCGACACCAGCAGCAGGGAAGCTGATGGGTGCTGGCAGCCTCACACACAACGAGGGAGCCCCACCGGGTGCGTTTAAGGGCAAGAACGTCAATGTGGAAGTTCTGGATCGGGCTTTTAGAAATAGCTGTCACACCTGACATATGGAGGTACGACCATACCTAAGATCAGGTAAGAGATCTGGACGCTTGCCTTTCATTCCTCCAGGATGGACGGTGCACGCTCTTCACAGTGAGCCCAGGGAACGTGGCATGCTCCTGTGGCATCTGTCGCTGGGGAGCCCAGCGCCGCCCACAGGGGAGAAGAGTGACCTCCCGCCATCCTTATTCCCTCTGAGCCGTGCAGGCCAAGGGCACCTCTGCTAGGCTCTCTCCTGCTCAGGGGTGGGGAGGGGGGCACCAGCCCTCACCAATTTCTTTGTGGGCGAGCCTGGGAAACACCAAGAAGAGAGGTGGCAGCTTTCGTGGCTTCTCCCAAGAGCATAACGAAGACCCCTCGGGTCTGAGCACAGTCATGACTGGCGCCTCCAGAGGGGGGCTCCTCGGGGCCAGGGAACTTTCCAGGTGCTGCTGGCAACTGCTAAGATCCAAATTAATGTGTATCCCAGAATCAGCCTTGTTTTGGAAAAGAGCCCATGTGGTACATTAATAAAATGCAGTCTTGACAAAACCGCGTCACTCACCTTGTTCTGTGCATGGACCCTCGTTCCACTAAGTGCTGTCCTTTCTGATTGTAGATCATGGGTGTTCAATTTCGGAACCAACATTCCTCCCGAGGAGACTGGTACCTGAAATAAATATGATAGACATTCACAAACAACAACTTACAAAACCCTCCCAACCCTCTTCTCTGTCAAGCAGTGTATTAATTTTCTTGTTGGTGATGGAAGAAATGACCACAAACTTAGTGGCTTAAAACAACGCAGATGCATTTTCTAGGTTCTGGAAGTCAGAGGTCTGAAATCAAGGTGTCAGCAGAGCTGTGCTCCTCCTGGAAGTTGGAGGGGAGAATCTGCGCCTTGCCTTCTCGAGCTTCCAGAGGCCACTTGCTCTCCTTGACTTGTGACCGCACCACCCAGATGACCTCTTCTTCCAGCCGCGCATCTCCTCCTTTTCTTCTGGCTCTCCGGCCTTCCTCTTATAACGACCCTTGTGATGATACTGGACCCACCTGGATAGTCCAGGATACTCTCCCTGTCTCAGTATCACCTCTGCAAGGTCCCTTCCTGCCAAGGAAAGGTGACATAGTCATTGGTTCCAGGAACGAGGACATGGACATCAGGGGTGGGGGGAGCGGTCATTCTGCCCACTAACGCAGAGAAAAGGCAGCGTCCGCAAACTGCCTTCCTCCTGGTTTCTCTGATTTGGGTCATTTTAACCCATTAGGAGAGAACCGGCTCCATTAGCCCGGCCCCTCCCATCTGAGCAGCATGTTCTCAGGGAAATGCACCTGCCCACCCCTGACCTGAATGCCTTCTGCAGCTGCCCCTGCTCTCCAGAAGCCTCCCTTTCCTGATGCTCTGCCAACTCTCAGATGACATCAGGGCAAAGCCTTCGGTGAGGGCTGGGGTCTCTAACACGGCTCGTGGATGGTTCTTCCTCCCTTTCCACAGGGAATTCATAGGCCATGTGTGGGCATCAGCCACCCAGCCGTGACAGGAGGTGGGAGTAGGGAGACGAAGGTGCTCTTCGGAGCGGGCTTCTGAGAAGCCTCTACCGCCCAAATGAGGATTCAGGAATCCCAGTCCACATGTCAGGAACTCCTGCTGAAGTATGTGTGTCCCGAGGAAGAAGCACCAGGCAGACCCCCATCGTGACCTCCCAGCTGTCTTCAGCTCCTCTCTAGGCCCACCCAGATGCTGTCCAGTCTGGCCCCTGACTGCCTGGTTTCAGGTGACCAGAGAGAAAGCCCATGGGCCCACCGGACAGAATTCGGTTCCTCCCATGGATGTGGACAACATGCCCCCCTTAGGACAGTTGGGGCAGCAAATGTGGGACCACCGACTTGCCATCAGGAACAAAATCAAACCTGGAGAACTTCCCAAGAGGTCAACTCGCTGCTCTGGGGTCTAGTTCTTCCTGCAATGCAGGGATCAGGGCAGTCGTGAGAATATACACACCTGAGGAGGCAGCGTGCTC
Organism: Leptonychotes weddellii; assembly: GCF_054177405.1. Taxonomy (NCBI): domain Eukaryota; kingdom Metazoa; phylum Chordata; class Mammalia; order Carnivora; family Phocidae; genus Leptonychotes; species Leptonychotes weddellii. The sequence continues at coordinate 119,798,355 of NC_138371.1, read as the reverse complement.
TGGCAGGGTGGCGGGCAGCGGACTGTGCCGTGGGGCCCTGCCGCTCAGTGGCCCTGGAGGAGGGTAAGTGGCCCCCTACGCTGCCGTCCCCCACCCACCACCCACCACCCACCACCCACCACCCCAGAGTGTTTTCAAATCCAAATGCTGTCACTAGCCCTGTGATGCTTCCTTCTCTGGTCCCATGACACTTTCCTCTCCCAGGACTGGGGCCTCCTGTCCCGAGAGGAAGAGGAGGGGGAGATACCAACTGCAGCGCAGTCTAGGAGCCCACGGTGGGGAGAAGCTGATACATGCGTGTATGTTTGTTATATCTGGTCTGCGCACAGAAAAGGACGAGCAGGAAATAAGAAATTTAGCAATACTGCTTACGTCCCCAGGGTGGGATGAAGTGAAACATTGGCTTTCTTTGCTATCCATTTCTGCACTCTTTGAATTAGAATATTTTACAATGAGCATATAATTCTAGGATTATTTCTGTTATCATAAAACATACATTTTTAACAAAATGAGAAAAAATACTATTGAAGTGTATGTGACCTGGAGAGATAGTCACACTATACAGAATAAGAAGTTGCAACACGGCAGGCACAACAGAATCTCATTTTTTGCGAGGAAAGGTGTCGAAACAGGAAATATCTCCAAGGATGATATTTTGGTGCGCTAAACTGTTTAAAATGCTTATCTTTGAATGGTGGGACTCTTATTTATATGTCCTCATGCCTTTCTGTATTTTTTTAATATTTTTTTGTTTTTTATTATTTTTTAAAGATGTATTTGTTTATTTTGAGAGAGAGAGCGCACGTGCATGCTCATGTGTGGGGCAGGGGCAGAGGGAGAGAATCTTTCAATCTTTCAGGCTGAGCGAGGAGCCTGAAATGGGGCTCAATCCCATGACCCATGAGATCATGACCTGAGCCAAAACCAAGAGTTGGACACTTAACCGAGCGAGCCACCCAGGCGCCCTATCTGTATTTTTTTTTTTTAACATGAGGTAGGAAACACACGAGGGTTCCAAATGGCAGCACCCTGGGCTCTTTTCTGGGCCACTGCTGGGAGTTTCTGCTTGGCCAGCTCCACCCACCGCTGCCAGTTCCTGGCTCAGACCCGAGCCCGCCGGAGAAGCCTGGCACCACGGACAGGGCCCTTGAGGGCGCTCAGAGTCTGGATCTGGGCACCTACCAGCAGTGTGACGGAGGGCGAGTCACCGTAGCAACTTCAGCCTTGGTTTCTTTACTTGTAAGAGGGAGATCAGAGCTGGCCAGCCCCCCTCCCAGGATCAGAGGGGTTTGTAGCACGAGAAAAACGCGTGCGTGGGCCGGGAAGCTCTCGGTGCGTGTCTGTTGTCGATTTCATTTCTGTCTTGTTATTTGTAATTCCGAGTTTTGACTTTCATCCCAGATAGCATTCTTAGGTGTCCATGTCCCAATTTATTTTTGGAGGGGCCTGCCTTGTTAGTATATGTGGATTTTGAAGTCTCATGAACACTTGGTCTCCAACAGCTGTTCCCCTCCATCCAGTGGCCTTGAACACTTTCTTTGTATTCACTGCCCGTGGCGCTCTCTGTGATTTAATTTGCGAGAAGCAGAAAGGACCTCTGCCAAAAGCTATCGGCCCCGTCAGCCTGCCACGACGGATTGTCATAAATGACTCCTGAGTAAAGGAAATGAAGGCTAGAAGGAGGGTCCACACAGCAGGCCTGCAGCTCCCTCCTCCGGGAGGCCCAGCTGTCCATGCCCAGCGAGGCTGAGGGCTGGGCTTGCTCACCGGGCCTGTCTGGGCACACCTCCTCTCTCCTGGCCTTGGATGCAGGAGAGCCAGGGTGAGCCCCTCTGCTCCTCCCCACCCTACCCAGGAGATGGTTGTGTGTTTTGTTTCCTGCTTCATCCCCTAGGAGAACACACCTGATTTAAATGTTAACAGAGTCACCTGCAGGAGGATTGGCTGCACCATTCATCCTACCAAATTCTCTCCTCTAGGGTACAGCCAAGTGGTAGGTGCTTTTTAAAGACTCCTGGAGAAACAGCACAGTTTTTAGCAACAGGCCCTTCAAGGGCTTCTCTATCTTTTTAAAATCTCACTCATCCCAAATCCGCAAAACAGGCCTTTCCCTGCCCTTCTCCCATGCCCACCCACCTGCCAAAGGAGCAGATCTGAGATATCATTTGCTTCTGTGTGCTTTCTGCCTCCCAGATCACCAGCTTCATCATTATAAAGAACCTGTGTAGCTCTTCACACGCAGCACACATTTCTCCTCCCTGAGAAGGAGGTGAAGCATCTTTTTTTCCTGACCACTAGTGATTTATAATCCTTGTGACTCCCAGCTGGGTTTCTGAGGCCCTGCCCATGTACCTTCAGAGTCTTTTCAGGCCAGCAAAGAGAAACAGAATAATAATCTGCTGAAAGAATAACATAAAAATATGTAAGTAATGTACGTATGTATGTGCGCATGTGTGTGTGTGTGTAAAATTTTTTATTAAAAGAATTGGAATCAAGAGAATCCCAAAGAGGTTTGGTGACTTATCCAAGTTCCCAGCAAGGGCATACAAAGTGGAAAACAAATGGCAAATTTCCCTTTTCTTGACTCATTAAACCACATTCAGTCCCAGGCGACACTGATGCCAAGAGAGTGGGAATGTATTCCATTGTTTGCAAGTCATTATTCCCTGAGGATGAACTTGGCACCAGGAGCTCTTCGCCCCACTCATATAGAGCCCATTACAGGCCTGTTGTTAACACAAATCAATGTCATTCTCCTCCCCCAAAGCCCTTCAACATCCGGGGTTCCCTACTGAACTAAGCAAAAAACTCCTTGGCCTGATGTCGTAGACTTCTTTTGGAGAGGTACCCCAACCCCTCATCTCAGGGGTGGGCCCCACATCCTGTCTAAAACAAAAAAAACACATAACGATGTTGTTACCCTGAGCCAGGCACTGTGTTTGTCCCATGTGGCCTCAAGCTCCCCCCTCCCCCAAGAGTGTGGAAACAGAACCCTTGCACTGAGGGCAGGTTGACTCAAGGGCGCCATATTTGGCCCACGTGCATGGAAGAGCAGAGGAGGAGAGAGCGAAACAGTTGTGATGAGTCTGTGGACAACCGTCCCAGAGAAAGACGTTTACCCCGGTTCCTCACAGCAGTGCTGTCCTATCCCTGACCCGCCCAAAGCCCAGCTGTGCCTCTGCCACCGAGTTCTGTGAGGGCTGTGCCCTTGTAAGCCCACTAATAAATTATTTTTGCCCATTTGGCTTGAGTGGTTCCTGTTACTTATAACCTAACAGTCCCGAAGATACTCAGCTTAGCTAGAAAGGCTGCCAGTTATTCTGTGCTAATCAGCCAACATTCAAAATAACAACATCCAGGGGGCACCTGGGTGGCTCAGTCGGTTAAGCATCCACTCTAGATTTTGGCTCAGGTCATGATCTCAGAGTCGTGAGATCCAGGATTCTTTCCTCTCTCTCTGCCCCCCGCCCCCTGCAACCCTTGGCATACATGTTCTCTCACTCTCTCTCTCTCTCAAATAAATAAATCTTTTTTAAAAAAATAACAACATCCAGGTGGTACTGGCAGGGCACTGTTGGAAATGGCTAACAGAAGCTTTGGTCACTCATATTTGAGTGTGAACCAGTTTGGTAACTTCCTTTCCTCCAAGACTGACCAGATAGGATCAGGGACGTTTGGGGGATTCAGAGTTTTGATGAAGATGAAGATGAAGATGAAGAAGAAGAAGAAGAAGAAGAAGAAGAAGAA
>NC_138371.1:119761626-119794508 GCF_054177405.1 Leptonychotes weddellii | reverse complement strand
TATTTTTAATTTACACAATGTCTTCCTTCCAAGGAACTCATTATGTTGATGGAGGTTCATTATAAGAAAGAGATTTGGGAGTGGAATTTATGTTGGACACAGTCTTCTAAATATGGCAACAAGGACCTTTATTACATGGGTGCATAACTTGAAGCAAATCTCTCTCTATAAGCTAATTAGGAAGGGAGGTAAAACTGTGTCATGTCCGGGTGATGCTGAAAGAGAGAGATGTGCAGCTCTCTTAAAGCATTATGAAAACCACATTCCTAGCCAAATATTAAATTCATTAAACTTGAAACTAACATAATGTTCTATGTCAATTATATCCCAACAAAAAAATCCGTGGTGCTCCTAAAATCATAAAATATCTTGAGTTTAGTATATTTGAATAGCATTAAATATTGCTTGATGAGAAAAATATATTGTAAATTTTACATTTTAGCATAAGACAACTGAGGGGTATTTCTATTCAGATACCTTCAAAGCCAGCTTGAAAGAACTGTCACTCTGGCTCTGGAAAGTTACTGGTGTAGATCTTAAAGGAGCAGACACCTGCACTGGGGAATCCCATTTGGTACTTCTCCATGTGTGCAGTAACAGAACATCCCATAGGGATCGTGGGAGACTCACACACTGACCTTACAAGGTATATAGAGACCGTTTCCAAGATCATATCACCTGGGGAGGCCAGCAACACAGGTTCCCACAGAAAATGAGGCATTAGGAAGCATCTGAGTCATCAGCTTCTTATGCAGTATTCTTGGTTTGGGGTCAGACAGCGGTGAGGGGGAGTCAGATTTTTCCCTTTGCCCCCAACCTCAACTCATCCTCCCTATCCAGTTCCATTCATTCAGCAAGTGTTTATCAAGGGCCTGCTAAATGCCAGCCCCGGTGCTAAGGATGAGGGGTACTGTGAGGCCCCCTGCCCCCATGCATTCTCCCGGCATGGATAGGCATTAAGCAGGTTGTTACGTAATTAACCCACACTCACTGTTCAGGTAAGTACCATGATGGAAGAGTGTGTGCACACTGTTATGAGCACATGGGGGTGGAATGGGGGCCCACATTAGCAATGAGGTGGCATCTAAGATTTAGAGGAGAGGCAGAGAAGAAGTGGAAAGGGTGGGAGGGGGGGGTTGGGACAGGGAGGAGGGTGTTCCAGGTGTGGAGCACAATCTGGGCAAAGAGGCTCAACCGAGGGTGGCTGAAGCTGTGAGCAAGGCGGAGAGTGGGGCTGGGTGAGGCTGGAAGGTCAATGCCAGTGACATCAAGATTTCATGACACCAAGGGCTGATTTCAAGCAGAAGGAAGCAAATTTGCATTTTTAAGGATCACTCTGTCAGCTTTGTGGAGGAAGCCACGGGGGTGTGGGGGCAGGAGAGGGCACCGAGAGCCCTAGTTTACACATTCTGTCGCAGGGACCGGGGTGCTTGGGTAGTGCTAGTGTCGACATAAAGAGAAGCAGACAGGCTGAAAGCATGTGACAGAGGCCGCTTCAGATAAACTACGTACAGGAGGTGAGGAAGGGGAGGCGCCAAGGATGAGTGGGTGGGTGCACAGTCATGCCATCTACTGAGGTGGGCTCAACTAGAGGAGGAGCAGATCGGTGAGGAAGATCGAGAGCCGAAGTTTGGACAAGCTAAGTAGAAGGCATTTGAGATATGAACTTGGAGCTCAGAAGAGAGACCAGGGCTACATGGAGACCTCTGGGCAGCCAGAGCCAATGATGGCAGGCATGTGGGGCTGCAGGCAGGGGTGAGATCCTCACAGAGAGCAGGGGGATAAGGGAGGAGGCCAGGACTGGGCTGGGTGGGACTACGGTCTTTCCAGGTCACGCCAGCTCTGGAGCTTGAAGAAGACGGAGCAGGGACAGGAGGAGCCATGACTCAAGAGTGGAAGCACAGGGCCTATGCAGACCGCGCTCCCCGGGAGTCCGGACACCCATGTCAAGTGCTGCTGGGGGTCAGGAGGGCTGAGAATGGAGGCAACACAAGGGTCACAGGGGACCTTAGCAAGAGTCGCCAATGGTTGGGGAGAAAACCAGGATGGAGTGGTTGCAGAGTGAGCAGGAAGTGAGGAAGGGAAGATAGAAACCAGCTGGGAAGGAGAGGAGGAAGACAGAGCAGGGTGTGGAGCAGGGACTCATCCCAGCTCGCCCAGGACTCCCCTAGTGTTGTCACTAAAAGTCCTCCATGCTGGGAATCCACTTAGTCCTGGGGAAATCCAGACTGCTAGTCACCGTAAGGTGGAGTGTAGCAAAGTTATTGCTCTTGTTGTTTTTAGACAAGGAAATGGACATTTATGAATGCTAATGGGAAGGATCCACCTGATGGGGGAGGGGCAAGCCCTGGTCAGTTGCCCTGACTCCATGTCACTCACACAAGTGTTAAAATGCTGTGGCTTCCTCATCCTCCCCAGGCCATCCAAAGTCCAACCCTCATGGTGCACCAGCAAAACCAGTGTTTCTGGAGCAAGATGACTGAATTTGCTCCCTGCTGTCACATATGAGGGAGGCTCTTGCCTGCCACTCTTGGGACACAATGAGAGCACCTGCTTTACAGCAGGGAGAACCTATGTGGGCACTGGGGTCTCTGCTCATTAAAAGCATGAAGGTGCTTAATTGGGATTTTGTTTTTAAAATTCCCCCAAATGAGGGCCAGATAGAACTGCTATGAGTAACACTTCTTTAAAAACACCTGCTGAATCCCAGCCAGGTGGGCCCTCGGCCCACAGGCCAGGAGGAGTTCCAGGCACACCACTGACTTTCCAGACTGGGGCAGGGAGACCAGAGGAGCAGTCCCAGCAGAGCCCAGAGAGAGCTCAGCCCTGCCCTGAGTGCCACAGCAGCCCAGACCCCACCCCTGGGGCAGGTAGGGAGGCCCAGGAACAACGTGGCTAGGAGCTCAACTCTGGGAGGGTTTTGTGCCTCATCCAAAGCAGCCTCACTGGCTGGCAGGAAACCAAAAGCCAATGGGCAAAGATCTCAAACTTTTGGATTCATTCATTCTTTCTCCTTAGAAGGGCCAGACAGAACTCCCCAGAGCCTCACCCATGGCTCCAGAATCCTTCTGAATGTGGGTGGTGGAGGTGGGGGTGATCCTATTTGTGATTTCAAGAGCTTCAGACCCCACCCATCTCCCCTGTTGTGTAAAATCTGCCTCCTCACCCTAACCTACCAATCCTGTGGGTTAAAATATCTTAAGGATGAGACAAGTAATGAGCTGGGGCTTGCCCTAGAAGATATTAAAATGTACTGTGAATAATTAGAATAGTGTGGTCTTGACATAATAATTAATAGATCAGTGGAACAGACTAGAGCTCAGAAAGAGAAGCAACTTGGGGCGCCTGGGTGGCTCAGTCGTTAAGCGTCTGCCTTCGGCTCAGGTCATGATCCCAGGGTCCTGGGATCGAGCCCCGCATCGGGCTCCCTGCTCTGCGGGAAGCCTGCTTCTCCCTCTCCCACTCCCCCTGCTTGTGTTCCCTCTCTCGCTGTGTCTCTCTCTGTCAAATAAATAACATCTTAAAAAAAAAAAAGAAAGAGAAGCAACTTAATGAGAATTTGGTATACAATAAAGACGGCATCACAACTCAAAAGAAAGGAAAGCATACGCAATAAATAAGCAGTGCTGTGTGACACTGTTTATTAAGAATACAAGGGAGGGGGCACCTGGGTGGCACAGTCAGTTAAGCATCTGACTCTTGATTTTGGCTCAGGTCATGATCTCAGAGTTCTGGGATCATGACCCGTGTCAGGCTCCCTGCTCAGTGGGGAGTCTGCTTGAGATTCTCTTTCTCTGTCTCTCCCTCTGCACCTCCCCCCATGCTCACACACACACACACACACTCTCTCTCTCTCTCAAATAAATAAATCTTTAAAAAAAAGAATATAAGGGAGAGAGCATAAAAGAGAAAGAAATAAAAAGAAAGGCTCCTTACCTACCCTATTCAAAAGTGACTTCCAGATGCATTAAAAAGCTAAGAAAATGTTATAAGAAAATAGGGGGGAATGTAATTATTTCGAATAACAAGGGATTTTTTTGATCATAAAAGTGATAAATCAGTCTTAATGATAAATATTCAGCCTGACTACATAAAAAATGTAAACTTCTGTGTGGCAAACCGAAACATCAAAAACAAAACTAAAAAAGAATTTGCCAAACTGGGGTGGGGGGAGGACTTGCAGTAAATGTGCCAAAGAAGGTTTATAAGGCAATTTTAAGAGATAACGATCTCAATAGAAAAATGGGCAAGGGACATGAACAGGCAATTAGCAAAAGAAATACAAATGGCCAATAAACTACCACCAACACCACCAACTTCAATATCACTAGCAACCAAAGAAATGCAAAGGAAAATAAGATGTCATATCTCATCCAACAGTTTTGCAAAGATCATTCACTTGAGAACAATAGGAAGTAAAAAAATAAGCACTTCCAGTGCTGGTGGGAATATAAACTGCTACAGTTTTTCTGGAGAGTAATTTGGTTAATATATATCAAAGTCTTAAAAATGCTCACACACTAGGTCTCTGTAATTTCACAACTAGGGACCCATCCTAAGGCAATAACCAAAGATGTAAACAAAAATATATGTACAAAAGAATTTATCACGGAGTCATTTTCAATAGTGAGAAGTTGGAAACAAGCTAAATATCCCACAATAGGGGGTTAATTAAATAAATTATGGAACATTCATCCAATAGACTCATTCTAAATAGAAGTAACATTTTAAAGGATATTACATGATGTGAGAAAACATTTAAAATATAATGTTAAGTGGGAAAACATAAGACTCAGAATGATATATACAGTGTGGTTCCAGATGAGAGTAGGGGACATGCATAGAAAAAGGCTTAAAGAAAATAGACCAAAAATGTTACCAGTGGTTATTTCTTAATGATGGAATTACAGGGGTTTTTTTTATTACTCTCATATATTTTTATTTCCCCACTTTTTAAGTGAATACTCATCAGAAAAAAAAGGTGATCTTGAATAAATGCCTCCTCCCATACCTCACCCCCACATACAAGTCCTAAGATGGCACCTGCTAAGGTGAGAACAGATCCCTTGGTTTCCTTAGCTGTGAGCTGGGACCCAGCAAGTAGTGTTGGCCTAAGGGAATGAGAGAAAAGAGACAGATGTTTAGAGGGAGGGGAGAGAGGAGAAATAAGGGAGGGAACTGAGAATGGTCCAGAATGTGGAATAATGCTGAGACCATACTGGCCTTGCTGGGGCCTAGATAATACTCTAGAATCCATTCATTTGATTTTCTGAAGAGATCAGAAGAGTCTGGGCACCTTGGAGTCCAGACTCCAAAATGGTAAAAGGAAACCTCAGGGAGACCTCTGATGTAGCTGGATGGTGGCCCTCTTCTTCTCCATCCTCCTCTCTCCTTCCTTTTCAGTGGCTTCTTAGGGGAAAGGCAGTGCAGAGAAAATTCTAGGATAATGATGAGAGTGGAGGAACAATAGGAACCCCAATAAGCACTGGGGCTGGCTGGTCATCTTTTGGGACTACTGTCCCCTTCCCGATTTTGCCCAGAACGATATGGGCTCTCAGGAAACATAAAATTTGGGGTTAAGAGGCTCTCCTAGACTGAAAGGTTGCTGTTTAATCCTTCACCAGCCATTGTGCACCCCACGGTCCTTGGAGCAGGTGGGCCAGGAAGTGACCCCCCCACCTCTGCACAGCACAGCCTGAAAGGTGCCTCTGCATTTATTCCTCACCAACTGATACTTCTGAACACCTGCTACTATCAGGCATGTGTGGGGTGATCTGCACTCAAAGCTGAAGAAAATACAGTCCTCCCCTTCTAGGAGCTCACTGATTACTAAGAAAAGGCACCAAAAAACAACCGTAATAATCTGCTTCTCACTAAGAAATGGACTTACTACATGCCAGACATTGTGCTGAAAGTTACATGCTTTTCTTTCTTTTTTCTTTCATATATAAAAAAACACACACACACATACACACATAGTTGACCCTTGAACAACACAGGGTCAGGGGCACCAACCCCCCCATGCAGTCAAAAATCTGTGTATAGGGACATCTGGGTGGCTCAGTTGGTTAAGTGTCCGACTCTTGATTTCAGCTCAGATCATGATCTCAGGGTCGTGAGATCAAGCCCCTCATCGGGCTCTGCTCAGTACAGAGTTTGCTTGGGATTCTCTCTCTCTCTCCCTCTCCCTGCCTCTCTAAAATAAATAAGTAAATTCTTCAAAAAAAAAAAAAAGCTGTGTATAATTTTGACCCCCCCAAAACTTAACTACTAATAGCCTACTATTGTCCGGAAGACTTAACTAATAATATAAACAATCAAATAACACGTATTTAAATATATATCATATGCTATATTCTAATAATTAAGTAAGTTAGAAAAAAGAACACATTATTAAGAAGAGCATAAGGAAGAGAAAGTGCCTTTATAGTACTGTAGCTATTGAAAAACATCCACGTATAAGTAGACCAGTGCAGTTTGAACCTATGTTGTTCTAGGGTCAACTGTATGTTTATACTTTTTTACACACAGTAAAACTCTGCATCTGTGTGTGTGTGTACAGTTGTGAGTTTTTGTAAATGCACAGCGTTGAGTAAATGCATTAGACTATGGCATGATTCAGAACAGTTTCTTCATCCCAAATATTTCCTCACGGTCACCCATTCCCTTCATAGTCATCCCTCCTTCCACCCCAAGCACCCTGCAATCACTGATGGGTTTGTTCTCAGTCCCTATAGGTTCGCCTTTCCCAGAATGTCATGTAAATGGAATCATACAGTATGTACCCTTTCAGGTCTGGCTTGACTTTTGTCAGTTCATTCAAGATTCATCCACATTGTTGCCTACATCAATACTTTGTTCCTTTTTATTGCCGAATAGCATTCCGTTGTGTGGAAGGACCGCAGTTTATCTATTCACCAGCTGAAGGACATCTGGGTTGTTTCTAGTTTGGGGTGACTATGAATAAAAATAAAGCAGCTTAAGCATTCACGTGCCTGTTTTTGTGTGAATGTGAGTGATTTCCTTTGGGTAAATAACTTACAATCCTTTCTTTAATCCTAACACCTAGCCTATAAAAGTATCATTATCCACATTTTACAGAATAGGAACGGGAGGTGTGGAGAGTCCTAAAGGGGTGGAGCACCTGGACTACTGTTCAGCCAACACAGATTGAGTGCCTCCTAGTGGCCAGGCGGCATGGGCCCTCGAGGATCCCTGCTCTGTGCAAGAAACCAACCTGTCAACAGGTAATTCCTAATGTGAGGCAACAAGCTCACGGAGGGTACTCTGGGAGCTGAAAGGAGGGGCACCTGACTAAGCTCCGCATTGGGGGTGTGCCCAGTTGAATCATGGAGGAGAAGTAGAAGTTAACCAAGTGGAGGACATTCCAGGCAGAGGAGCAGCAGGGACAAAAGCATGGAGAGTAACTGTTAGTGGCACATTCCAAAAATAATGGGCTGACTGGTAAAGGATCCACGTAGGGAAAAAAGTAGGAAATTTGGGCAGGTAGGTGAGGTACGACAATAAAGGACTTCAATTCCAAGTTAAGGGGTTTGGATGTTAACACAATACTAGCTGACATTTCTACAGTACTTAACTATTTCCCAAATTCTGTGCCTCTCTGGGAAGCTTGACGGCTTGTGAGCTGGAAGGAGGTCTTTGAAGCAAAATGGCGCATGGTAAAGCTCAGGGTAAAGATTATTGACAAGAATTCCTGGTACTAAACACACACAGTGTCTGAGGAAACATTATACCCTGGAAGAACTGTTCTTTGCTTTCCTCTGAGGCTTTGCACCCTAGATCCCTTCATGGATGAAAAGAGAGCTTACCGAAATCGTTTATGTGTCTAATTCTCCCACTAGACCAGGAGTCCCTTCCATTTCTGAGTCCTCATCACTGACCACAGTGTCTGGCATATAGTAGGGGATCTCTGCACGTTTATCGAACAAATAAAGTGTTTTGTTAACTAAATATTTTGGTTAATAAATAGTTACCACATCAAGCTCAGATCACCTATTTCCAAAGAATTAGAATGTAATAAAACAGATGTTGTGGAAGATTATTGTCAACAATATTCACCCTCTCTTCCCCACGTCTGTGGGAGGAGTATGCTCCCTGGCTTCTGGTTTGGGGCTCTATGAAGTGACTTGCATTGGCCAGTTGGATGTTAGCAGATGTGAAGCCAGCAGGGGCTTGAAATGTACTTGCACACTTGGACCTCTGCAATCGCCATGGGAACATACCCTGGTCAGCCTACTGGTCCAAGGAAGATGTGAGACATTTGGAACATACTCTGGCTCCAACCTGGTGCTTTGAAACACCCTGCTAAACCCAGCTGAGATGAGCCCAGCAGACCTGCAGAAGAGTCAGCAAAAAACACATGCTTGTTATCGCATGTCTCTGAGTATTAGAGTTGTTTGTTATGTAGCAATAACTGAGAGATACGACCCTGCACTAAAAAAATGCACCAACTATATTTTAGTTGTCCTTCATTCAGTAAAGTGAGTCATAGACTCTGGTTTCTGAGCACTTCTGACTCTCAGTTCCCTTGTCTGGAAAATCTGTAAAGCTGTTAATGAGGATTGAATGAGGCCCCCCACCCAAAATACTTCGTGCAACCCCTAGTACATTGAAAGTGCTCAGCGTGTGCTATTTATGATGATGATGATGATGATGATGTTTCTGGACCTTGAGTCCCTGCCTTAAATAGCAGTTTTCCCTGGGTGTGGGGAGATGCCAGTGAGCAGAGAACTCCAAATCTCCAAATCACAGAACATCAAGCAACGGAACACTTACTGTACACTGATGTGCGTCCTTCCAGAATGACCTACACTGAACTTCCCCACCCTCTGCCAAAGAGCTAAGGCACCAGTGCCTGTTTATTACAGTCAACAAGTTGATGACGCAGCTGTCCTGGAGGAGGTAGACTCAGTGTCCTGGTCGTGTGTCCTGGGGTGGGAGCGAGGCTAAGATGTGGTGGGTTTAATCCGCTAATGCTCGGGCTGTGGCAGGCTGCCAACAGAGCACTTAGCGCAGCCTCCCCTCCCCTCCCATCTGTCTTCCCTCCGTACAGACGCCTAATACCACTGCATGCTAACAGGCAAAGTGTCTATGGTTTGAGAACACCCAAAACACAGTGGTGAACGCAGCAACCAAACAGAATCTGTCTTCATAGGGCATCCACCCACAGATCTACCCAGAGCAGCTCATTTTGTTCCACTGAAGGGTAAACTATGAAGATCTCTCCGTACCCCACCTAGCCCCACAACAGGTTAAGGGGAATTATTTCCGAACTTTGTCTAATTCATATACTATGATGTCTCCACAAGTGGCCACATGCAGGTGTGGGCTCTGATCGTATCTTGCATTTAACCAATCCTCTGGCTTCCAAATCCTTAGGATCTGGTTATAGATTCTGCAAGTCCTGGTGTTGTCCTGTCCTCAGTGTCGGGAACCCACTGGTGTTTGGCTGCAGATTGGAAATGTTTCTAGAGGCCCAACTGAATCTAGGAAAATAGAAAACAACCCATCCCACATTACATAATTGGGCCGGGAAAACATGTTTCATATTAGAAAGGCAGCCAGCAGTTTCTAGGACTCAGAGGTCTGGGTTGTTCCTTTGGCTCTGGACCTGCTTAAGAATGACAATATCTTCACCTCTCCACTTTCAGCTGCCCCCTCTGTCATGATCCTGCTGCTTTGTGTAATGCACTCTGTCTTCCACTCTGGAGAGGATGAATAAATAGCAGAGCATGAGAATTATTATGCTTCTCAGAGAGGTTGGGAAGATCAATACAATGTTTCTCACACAAATAGGAAATGAAAATGAAGAGATATCAAGGTCCTTAGAAGCAGACCGGAGCCGTACAAAAGTACAACAGCACCAGCTGTATAATCAAAAAGGCAGTCCCCTTAAGATTGTGACACCTGGGTGCCTGGGTGGCTCCAGTTGGTTAAGCGACTGCCTTCGGCTCAGGTCGTGATCCTGGAGTCCCAGGATCGAGTCCCGCATCGGGCTCCCTGCTCAGCAGGGAGTCTGCTTCTCCCTCTGACCCTCCCCCCTCTCATGCTCTATCTCATTCTCTCTCTCAAATAAATAAATAAAATCTTTAAAAAAAAAAAAAAAAAGATTGTGACACCTGACACAGACTCCGTAAAGGCAGAGTCCCAGCCGGCCCTCCAAATGGTGCCCCAGCCCTGCCCGTCCTCCGCCGGGCAGGGCTGCTCACTCCCCCCGCCCAGGGCTCCTTAGCACCCTGCATTTCACTGTAACACGGCGGGGTGGCAAGGTCACTGGTGGTAGAACTGTATCCTGGTAACGCGCTCCAGAGGCAGACGGACTTGGGTTCAAATCCTGGCTCCTCCACTTGATCTTGGGCAAGTGATTCAATGTCTCTCAGCCCCAGTATCTTCATCTGGGATGCAGAGGTAAGAACACCTCCACCCCAGGATGCTCACCAGGGTTAAATGACGCGTGATGTGTGCACAACACTCCTGATGCCCAGCACGCAGTCAGTGCCCAGCGGAGTTCTGTCGGATGGAGGGCGGGTGGGGGGTGGGTGAGCAGCAGGTTAATGCTCTGTTGTCAGTACATTGTAATTCTTAAAATAATTTTTGAGTACGGGGCCCCGTATGTTTGCTCAACACTGGGCCCCACAAACCATGAAGCTGGTCCTGCTGAGAACCCACGTGGAGGTCAGCTGTGTGGCTCTAGGAGGCTTTGCCGGCCTATAAAGTTATAAGGCAACTCGACCCCATATTTGGGTTTGGTGCTTGGGGCAAAGACATTTGGAACAAAATCAAAGATGAAAATATTTTGTATTAAACCTGCACCATTTCATAGCAAGCTTCTGGGTATTTGTTAAAAGAGAAAAAAAGAAAAGAAGAGCAATCTAACCACTGGGGAGAAAGGTCCTTCCCCACTCCCACTGTTTCCTTCCTCATGGAGAGAGTGTGATGAGTACGATTCTGCCCTCCCTCAGCCCCTTCTTCCCTCAATCCAGGAGAGGTGGAGCCATTATCAATAATTAATTTAGTCTATTTGGGAGCTGGGGAGCCTGGGTGGCTCAGTCGGTTAAGCATCTGCCTTCGGCTCAGGTCATGATCCCAGGGTCCTGGGATCGAGTCCCGCGTTGGGCTCTCTGCTCAGTGTGGAGCCTGCTTCTCCCTCTCCTCCCTGCTCGTGTTCCCTCTCACTATCTCTCACTATCTCTGTCTCTCTCTCTCTCAAATAAATAAATGAAATCTTTTTTAAAAAATAGCATATTTGGGAGCAATAAACTGGGCATGCTCAGCTCTGCTCCCCGCTCTTCTCCTCTCCTGGGAGGAGGAGGTGGTGTCTGTCCTGGGCCGGCCAGCTCTAACAAGGTGAGTGAGTCTGTCTAGCTCTTGGCTGTGATATTAGGAAACCCATTTGGCTCTCACACTGCACCACACCCTTCAACTAGCCTCATCAGTAACAACAGTGACACGCTGGTTTTCAGCTATTACTCCACTGTCTCACTCCTCAGTTTGTTCAGTTCTTGGGTGGGAAGAAGGTTGCTATTAATGGATGCCCTCGGTGACCCCCAACAACCACACGAACCCCACCCAGCCATCTTGTGATTTAGGACAAGATTTAATTAAAATGCCTCATTAAAAGCTTAACTTAGAGTGAGGAAATGGTATAGATACTGGAGAGAAGCTCATATTCGTGGCATCTCCAAGCTGAAAGGCACCAAGAGAATTTACTCCAGACTCCTTGGTTCAAGAAGGAGAAAATTCAAAGACATTAAAAGCCTGGTACATTGGTTCTCTAAATGTTAATGGACGTCAGAATCATCTGGAGGGCTTGTTAAAACAGATTTCTTGGGCCCATCCCAGAGTTTTGGTTTCAGTAGATCTGGGGGAGAGACCCTACCAAGTTCCCCAGTAATGCTGATGCTGCTGGTCCAGGAACCCTACTTTGAGAACCACTGGGCTGGCATAAAATGAGTGAACCTGTTATTACAGAATGGGAACCAGAATCCAGGTGTCCTGTGTTCTAACTGAATGCCCTTTTCAATCCATCTTCTTGCCTCATGGTTATACCTTCCTCAGCCCTGGCTGGAAGCTCCCTTAGCTGCTGGTTTTATATTTGTACACTCCACCTGGGATGAACCAGCGCTCCTCACCAAAATAACATCTATAATGAGCCTTGAGCTTCCTGGAAAAAAAATGCTTCAACAATGCTAAGTATTTCCGGCACTAACACATATTATAAAAAAAAAATCATGAAAAGAGTGTTTTTTTTTTTTTTTTTTTTGAAAAGAGCGTCTTATGAAGAAAATTTAATGCAGTGAAGGATGCAAACACAATCATGCTAAGGACCAAGAATCCAAAAAGTTGACTGATGTGTTTCTGATGCTTCTATGGTATCATCTAGGTCTCTGTTTATTTTGCTAAATACAAACAAGAAAACTGCTCATACTCTCCCAGGGTACAGGTAGCAAAGTGTTTTTCAAGTCCGTCTCCAGTGAGCTCTGTCTTATTGACCACACACCCTGCATTATTGATCTAGAGACCACAGTTCCCCTTTCAAAAGAAAGGCAACCAGGGCCAAAAGACCCATTTCCAAACTCCACACCTCCATGGCCACCACCAGTCCCATATCCAAGTGATGACAATAATTGTGCTCAACTGTCCCTTCACGTCAGACCCCTTCCAGGAAAACGCCACTTGTGCAGAAAGCTCAGCCACAGAACTGTGCAGAGATCTCTGATGACAAGGGGTTGTCTGGGCAACTGAATCCTCAGTAAGGTGCTCTGGGATTGCACCTAGACCAGAGCTGTCCAATAGAAATATGTAATTTTTCTCAAAAGTAGCTGCATTAAAAAGAAAAAGAAGCAGGTAATCCCTCTCCCCCTGCTTGTGTTCTCTCTTTCTCGCTTGCTCGCTATCTGACTTGCTCACTCTCTCTCAAATAAATAAAATCTTTAAAAAGGGGAAGGGGGCACCTGGGTGGCTCAGTCATTAAGCGTCTACCTTTGGCTTAGGTCATGATCCCAGGGTCCTGGGATCAAGCCCCGCATCGAGCCCCGCATCAAGCCCCGCATCGGGCTCCCTGCTCGGCGGGAAGCCTGCTTCTCCCTCTCCCACTCTCCCTGCTTGTGCTCCCTCTCTCGCTGTGTCTCTGTCAAATAAATAAATAAAATCTTAAGAAAAAAAGAAGCAGGTAAATGTTAATAATATATTTTATTGAACTCAGTATATTCAAAATAGTATCATTTCAACATGCAATCATTAGAAAAATCTTAATGAGATGGTTTACTTTTTTTTTTTTTTCAGACCAAGTCTTTGAAATTGACTCATTCTTACCCTTACAGCACACTTCAGTTAGGACTAGCTACACTTCCAATGCTCCCTAGCCATACTAGACAGTGCAAGACCAGACCTTGGCCCAAATGGGCATTTTGGAGCACATCAGAAGCTGTTCAGATAGAAAAGCAGCTCGGCTCAATGCAGAGCATCTGGGAGGGGCAGACACGTACCATCCCACCTGAGTCCTCCCGGCTCTCTGAGTTCCACACTGTGTTACTAAAAGGTTTGCTTGTCTGCAGCAGGCATTCTTTTGGAGCAAACTTTTTATTTTTATTTTTCCCAGAACCCCTAATTTTAATACACACATACCCAAATCTACAGAGCTTAGGAATACAGATACACACATCATCATTTTATGAAAAATGGAATGTCCTCATCTTCCCATAGTATCTACCCAGTGGGTGGTCCCCTCCCGTTTCCCACAACGTGCTGGGTCTCCCCTTGAGGCCAGTGAGTAAACCTGATTGCATGAGCAGGCCTCACCAT
The DNA here is from genome assembly GCF_054177405.1 of Leptonychotes weddellii. Lineage (NCBI taxonomy): Eukaryota > Metazoa > Chordata > Mammalia > Carnivora > Phocidae > Leptonychotes > Leptonychotes weddellii. The sequence goes on along the minus strand of NC_138371.1, from coordinate 119,780,684 downwards.
AGAGGATTCTCACTAAGATGTCGTCTTAAAGACCCACAGACCTACATATCAGTCTGTATCCACACAGATGAAAAATGTACACACACGAGATTTATCCTTTCCTTAGGTTTATAAAACTTACCAGAATACTGAGTTGATTTTCCTGCTTGAAATTTTCAATAAATTTCCAGATATTCTTGGGATCAGACAAATCCACATGTGCAGAAAGATGTTCTAAACCAGAAAAAAAAGTTGTAAAGCTTTTTAAAAAAGATATAAACTAGCATATTTTAATTTAAAAAATACATATGTGTGTTTTTAAAATAAAATAGTTTGGAGGATAATACAAGATGGAAAGTAGCAGTCTCACTCTTCAGCAGTAAACCACTGCTAACAGTTTCTTTTAATCATCCGGAAATATTTTAAGCACATACAGTAGTTATATACATATATTTAAAGCATAATATATATTATGTATATTAAGCATGATATACATATTATAAATATGTGCCCCCTTTCCATACAAATAGGATCAGACTATACATTGCTCTGCATCCTTATTTCTCACTTAATATATTTTAGAGGTTTTTTTAAAACTATCTATAAGCCTGCCTTCTTTCTTTTATGGTTACCTAACATACTTCAGCATGGCTGTGTATAGCTTCCTCCTGCTGATCATTTAGGGTTTTTGTCAATATTTTGCTCTTAAGACTAGATCTAAGGTACATCGTAATTACTAGATGACGACTTCCTTTGTGACTCAGTCCTTGCTTATGATGTTTACCAATTTCCACCTTGTGTTATAGTCACTGCTGGACACAGCTCCCTCCCGTAGTATACCGGGGACTTCTTGATGGAGGAGTCATGTTGAATGCCCCCCTCTTGCCTCTGGGTGGTGCACACAGCCGTACATGGAGACGATTAATGTATATTGGCTGTTCAGCCCCTTCTCTGTCCCCGGCACAGGAATCAGGCTTATAGTCTAAGTATGCCGTGGGGCAAGGACATGCCCTCTGCGCCGCAGCGGGCATCTGTGACCTACCCCGAACCCAAGGCAGAGACTCCTGCTGCCGCAGAGACCTGAGAGCTGACCCTACAGGTCAGGTTCTGAGCAACAGCCACAATTCCTTTGATGAAGCAGAGTTCCGGGCCATGCCTCAGCTTCCCCATTAGCTGAGTTACAGAACCCAAGACTGTAGTCAGAATTTCTTTCTACTGATCTTAAAACATATTGTTTCTCACTCTGAAACAAAGGCTCAGAAAATGAGAAAACTGGAAAAATCCTACATTTTCCTGCCTCAGAAGGTTTATCGTCATCTTAAATACCATATTCAGCTCCAGTCTGGCGCAGCTGAATATTCCTCTACTTTCAAAGGATAGGAAAAGCATGATGTGTACAGGACTATGCTCTTTAAAAAAAGGCTGTGAAGGCCTTGGCTCAGCCAGAGCAGACACGGGCTGCCTGCTGACTCCTTCCCGGGTGGGGCGGTGAGCACCCCCACCCCGATGGCTGCAAACTGAGCCTGTAGACACCCAGTCCTTTCTTTTGGGTTCTTCCCCATAACCACCCTAAAATTCTCTCCTACCCAACGGTGCCCAGTAACACTCATATAAAATCCAGGTTTAAAAAACAACAAAATTCAAGTGAGCAAAAATCAATTCCACTTTGAACATTCCACAACCTCCATGAATCTCCTGGAGGCACCTGGGGTGTCTCAGCATCGGACGGAGGTAGCAGCATGGAAGAGAGAATCACTGTCCTAGATAAATCAACCACGGAGCCCACTGAAATGAAGCATCGTGAAAAGATGAAGGAAATCATCTGTCTCCCTCTGGGAGAAAACAGGAGGCCAGGAAGCATCCAGAAGGATAGGCCAGGAGTCTGCTGTGACTAGGGGAAGGAGCTAGGAACAGACACATGTGCATCAGAACCCCCAATCCGCTGACCTACACATGCCAAGGCTGACCCTCGGAGCCAGTGGGCACCGCCATACTAACTCTTCGAAATTGAACAAAACTCAACTGGATCCTTTCTGCAGACAAGCCACCATCTAGCTGCTCCGTGGCCCAGGAGTCATGAGGGGACATCACAGGAACCCCTCTACCCGTGTCAGAGCGTGAGTCTGATGAGCAAATGGAAAACAGTGCATGAATGCATCCTTAGTAGAAATCGCTACATAGGAATGAGGTGCTAGTTAATATTAATTCTGAGTAGTCAGGAAGCTAAACCAAGCCAGTGATTCGCACAGGACCTTGCACCTTCCCTGGTGCCCACACTCACCTGACTCGGCCAGCCTGCTGCACACCTACCCAGGCTCTCCTGCCCAAGGCACCGCTGTACCCAACCATGCAGAGAGGACCTGTCCCTCCAGCGCTCTCGGCATTGATTCAAGAGAGCTGGGGAGCTTGAAGCAGAGAATGTAAGGTTGGGAGTGATGATAGTATTAGTATAAAAAATATTGAGAACACTAATAATCTTCTCCTACTGACTGAGAGCTAAACGTATACCCTGAACTTCCCCATGTCATAGCACATATCATGTTATGCCAGTCAAGTTTCTAATCGAAACCTCTTTCAATAGAGGGAGCTGACTGCAGGGATCGGTCCCCAGAGGATGAAGGTGGTAAGAAGCTAACTGGGACTGGCCCCTAGCCAGAAGATCGGGAGGAGAAGGAAGCCACCGGCCTGGTCTGGAGGAATGAGTGGAGGAGGTGGTGTGACCTGAGCCAAGGAGACAGGCTCGCCACCGAGAGGAGGAACCTCAGAGGAGGTCCAGCCGTTGCCAGGGAAGTCAAATATCCTGTTTCTCTCTTCTTACCACCTACCACTCTTCCTCAATGGCCAAACCCAGCCGGAAGCTGGCTGATATGAAGGCCAAAGAAACACATAGTTGGGGGTCCGCACAGCTACTCCCCATTTGCCCCCACTGTGCTACAGAGCTGAGCAGGCAGGTGCTTGTTAACCACTTGGTCCCTCCCAAGACTGTGAGGGGTTGTATCTGACTCTATCACCTCTGTCTCCAGCTCCTAGCACACCGCCTGACACATGGTTCACACTCAAACACGTGTTCAAATATAGAGTAATATCACCCCTACTTTTCAGATGGGAAACTGGGGTTCACAGAAGCTGAGAACACCGCCCAAGCTCACAAGCCTACTGAGCACAGAACCAGGACTCAAAGCTGAGCCCAGCTCCTTCCTACACCGTTTGTGTGGGGGCTGCACGTGCTAGACCGCATGAGGCTGCCAGTGATGCCTCTTCATAAACGGGGCGGGGGGAGCAGTCGATCCCCCTGGCAGAGCCTGGAGGGTACACTGAGTCAGAGAAACCACGCCACCGGGATGAGCAGACAGCACTGTCAGCCCTGGGCCCTTGGAGCTCTCAGCGCTGGAGGCCACCTATAAACACACACACAAGAAAAGGGAATCTCCCCTGTGTGCGCTCCAACCCCACCTTGTGTAAGGCAGGAGGTGAAGGGCTGCCTCTCTCCCCACCCCAGGAAATACGTGTTTTCAGCTCTACCCTCCCAACATTATAAACGGCTCAACATTATAAACAGAACCGTACTGTCATCTTTTTTCATATAAATCCACTTTGCAAAAAATGCAGCCCAAACCACAGCAGGCTGGAATCCGGGCAAACCCTCATCTGCCTGTGGCCTGAGATTAGTATTCTTGTTGCGTCCTGCAGCAGGCACAGCTGAAAGTTATCAGCAGGCAGACAGCCAGCTTTCAATCTCAAGAACTGCAGCCGCAGATCGCCGCGGCGCGCACACAGTAGAGGAAGATTTAGAGACCCTCACTCTCGCTGCTGGCGCGGAGCCTCTGTGCGGCATCTGATGGCGGGAGACCACAGACGTGCCGTGAGAACAGAAAGGACACTTGCTTTGAGAGCGTTATGAAAAATAAGAAGAACCACCTTCAGGAGCGGATGCAAAATATTCCATTCTAGACTGGAGCATTCCCCCCCCCCCACTCCCGGGCACGCGCCGAGGCTGAGGGGGCGGGCACTGTCTGCCCCACCCCCGGCCCCGCCCCCGGGCGGCTTGGGAAGCAGGTTCGCGGCGGAGGAGGCGGTGAGGGCGGGACTGGAAGGCAGGCTCGAGGGACTTTCTGCCGCGAAAGTGAGGGAGCCATGGTAACTGAGGGCCATTCCCAGGGGCCTCTTCCGTCTTATCATCTCTGCAGCTCCTAGCACGCGGCCTGACATATGGTTCACTCTCAAACATATGTTCAAAAATAGAATAATATCACCCCATTTTTCAGATGAGGAAACGGAGGTTCGGGGAAGCTAAGAACACTGCCCGAGCTCACTTCACAGTGGGTTTTCCATTCGGGGCCAAGTTCATGGGGGCCAATCTGTGCAGGTACACAGGCCCCACATTCAGAAGGGCCCCACACTCGTTTCTGTGCTCTGCCTTCACTGTCTTGAAATGTTTAATACTTTTTGCACCAGGGTCCTACATTCTCATTTTGCGCTGTCCCGCAAATTAGGTGGACAGTCCTGGCTCCGACTCTCTTACAAAAGCCAGAGGACAAAATGTGGGCCGGCTCTGAAAGCTCTTGTGAAGAGGTGGCTCTCATCAAAACCTAAATGTCTCTTGTCCCTCTTTACTGGAGAGCCATTGGGTCAGTTTACAGCTTGGCGTTTCGTGCTGCAGTCCCCTTCGATGTGTCTCACCGGCGGGAGCTCCTTCCCCGGTGGAAACCCCAGCAGAGTCATCGTCCAGTCTAAGGTCTCTGCAGCAGGGACTGGCCCCTGCCTGCCGACCGGGATGAGCGGTCAAACCCAGCCACTAGAAAGCTCGGGTGGCTGGGCTGCTTCCAGAGCAGAAGCACCCCAAGCCGGCCACTGCCAAGCCAGGGAGCGCGGGCAGCAGCTCAGCCCTCTCGCAGTTGATGGAGGTCAGGTTGAAAGAAACCCCCAGCAGGAGAGGCAGCTCACCTGCTTAGCGCTCTCCCTGATGATCTCACCTTTGGAACTTCGAGCTGGGTCTTGATCTCGACAAACCAGGTGAACTGTGCCACCTGGTGGAATTCAAGGAAACCATCTGTGAATTCTAGAGATCGCTGTGGCTATGGAGACCAGCTTTTCCAGATGAATTAAGACGTTCGGGCTCACAGGAAGAATGCCTGAAACTGAGACTCCTCTGGAAAATCTAAATGGATGGTTGCCACAATTAGAGCAGCGGATATAATAGCCAGGTGATCCTGGAAGGTGCTCTCCTGCCTATATGGGCTGACTGATGGGGCATCCGGGATAAGGTCCTGATTTTTGTAGGGGTTTGAACACATCAAGGTTAAGAAGCGTCGCTCTTGGTTACACCTGCATTCCCAGCATCTCACATGGCACCTGACACAGAGGTCACAACCGGGCTGCACTTTAGACTCGCCTGGGGTGTTTTTAAAAGCTCCAGATGATGGGTCCAGGCCTGGGTATGTTTTAAAAGCTCCCCAGGTGAGTCTAATGCTCAGCCCAAGTTCAGAAACACTGGCCTAACATGTAGCAGGGACTTGATTAATATTTATTGAATGGCTGAATCCATAATTGGCACTCAGACTATTCCAGCAAAGACCATACTATCATCAATCAAAGTTTATGTAAAGGGGAATGCCTTGGCTGTGGCAGTTAAAAAGTAATCATTACAGAGCCTGATTTCTTCACTTAAAATAGCTTGCTTTATTAAGTGGGGTCTGTTTCATGGGAGGCTCTCAGCTAACCATATAACCAGCCCCTCTGCTCTGTCCTCCTCCCCACAACACTTCAGAGGACCTCCCAGTTGCTAAGATGCACTTATTCCTCACCCTGACTTGGCAGACAATGTAATACAACTCCAAATGCTATAATATTCCCCCAGAAAAATGCCTAACTTGATTTCAGAGGAAAAAAACCCAAAAAACAAAAACAACTTTGAGCGTCTGGAGAAGTGATACATTCCCAGCCTATTTCTCCAACTTCTACTGGAACATCCGTTTTTCTGGAGAAGAATCTCTGGAAAGACATGGTGGACTTGTCTAGCCACCACAGTGCCATTTGGTGACCCAGAACCATTGAATTCATGCAGGAAATTCTGGCATTTACTCAGAGGAAGACTTCAGCTGATTAAATAATTTACGGGGCACCTAGAGAGCCTTTCACGAAATCAAGATTAGGGAAGTGAAATAGGAGGCCATCCCCAGCCCCTCTAAGCCTGGAGGCTGGACCCCAGAACACCAGGAAGGAGGAAGCAAGTTCAACGCACTCCCCTCTCAGGTTATTCGGGGAGGCACCGGTTCTGAAGTAGGGTCCACAGCCAAACTGCAGTGGACTCCCACCCTCCTCCCCACGCCACCCCCAGATGCTCACTGACAAGACATGAGGTGGGGATCGGGTATCCACGCCCTTTTAAAGTTCCACTGGTGATTCAGACGCCCAGAGTTGGCTGGAATCCCTCACTGCTCTTAACGATGTGTGGCCAGGACCTGAGCTCTCCCGTGAATTAATTAAGAGTTGAGGAAAGGCTCCTCCGGTCACTTGCTCTGTCCACCTCTAGCTGGAAGCTCAATGCACAGCTGAGAATCAGCAGCTGTGCCGGTCCTCATGGGATCACGGTCAACTCCTGGCCATGCTGGCTGGGCCCTCCCTGACCTGCCTGTGACATTGGGCACTCTCCCCAGTGTGGAGCGGCCACAGGCTGGCCTTGAGGCCCTGTGGACACACAGCAGGCTGCTCACCTCGCTTGGCTCTGTCAATAGCAGTTTGCTTTTCCCAATGCCACTGTTCCCTCAGCTGACCAAGAAGGCTTTTCAAGGAACTTGGACCTCCAAGGCATCAGGCACAAAGTCCTTAGATGCAGATGCATGGCCACTCCTGGAAGCAGGAAGCCGATAGACAGAATGGCTGTCAGGAGCCAGGAACAGAAAGCCGTGTGGGGAGAAAGCCTAATTCTGGGGTGGGCATTACTACTCCCCCCCAGCACAGCACACAGCTCCTTCCTTCCTTCGTCACTTCCCTGCTTCCCTCCCTGGGCTCAGGAACAATCCCATCTTCTCAGGCTTTACATTTCCTCTCTCATTAGCTTCCTGAACTTTCAAAACTATTAGACTCTAACAATTTGGCACCCAAGCCAGCTTTCTCTGACTGCCTCTGATACTGGAAGTGCCCCTCCCCCCCCCAAAATCCTCTGATAGATGGATTATTTTCCCTTTATCCAATTTCGGGGGGAAAAGAAGAGGAGCTTAGGAAACCATTGGCATCATGCCCATGCCTTCTACCTAGCTGTAGAAGGACTGGGTGCAGTGGGGGGCTTTGCAAGGACAGAGAGAAGCAGGAGGAAGGAAGGTAGCTGAGTTCGGTACGGCCTCAGGGAAGGCCTGCTTCGGGGCTAGAGGGTGTGCGCCGCACAACTCTAGGGGGCATTGTTCAGATTGCAGTGATGGGGCATTTGTATCTGCATCGAGCAGCTGCTTGCAGATGGCAGCAAAGCATGCGAAGGAGCTGCCTTTTCTAATTTGCACAAAGGGATCACACTGGATAAAAGTAACCCTGAGTTCTTTAGCCGTTTCTCTCGGCCGTTTGAGTTCCCGCTTCCACCTTTGCTTTCCTGGTATTGGCTGGGTATGGAACCGGCTGAGGGTGGTGGAGGCAGAATGGAGGCGGATTAGCTGGAGGAGGCCCTGAGGGCAGGAGTGTCCCCACACATGGGCAGGCTGGGTCTCAGAGCTTGGATCTCTCACCCAAAGAGCCCAGTGATTTCTCCCCTGCAGTGGAGAACAGTTCCCTTTCTCCTGAAGGTTCTCGGAGAAGCCCAGCACCCTCCCCCACACCGTGTTTCCACACAGACTGCCAACGGCTGGGCTCCTGGGCCTGCACGACTGCCAACTACAAGCCCGGACACTGCTGAGGAGGCCAAAGAATGTGTATGAGCCCAGGTTAGGTTTGGAAGTCACTGCCACCGACTGGGGACAGTCATGGCCCCTGACTCACAGTCGAGAGACCAGGAAGAATGTTCCTGTTCCCGCCCTCCCTCCGACTCACGGAATGTCCAGGGCAGCTCAGAGAACACCCTTCCCACCGCTTCTGCTGCTCGTGGCGCAGTGCAGCGGGCAAGACGGCGGACTATGCCGAAGCTTCCTGGGAGGCTGACTTGAAGCTAAAAAGAATATCAATAATAAGGGCTTTGGGTCAAAAAACTTGGGTTTAAATCACAGCTCTGCTTCTTAAGAGCTCTGCCATCTCCTGTGTTGACTTAACCTTTCTGGGCTCCTGCAGCCCAGAAGAGGAGACTTTTCTGCAGAGAAGGGAAGATAAAAGCTAACTATTGGGCAGCCTAGAGGAGATGTACGCAAGGCATTTATTACCAGACTTGGACTAAATTAAGAGCTCAATACATTGTAGTTACTATTAATATTACTATTATTAATAATGACATCAATAATCCCCGTGTTCAAAACTGAGCTCCTCATTTGCCCCCCACCCCCATCCCGGCCCTCCAAATCATTAGGGACTTTGAGAGCATCTTAAACTATAACCAAAGATGAAGCTGTGTTTCCCCACACAAATGTTGGGGGGCGGGGGGGCAGGATCACTGTGAAAGAATTTTCTTGCAGAAGCAAGCAGTTCCTCAGAAAGGGCTAAGGCCCTGGAGTCAATGAACAGGGTCCTAGCCAAGGGCAGGTACTGGTGGGGAACAAGTGAGACCTTCCCAAACCACAAAAGAGCCAGAAGAGGAGGCCACAGAGAACCTGCAACTAACTGCCCTGAAGATCCCCTCCTTCAGGGGCAGGAAGCCCAGAGGCTTTTCTCTCTGACACCTAGCTAGAGGAGACCTGAGCCTCTGGATGACCACGCTGATCCTATTAAACACTAAGGTTTGCCGAGGGCAGCTCCTGTGGATTAAACCTCTTCCTCAAGCTCTAGGCTGTGAGCCATGCCAGAGGGCGGTGCCAGGCTGGCCTGCAGGGCATGTCACACCCTCCTTCTGTCCTTCCTCCCTGCTATTTGTCTTCGGTGCATGATCCTGTCCTGGGTCAATCTGTTGTTAACAATAAGGTTTGGGGGGGCCCTGGGTGGCTCAGTTGGTTAAGCGTCTGCTTTTGGCTCAGGTCATGATCCCAGGGTCTTGGGATTGAGTCCCCCATCGGGCTCCCTGCTCAGCGGGGAGTCTGCTTCTCTCTCTCCCTCTGCTGCTCCCCCTGCTTGTGCTCTCTCGCTTGCACGCGTGCGTGTTCTCTCTCAAATAAATAAGTAAAATCTTAAAAAACAGTAAGATTTGGCTTTTTTGTATCCCCCATCCACTTTCTGGGGAAGTATTTTATCTTCACAAACTCTTGATATCAGTCCCTGTTTTTCAGTGCAGAGAGGAAATGAATGACTTGCCTAAGATCACAAAATGGTAGGTCATAAAGCCAAAGGAGGGTTTCCATTCTTTTAACACCCAGCCTGGGGCACCTTGTACTACACCAGTGATGCTTAAAGGATGAGCGCCACACAAGCAGCTTTAGCGTCACCTGGGAACCTGCTAGAAACATGGTCTTGGTCTACCGAGGGCGTGGTCACACGCCCTCCGGATGATTTTGACTCAAACTGAGCAACCACTGTACTTAGTGCTTCCTGAACCCCTGAAGATAGGAATCACCAAGGGGCGAGCTCCTAGGCATGTTTCCCCCAATTTACCCAATATGGAATTTGCCTAGGCCCCACCTACTTCTGTGAGGGACTTAGGAATCAGGTTTTGTTGTCTTTTTAATTTGTTCCAGGTAATTCTTAGGTTCAGGCAAGTTTAGGGAACAGTGACTTGGTACTGTTGCATAGATCAATATAGGGGAGCTTTATAAAAGTCATGGTGTGCCAAGAAAAAACAGCATAAACCCAAACTACAGTGACTCTCACACTGGAATCAAAATAAGGAATTATCTTTCCCTCCATTTCACTAAATGTACAACAACAGGGAGACCCACCTGGATTGCACCCCTCCCACTCCGTGAACGAGTCTGGGGAGAGACTTTCAGAAGCCTGCTTTCCCAGGGCAGGAAGCTGACTCAAGCTCTTGGGGCTGCTCTCTGTGTAACATGGAAACACCCAGCAAATAGCGGCCACCGCCAGAGTGCACCCCTTTGAAAGAAAGAGGCTGCCACTGTACTTGCCTAAATCTGGGGGTTGGGGGGCAGGGTTGACGGTTACACTTCCCACCATTATCTGCAGTCCTGCCTCCTGAGAAAAACAAGCACTTTTTCCAAAAGTATGTGGGGTGAAGAGAAGGGAGAAGCCGCCGCTTGCCTCCCCTTGGAATGATGGAAATGTGCGGGGCTGCCTTAGGAACTGATAAAAACCCTCGTGCAGGGAGGAGACAGAGTCTCTCAGATGACCAGGCCGCAAGAGAATCACCTGGAGGATTTCTACAAAATGTCAGTGTAGGCCCCGGTGCGGACCAACTGAATCAGAATCTCTAGGGGCAGGGCCCGAAACTGGTATTTTAAATTCTTGCCCCGTTATTCAGACAGGATTGCGAACCACTGCATAAGCCTAATTAATTCTAAGATAAAACCCATCTCTCCATCCCCGGGAACTGGCCGCCCCTTAAAATCACAATGAGGTGGAGAACCGGCTAGGGCACAGCGAGGGTTACCACCAGGCCAGTGAAATCATCAAGCACCGTTCATCAAGCTCACACGGTGCCCAGTGGACACCGGCCCCGAAACCCGCGTTCGGAATGTTCCAGCTGGCGCCAGAGGTCACAGTCCACAAGCTGCGTTTTATTGGTGAGAAAAAAACACACCCAGGAAAGTTCTAAGCCAGCGCCCTCGGCAGCAGTTTAGAGCTCGCCCGGCCTGACGCCGACAGCAGCCCAGCGCAGTCACCCGAGCACGCCCTGCAGGGCGCCAAGGTAACGCCCAGGGACTCCGAGGCCCGCGGGCCGCCTGCCCTCAGTGGGTCCCGGCCCAGGCGCGGCAAAGCCCCGCCCCTCGGGCGCCAGCCGGGTCCCCGAGCGTCCGGGAGCTGCACTCTGCCCGCCCTGTATGTGTGCCCGCGGGCTGCTAGCCTGCGGGTGCCACTGTCGCTTCGTCGGTCCAGCGAGATCGCGAAGTCCCGGGCGCATCCCCGCCAACCCTGCTCGCCCGCGCCGAGGCGGGCCACGTGACGGCCAGCGGCCCCGCCCACCCGGCGCTGCACCCTCGGCCGCCCGCGCCGTCTTACTTGGTGTATTCGCGCAGCCCCTCGGCGAGCCTCGCGGCGCTGCGGTGGAGGGACGCGGTGGGGCCCGCCCTCTCGCTGCCCCCGCTGCCCCCGCCCTCGGGAGCCGCCAGCGGTTACGTCATTCCAGTTATGTAAGAGCCGCGGTCTCCGGGGCTCTTCTCTACGCGGAATGCGGCAGGGTCTCCCGTAAGGCTTGGCCCAGCGCCCACTCCTGCCCCAGGCTCAGAGCGCAGGGAGCGGGAGGGCGGGGCCTGCTGCGGGCCGCACTCAGGGCCACCTAGTCACCTCGGGGTTGAAAGCGGGCGTCAGTATGTGTTTAGGGGATACCTGTCTGCTGGGTATGGCTGGGATGCAAAGATGGCACCGCAACTCACCTCGTAGAAAGTGCTTACCCAGAAAATCGTGCGGAATTAAAAAGATTAGGCTCAATGATATTAAAAAGATTTCTCCATCTGATGAGCTTCATCATAAGGGGTGTTGTGATAACTAGCACTTCCCAGGTTCCTAATGAGCTTATTGCTGGTAATGTCCCGAGTAACTCAGCAGCGATACAGCTCCCCTCTCCAGCAGGTGCAATGAGTCAGATTGGTAATGTGAACACAGTGACATCTGGCAAGAGGCAGGGCTGGGTCGCCCACCGGAGAGGTAAGTCTGTCTTCTAAATCTGAACGTCTGCCCCTAGTTCGGCGACTTCATGCGGTGCCAAGGAGGGCCCCTTTATCTCCTCCAAATCTCCATCGGCCCCCCACCCCCACCCCCCAAACTCCAGAAAACATACAGTGTAAGCAAAGCATGGTTGCTGTGCAGGTCTAGATCCCAGTGAAGTCATCTAGCCCTGTTGTGTACGCGCCATCAGGCATCCCTGTCCACATCTCACCTCCGTCCCTAATTGAGAGACGGGGCACTCAGTTAAATTCTGTACTGCTGTACCCAGCTCGCCCAGAGACGGAGCGACTCTTACCTAAGAGGTACAGAGACCTGCTGGTTTCATGGCCTCATTGCCTAGGATGTGAGATAGAGGATCACTACCCCCCACCCCCACCAAGTGGATGGGTTTTTACGTCAGAATCTCTTTTGAAATAAGTTTCCCCAGAACAGTGTGTTCCTCTGAACAGGACTGTGAGGTTCTACTGCATTGCTCTTATTCCTGACAGAGTGATGAAAGGAGGCCTTCTGTAAAACCGCCCAGCCTGGTGTGACTTTCAATACCAGTCTGGTTTGGCTGGGGGAATATTTTAGATTCCCAGAGCTACACAACTGTGCTTTGTATACTCTTCTTTGTGTCAGTGATGGAAAAGGTGTCAGTCCGCTCTGCATCCCGGAACTCACCACCTCAGGAAATAAGCTTTTGGCTCGCAGAGGGGTGAGAAATTGTTTCGGACCAGAGTCTATTGAGGGCATCAGCCGCACCTTGAAGTGAAAGGTTGGGTGGAAGGCCAGCTCTCAACCTGGCGTGCAAACCTCCCCGGGCACGCTGCATAGCCACTCTTTCTCAGTGTTCTTATTCATAGAATGGGAATGAATATGCTCACCTCATCACCTCCTGAGGTTATGGTGATGATTAAACACTTTTGTAAAGAGCTTAGCAAAATGCCTGGTTTCATCTGAAGTGATCAAAAAGTGTTCACTTCCCTCCTTAAATTTGTCCTTCTATTCCTTTCTCCCCTTACAGTATAGCCATGCCATGTACATTCAGTCGATCGTCCATGAGGGCACGAAGCATGTAATGTTTATCCTCAAATCAACAAGCATCCACAGGGTACCTAGTGTGTGCATTATACACACATCATGGGAGGTTGTAAGAAAAGACAACCGCCACCTCAGAAGGGCCTTCCACTCTCCCCTGGCTGACAAGGAACATATACACAAAAAGAAACAGAGGACAGGACAGGATTAATGGGAAAAGGCTCCAGTTTAAGTAGGAGTTAGCTCAGCTGGATTTTTGTCCTATTTCTGATTCCCAGTGTGACCTGGGGTAATAATGATAAAATTTATTGAGGGCTTGATATGTGCCAAGCATTGGGATTATCTCACTTAAGCCTTACAGTGACCTAGTAAAGTGGCTCTTGATATTATCCCCATTTTACAGATGAGCAAATTGAGACTTAAAGGAGTAAGTCCCTTAGCTGAAGTCATAGTGTCCATGCTGGAGCCATACTGTATGCAGCAAGTCACTTAGCCTCTCTGGGCCTTAGTTTTCTTACCAAATGAAAGGGGGAAACAGATGACATGTGGGGTCCCTTCTAGCTCTGACTTTCTATATTTAATAAGAGAATTACATAAAAATTTTAAATAAGTTAAGCCCAAGGTGTTTTTAAGAGTGACACTGAGTGGGGGTAGCTGCTTCATTTCACATGGGTAGAAAGACTCTAAAATATTTCTTATGTGTCCCAGCTTTCAATTTGCTACCCAATAAACCAAACAAAGAAAGCCTCCTCCAAAGCTTCCTTCCAGTTGATTTAGAGTCCTAAAGCTAATTTAGACCCAACTTGAAGGAGAAGCAGAAGGTGTGGCCTGAGAAATCCATGGCTTCTCACACAACAGATATACATGATAGGAAGACTGCAGACACACACACACACCCCAGTGTTCGCATCGTCTTCCACCGAAGCTCAGTACCAATTTCTCCAGCCCAGTTGTCATGGCAACACCAGCTGCCAATGAGATCATGGAAGACAAGGTTATAATGGCAGTGGTGCCTTAATATTTTACCTGGCAAAACCACTTAGATAATAAGGTGAATAAGCATAAATCCTAAATCCATAGGAAGCCCAGGCACTGCTCTTTGTATGTCTTTAATGTGGACTTGGGGGTGGGGAAGAGAAATGAGGGCGAAGGGAAAGGAACAGAAAGGAAGGGAGGATGAGGCTGGGGGTGGGGAAGAAGGTCTCTGATGCTGGTCCCTTTGACTCCTCAGCGTGGATCATGCACAGGTCCTGACCCTGTTTGTGCATGGATTCAAGAACTGGTCTCTTCTGTAATGACAATAACGGGGTTAGGGGCTCCCAGCCTTAATTACAAAAGTCTGATTATAAGAAACCCAAGGCGACACTAAAGGAGGAGAGAAGCAGCCCAGGGGAGATGTACGTGGCAGACAATGACGCTCCCATGCAGTGGCTCACACAACCACCCAGCAGGAAGCCAGACCCGATTTAGAAGTACCTTTCTGGTTGTGCCCTGAGTCCCTTGATGCCCACCAGCTTTTCCAGACTGGTTCACTCCAGGGCTGTCTGCTGTCCATCTGAACCAACTTCCTAAAGAACAAATCCATTTGATGTAAGGGTTTCCTTCCTTTCACAGTGGGGATCTCTAGGAAGAGCTTTGGCACTGGGGAACCAGGGTGGGAGAGAGACTCGGTTTACACTGAATACCCTTTTGAGCCTTTGAATTTTGTACTATGTGCATGAATTAGCTATCCAAATAAAAAACATGCAAAGGTCCACTTTGTTTCCCTTGTCCTCCTTCCCAGAACTAGAGATGGTAGTGGTGAGCTGGGCCAAGGGCAGGGCAGTCGTGAAGCCTGGGTCGGTCAGTCTCCATGTACCCAAGCTGATGAAGGAGGTGATTTCCTGAAAATGGGGCTCGTGTTGGTCTGAAACTCTCATGGTGTCTGTTTCTAGAGCTCTAGTTTCATGGCAAGCCGGTTCCGTTCCCAATGCAAAGGCAGTGGGAGCTCAGGGGTGGGGGTCGAATGAGAGCCTGGAGGTTGTCGTAGCTGGCCCTCACCTACTTCCCTGTACCACCTAGGTCCCCCTGCCGCTCAGGAGAAGGGCCACTGGCGGGGCAGGGAGAGACAGGCAGACACAGAGGTGGCAGGGACTGGGATCGAGAGTCAGAAGACCCACATTCAGCTCTGACACCTCTTCAGAGGAGACACTTGACCTCCCTGAGCCTCCGTTTCCCCTCTACACAGCAGTGTTAACTGTCTAGTCCTCACAGCATAGTAGGGAGGCTGAAATAAAAACCTTTCCTCTTATTTAACAAATACTCATACTCTACTTGCTATGTGCCCAGCACTGTTCTAAGCTCACTTCAAACGAGCCTGCAGCATAGAGAATTTCAGTAGCGTGTCCAAGATCACGTGAGAATCTAGAAAGCAGCACAACCAGGATTCCAACCGGACAGCCTTCACGCCTTTTCTGTACGGATGGAACACCTCTCATAGTGGGTTCTCCTCAGGTTCTTCTTCTAGCCACTTCCATCGGGCTGGAAACTCCTCCCCTTTTTTGGTGTGTTGACTGGTTCCTGTGTTCAAATGGGTGACTCATAGTCCCCTCGGTTCCCTCTACCAGCATTCCTCCCCTGCCCTCCATTTCACACCCCTCCAAGGACTCCCCGCCAAGCTAGAGGCACTCAGAGACTCAAGGGGGAGCATGCTGGGGGGCCGGGCACTAAGACCCAGAGTAACAGAGTGAGATTGGGTTTTGAGCCTGTGAGCGTGCATCCCTTATCTACACCTGCAACGACCCTGCCCTTGTCCGCTATTCAGTCCTGGGCCATTTGATCATCCTGGGGAGGCTTGGAAGGACTGAGGAATACAGTTTCATTTATGTCTTATTTTTTATTGTGGCAAAATATACATACCATAAAATTCATCATCTTAATCATTTTTAAATGCACAGTTCAGTGGTTTTAAGTACATTCACATTATACCATCACCACCATCCATCTCCAGAACTTTGTCATCTTACAAAGCTGAAACTCGGTACCCCATTAAACACTAACTCTCCTCCCCACCCCCCAGCCCCTGGCAACAATCCCTCCACTTTCTGTCTCTGTGACTTTGACTATTCTAGGTACCTCATATTAGTAGAATCATACAGTATTTGTCCTTTTATGACTGATTACGTGCACTTAGCGTAATGTCTTCAAGCTTTATCCATGTTGTATTGTGTGTCAGAATTTTCTTCCTTTTTTTTTTTTTAAGATTTTATTTATTTGAGAGAGAGAGAGTGAGCAAGAGAGCAGGAACAGGGGTGGGGAGGGGAGGCAGAAGCAGACTCCCCACTGAGCAGGGAGCCTGATGTGGGGCTCGATCCAGGGACTCCAGGATCATGACCTGAGCCGAAGGCAGACGCTTAACTGACTGAGCCACCCAGGCGCCCCAGAATTTTCTTCCTTCTTAAGGTTGAATAATATTCCATAGTAAATACAGCACATTTTGCTTATCAACTTATCTGTTGATGGACATTTGCCTTGCTTCCATCTCTTAGCTATTATGAATAATGCTGGTGGACGCTGGTGTACAAATATCTTTTCAAGATCCTGCTTTCAGTTCTTTTGGGTGTATAACCAGAAGTGGAATTGCTGGATCCCATGGCAATTCTATTTTTAATTTTTTGAGGAAACTTCATAAGGTTTTCCGTAACAGCAGCACCATTTTACATTCCCACCAATGTTGCACGAGGGTTCCAATTTCTTCCCATCCTTACTGACACTTGTTATTTTCTGGTTTCTCTTGTTGTTATGGTTGTAGAATGGCCACTCAAATGGGTGTGAGATGGCATCTCTTTGTGTTGCATTATTATTTTTTGTTCTGTATCTTAAAATGCTTCTGATAATTTCTGTGCAATCTGCTGTGCCCCCGTCTTGTCTTCTTTGCTTAATATACCTTAATTATCCACATACCCTCACACACATGCAATATTGAAATTACAGTTTGCTCCTTAGGTATGAGGTTTTGTGGATGTGCATAATTTAGAACCGACTCCACTTCTTTTCTCTCACTGGCTTTAATCCATTGTTGAGGACCATTGAGTTTCCCTCAGGTGAGTCACATGGCCTTAATCCAAAAGGCTCGGCAACTAATTTCATCAAGTGTTTTGGTTGAGTTGGGCTCATTTCACCAGACACACAAGGGGGGAAATGACAACTGTTTTCCCCAACTGAGCTCTCAGTTGTTCATTTGGCAAAATAAAATGTCAGATTACTGGTCTTTCCATTTTGATTCATGGAAAAAACATGCCAGTAACAGAGAATGTGCCTATTTAAATGAATCTTATGAATATGGGGCATTTTTGAAGGCAGATCTCTTTGCATCCATAATGGAAAGTTCATGATATAGCAAGTGGAAAAAAGCAGGTTGCAGAATAATGTGACTAATTTGATATAACTTATGGTTATATATACATAGACATGTTCCAAAAGGATACTAAAAAATGAGCACTGGTCACCTTTCAGGGGACTGGGACTGGGAGTTGTGATAGGGTGTGAAATCTTTTACATTTTACTTTATACCCTCTGCCTCTACCTGAATGCTTATCCATAAGCATGTATCACTTTTATAATAATTACAAAAAGTTGTAAAACAGTCATTTTGGGAAAATAAAAGGGCTTTATACTATTGATTTATCTCCTGTCTCCAGCTGTGGAGGAATAGCCCTGTCCTAGGTCAGGTTCCCTGGAGACAGAGCCCCAGGTGGAGCTTTGTGGAAAGTGATGGACTAATGGAGTAGTCTTGGGAGAGATTAGAATGCGAGTGAGGGAAGAAGCACCGGGAAAAGGAAGAAGTTGGGGAAGGATGTGGCTTCTCATGAAGTCTGGCCTGATCCCGCAGAAAGCTTCAGATTCTCAGTGACACCACAGAGCTTAACCTGCCCTGAAGCAAGAGGGTTGAGCTTTTACTCCCTCTTCCCCAACTCATCCTACGCTATGAGTAACTGTGGATGTTGGGGGGCGGGGAGGGGGTCACTCTGGTGCATGTCCTGGCAAGCTGGCTCCACTAACCAAGGAGGGGTCTCCAGGAAAGGCTGCAGGTGTGAGCCATCAGCCACAACACCAGAGTAGTCTGGGGTGGGCCCACCAGGCTGGCACAGGGCATACCAGCGGGATCTGGGCTACACCCACGTCCCCCAGTTTACTGGCGGCTGAATGGACACTGGCTTCTTTATAAACAAACTTATAAACTGTAAATTGATTTGTGAAATGCCTTTTTTTTTTTCTGGCTATGGAAAAGCACAGGCTACAGACATTTTAAAGCAGAAATATTCAAATGAAGAAATAAAGAGTAAAAAAATTGGTTTGGAAGAATCCCATCAGACTGCAAGATTTTTGCAATGGTGGGGAAAATCATCAGAAGGCTGGAGGAGCTCGGAGCTACCGACCAGGGGCAGAGTTGTTCGGGAAGTGAGTGTTCTAACCTAGGTACTGATGGTGTGAGGGGCTTTTCTTTTTTTGACTTCAGGGACAATGTATATCTCATCGTTGACTGTATCTCCCTTCTGCTTTGGTGACTGAGAAAGTTCAAATCCAGATTTGAATCCAGGACTAAGTAACACAGGGAATATAGGCAAATAAAGGTAGAGATTGATCTTGGAAGGTGTATTTGAAGGCCCCAGATTTCATGAGCTGCCTTGACATCTTTGAGCCTCAGTGAGGCTCAGAGGACTAACCACGAGTTCCCTGCTCTGAGCAGAGACGCCCCCCATCCAACAGGAAAGGCTCCCACCTGCTAGCTCCCTTATGCAACTGGCCGCACCCCAGACGTGGTTCAAACAAGCCCTTCACATCCGCCCACCGGAACCAGAGGTTACCCCAGCCTCTCATTACTACAGAGCATGGCCCCTGCGTGCCCTGGTTGGTCGCTCTGTTCCCGTGTGCAACCTCCATGGGGCCCTGCATCGCATGCCGTGTCCTCCTCCCCCGGGCTGTGAACACACGTGGCTAAGAAACTCCCATCATTCGCATCTGCCCAGGGTCAACTGTGGGGTGTTCAGCCATCTCCTACTCTTTAGGGCGAGGGACCCCTCTCTCACCAATGGGGTGAACAGAAGGCAATCAGAACAGAGAGACATTTTGAGTCATGAGACTTTGGGGGCCTTATTAGAACCTGCCGTACGTGCAAACCCTGAATGCCACGCCCACTCTGCAGAAAGTACGAGCTGCCTTCTCTTTGCCTTTGGAAC
>NC_138371.1:119681393-119761126 GCF_054177405.1 Leptonychotes weddellii | reverse complement strand
CTTAACGACTGAGCCACCCAGGCGCCCCTGCAGGTGCATTTGTATAGCATACTGAAGATGTCACCCACTGAATTCCTCCATGTTCCCTCCATGAATGGATGCACAGCAATATGGGCTTGCAGACTTAACTCATGTTTCTCCAGAGGGGGCATATTTTTTTTCCTCCGTGGAAAATGTGCAGTTCATAGATGAAAATTTAGTCCAGGTTTTAGTAATTATTGAGGACCTATGACCACTATTCTCCTTTGCAAAGGGGGTGGGGTACATATGAGAATGATCACCCTACTTCATTTCTCCCTCTGGGGTGAGAATCTAGTGTGTCAGTGTAGGGGGAAAAAGAGGTTGAGAACTCCAGCTTTCTAACCATCTCAGTTTTTTCTATAGTTCTATTTTTTTACTATATATTTTTCTTTAATTTTATTGTCTCCAATACAGCATTAAAAAAACCCTCCAAATTTGTTGTGAAACAAGATATAAATAGAGAAAGGAATGAAGGCAGGAAATAAATCCTTCTGGCAAAGGGGATATTTTGCCACTTTCACAAGCGTATTTGGTAAGTCATCACGTATGCCAAGATAGAGATTTCTGCAACACTCCAGGGACAGTCATGCCTATCAGAGACCGGGCATCTCCAACATCTGAGACCTGGCTACTGGTGTACCCAAACACCAGCCAATATCTGTGGGCTGCTAACAGCCAGTTTTACGATTTTTTAAAGGATTTTTTTCATAAGCTCTTTCCACCTTTACCCAGGGCCCAGCAACACAGTCTTAGAAGCATGTGTGGGAGGAATGTGGGGGGCATGGGCTCAGGTCCTCAGTGTCGACAGATGAAGAGGAGTCAGCGATATGTTCCCTTGGGCATCCTCCCCTTGTCACAGTCTCTCCGTGGCCAGACTCCTCCTGTAAGTCACTCACTAGGGCACCGTAAAGTGTTTTAGCACCACTGTGGGGTGAGGACAGTGCTGAGATGTGAGCGGGAGAACCTCCATTTGCTCGGTCCCCAGAACGCCAGGGTGATCCCCAGTAGGATTGTGGATTTGCCAATCGTGGTGTGGCTGGCGCCTCTCCCTTCCCATGCCCCAGATGGGCATGGCTCCTCAGTCCCAACACACTTTCTTGCTGAGTCTCAGTAGAGCCTCAGAGTCATTCCCAACACAATGTGCTTCCGTGACGGGGGCTAGCAGGAGAGAACAAAGCTGTCTGCCATCCTCGGCAGGTGCCCGAGCCAGTGGTGTGGTCCCCGTGCACCGAGGGAGCATGCCTCTGCAGGGGGCTGCCAGGCCATTCTCCTCCATAAATAACAGAGCCTGGCTTTGCCCTAACTGAATAGGCTTGGCTCATTTTTTTAGATGGGAGCCTGGACACTCTTTTCAGGTCCTGCTCAGGAGTTAGTGTCAGAGACGTTAAGTGACGTGCTGGTTGATGTGTGGCCTGGACTGAGCTTACACATGGGTTTTGTTGGCTTTCAGCTGTGTTCATCTGTGTCCAAACAGTAGCTAAGTGACTGGAAGTGACTGATGAGTCGTCACCTAGGGAAAGCAGGGTGGAAGGGGCTGCCCATGGAACACCTTGCCTGCTCCAGTCTCTGAGCTCCCAGCATGGAGAGAGTGACATGCGGCACAATGAGAATGACTTCGGGCATCACAGAGGAGGGCAGGAACTTCAAGTGGTACTCCCTCTGATCTTCCATGGCTCAGGTGAAAATGAAAACCTGAGCGGTCCACGAGGGGCAGGGGCAAAATAAGGGCTTTCCACCCTTTGCCCAGCAGAGGGCGCATCCAGCACCTTCTTCCCTACCTGGGAGGAATGGGGACCAAAAGTGACAGCAGATGACAGATGCCCAAATTCAATGTGAACTCTCCACAGGACTCACAGGTCCTTTTCTCTGGAAGCATGGAGAGGAATGAGCCTTTCGATGAGCCATTTGAGATGAGTGAGCCAACCTTGACGGCCAGTGAGTTGAGTATAAAGCATTCCCCCTCAAAAGCAAGCAAGTAGTTTAGCACCACGTAAACAGAGGCTGTGCATATAGCTGAGACAGAAGCACAGTTGTGAAGGTGCCCCTCTCCCCTGCCCCCCGGGGCGGGCACTGGCTCTAGAAACACACATGACAGAGTCTTCATCTAAAACTCTAAAGCAAAAAAAAATAAAAAATAAAAAAAAATAAATAAAACTCTAAAGCAGCGTGCCTGGGTGGCTCAGTCTGTTAAGCATCTGCCTTCGGCTCAGGTCATGATTCCGGGGTCCTGGGATCGAGTCCCGCATCGGGCTCCCTGCTCAGCGGGGAGTCTGCTCCTCCCTCTACCCCTCCCCCCACTCATGCTCTCTCAAAAATAAATAAATGAATAAATCTTTAAAAAAATAAATAAAACTCTAAAGCCCCAACGCTCCGCTCCGACACACCAACATGGCACCACAGTCCCCAGGAACTTCACTCATAACAACGGCAGCAAGAGGGCATGTCAGTGTTTGCTTTTTGGTGTCATCCTGAACTTCCAGACAGATGGATTTGCCAAAGGCTTCCCAACCCTCACCTGACGTTAAGTAGATTTGCTTCTGTAGAGTATTTAAACTCAGAGACCAAACAAACACCTACATTAACCAGACCACATGCAGCCTGGCCAAAGCCTACACAAAATTGGTTTATGCGATCAGCAACCCACAGAGATGTACATAGACGACGAGGGAAAGAAGCAGACGCAGGCCAAGCCGAGGATTTGCAGTAGCGCCATCCAAGGGACGCAGGGAGGACGTGCTGCTCTCTGTGATGCCAGGCTCACCCGCCAGACCAGAGCCCCGAGGGGGACCGACTCCCTTGACCTTGGCAGCCTTTAGAGCTGTCCTTGGGATGCCCTTACCTGTCAGAACAAATCCATCTGATTAGGGGTTGGGAAAGAGATCTCCTTACCTTTCCCAAAAGACACCTGGGCTCATTAAACAAGAGCACCTTTCTCCTTTTTGTAACAAAGCCACCAAAGTGAAGCTAGGATGGGCTTGTTTGAAAGACATACCTTTCTATAACCTCAGGTTGCCGGTAGCTGAATGACAGCACAGCAGTAGCAACAGTAACAACAAACCTTGAACTTGTGACAGTCCTTGGAACTGCGTGTGATTCAAAAGTGTCCCATTCTCGGCCTCACCTTACTTCATCCCCTCAAATAAAAAAATCCCTCTGCGAACTCATGAGCACAAAAGTCCCACTCTGAAAAGAGCCACAGTGCTTTCCCCAGGCCCAGGGAGGCAAGAGTTTCTTTAGTCTTCTAGAATACGCAGCGCATCTTGGTGGTTTCTTAAATGCCTGTAGGGAAGGATTTATTACCTTTCCAGCACTCCCTTCCCTTGCAACTGTGCATGCATGTGTGAGTGTGTCTGTGTGTGTATTTGTACATACACCCATGTGCATGCACGGGCATGTGTGTGTGCCAGAGCGGGTGGTTCTCAGTCTTCATGGACAACAAATCTTCACCTGGACCACACGTAGACAACCGCTGCACAGGACCAGTAGGCCCAGCACGGCGTGGCTGAGCACGAGGACCCCTACTGCAAAGAGGTACAGGGTTTTGTCACAGTAATCCTGAGGCTGCTGGCAAGGGGGAAGAAAATCAGGCAGATAAACGGAAAAGAGCCAGTGGTTTCCCAGAAGGAAACAGAGGCAGGAAGAGGCTGAGGCTTAGGTGTCTATAACACCTGTGCACATTCGGCCTCCAGGGATATGCATCATCGTTGTCATTGTCGATCACCATGGCCTGGGACAGAAGCTGCCTCATCCTGGTGGATTCGTACAGCAGGAGAGACCCCTGGATTGTGGTAGGGAGCGAAGGGGTCAGAGGGCAGAGCAGCAAAGCAGGGGGATGAGAGGGGGGAGAAGGTAGGGGAGAAACAGAGATTTATTTATTATGAAAAGTGTGCACACTGGAGTTGGAAATGCCGCCAAGGAGTGAAATTTACTTTTGACGAATGAGAATGTGCGTGTGTGAAGCGGGGCAGGGAGAAGAACCCAGAAGAGCCCCGGGGCAAGGACTGGGACTCTCTCGTTGGCTCGGTCAGCCATCTTAGGACACAGATTTCCCTTATCACTAGCACACTTCCACCACACATGACTTTGTAACATGGATGCCTGGTCCTGATGCTGGACCCTCCGCCCTGTGAGGAGCCCCCAGCAGACTTGCCTGCTACCTCCAGGCCACTTGGCAGGCCTGGTCAGTTCCAGATGCCATGCGACCATGCCTCAACCCACGCCTCCATGCATCCAAATCCAAAGGTCAATTTGAGTCCTTATTTTCCTGGAGCCCCAGTTCTTCAGCAAGAGGCTCATAAACAGATAATTACTTGTGTTGGATGCTTCCACCACTCACCATCTCCAGGGATCTGCAATTCCAAGCAGGGCCAAGGAGCATGAGTGTGTCCCTCCTGTTCTTACGAATCCATCCAGTCAAGAGCACAGACCCTTGTCCTTTGAGCGTTAGCCTTGCTAATTCCTTGTAGAGGGACAAAGACTATCTCGCCCCTAGTGGGTAGTTCCTGGCTCCCCTTTGAAATGCTGCTCGCATTTTATTTCACAAAGGACCACCATCCCACCCAGCTCTGACGGCACTCACATGTTTCAGTTCCAGATGCTTCCTCTAAAGATGCACCCACAGAAGACCACAAGTCATCTTTGCTAAGGAATCCTGGTTCCTTATCTTCCCTGTGTCTAGCAACTTGATCTATGATGTCTTCAGAAGACCTATGCCTCTCATCCATTCTCTTCCAGAGTCCCAGGCTCCCCACCTCTTCTAAGGCCAACCTCACGGCACCCCTAACCCATGGAGAACTGGGCTTCAGAAAAAATCCTCCAATAACCGACAGTGTGGCACATTGGTGAGGGGGCAGCACGGAGCCAAGAGAGGGAGCAAACAAGGTTCCATGCCAGGGCAGTGGAGTGGGTGATCATATCAAGAGAGGCAGAGGACAGAGGAGCCCACGCCGTGCCTTTAGGTGGATGATGATTTCAGATTTGGACATGCCACACTTAAAATTCCAGATGCAAATGTAGGTGGTGGGGACCTGCAGGATGGTGGGATCAGAGCCTGGGGGGTGAAGAGTGACAGGTGAGACAGACTTACCTGGGGACTGTGTGTGCAACAGTGACAGTGTCTCTGGCAATGGGCCTTGTACAGAGGGAGGTCCCCGTGCCGGAGTGAGTGCCCAGTGTGCACCTTCTCGATTAACACTCCCAGAGACCTGAGGCGAGCTGCATTAAATAAATGGGTACCTGGGGGCACCACGGCTGGAGCCATCAGGCCAAAATATCAGCAGTGATTTTCTCTGGGTGGTGGAATTTACAGGTGATTTTGATTTTCTTCTTTGTGCTTCTCCTATTCTCTTACTTTCTACCATGTAGAGTTATTGCTTATGAAAAGACAGCACAGCCTAAGTAAAGTTGTTGGTCTGCTGCTTGGCCTGTATGATCTCAGTTAATGCTCACACCAACTTTGGAGCTGCTTATTATCATCTCTGCTCCATGGATGAGGACACTAAGGAGCAGAGAAGGTAAGTCATTTCTTCCCTTCAAGCCAGGTCCACAGTGGGTAAAAAGGATGAGATGGGTGTCGGTCCACACTTGTGGCCATTGTCTACACCACATTCCCCAGATGTCTAAATCAGAGAATGTTGAGTTGGAGGGGCTCTTTGCTGAGAAAGTGCTCCCGTTTGGTCCAACCCTGCCCAGGTTTTCTAGAAGTATGACTTAGAGCCTGGCTGGGAGGCAGATTATTTCCATAAGAAAAGGAGAGTGAAGGCTCAGAGAGGTCCAGAGAGCCACCTGCACAGAGCTGGCTCACCCAAGGAGGACTTCCTGGAAGAGGGCGTATGCTCTGGACCCCTGTGAGCAGGGAGAGGTGGGAGGGACCTCCTTGGAGCGGAAATGGTGTGGTGAGGGTGAAGGGTGATGGGTTTGGGGAACAGGAGAGAAACAGTTTGATGGAGAAGGGCCGCTGAGGGGAACTGTGAGTTCGGGCAGGAGTGGATAGCACACCAGCTCTGCCATAAACTCAAGAGAAGCAACCTGTAAGCCTCAGTTTCCTCATCTGTAAGCTGGAGCTGATGGTACAGTTCGGCTTTCAGTTACTCAGCGCCCATTTTCCTTCCTAGCAGGGCCCGATCCCGTGGGTGTCACCCACCCATCACAGGTATACAGGAGAGAAAATCCCAGCATCTGCCCTCCCTAGAGGCGCCTCCCCCACACTCTCAGCATGCCAGGGGGAGGGAGCAGCAGGACGCCCAAGGTCTATGGATCTGGCTACCCTCCCAGGACTGCTTTGTGGGCAGTCCTTGTTCCTTGTATTCAAAAATCCTTTTTTGTACTTTACAAGTACCTGCCTCAAAGGGTTCTTGTAAGGACTAAGGGTAGAGCCCTTAACACCGCACGTGGTACATGGTAAGCATTCACTGGGTGCTAGAAATTCTTACTGAGCAGTGAACTATTGGAAGATGAAGTGGAGGGTTAGGTAGGTAAATGGCCACTAAATCAGTGTTTCTGAACCTTTCTTTTTATCATGGCCCTCAGTAACAAATACATTTTACATCACAACCTAGTAGTTGGGGGACTGTATGTCCTTTGCTGGCTCAGAGAAGTCGTGGGTTGTGCTGTTTTCCTGACAGGACTGTTATTAGAGCTTGTATTCGCAAAAGCGTCCCAGTTTGGATGATAAACTATGCGGCCGACGTACCCAAACACACATACGTACGTGTGTGTCACACAGTACTTACTGGGTACTCTCAGAGTTTCTATCCTGTTTTTTTTTTTTAAATGGTCACAACCTACTAAATTCATTTTCTGATCTTTCCAGTGGGTTGTGACTCTCAGTTCTTTTTGGTGACTCTGGGAAAAGTCCACTCGCGGCTGCTCAGCTTTCTCTTCAATAAAATGTAACACTGTGGCGGATCTGATGCATTTCGGGGAGGATGCTGGGCATCGTGATGCAGTGTCCCGAGAGGGTTAAATACAAAGCACTGGCCTCCCTCAAACTTCTCTGTCTGGGGATTCTATAAATCTGCCTGCTGTTGCGCTGAGCGTCATGGACTCACTGTGTATTACCTCGCCACGATGAGCACAAAAATTTAATTTGGCTTCAAGCAGGTTTAGATTGCCAGGGGGGAAAAATCAATGCTGTTTATTAGGGCCCTAGTTTGTTCATTAAAATAAATTACCTTTGGGTTCTGGGCTGGATTTCATAAAGGAAAAGTTTGCCATTGTTAAGAGGAATAGACCCCATGGATGGAAACATCTCCACAGGAAAGTTTCAGTTCACAGCCTGATGATGAGCTAGTCAAGTGAGAGAAGGCTGAGCAGAGGTAATTGCTGAAAACTTTGCCCTTGTTTGGAACACCTCTATGGTGCTCAATCCATCAGAGCTTTCCGCTAACACCACGGGGCCACAGGGGATAGGCAGCCCCACTGAGCAGAGAGCCTCTGGGTTTCCCTGGAGCTAAACAGAGTCCCAAGCAGATCCCGTAGGGATGTTGTCACGGGGTGGGGGGACCACATGTTACTGCACATTCCAGAACACCACCCCCGACTG
Source organism: Leptonychotes weddellii (assembly GCF_054177405.1). NCBI lineage: Eukaryota > Metazoa > Chordata > Mammalia > Carnivora > Phocidae > Leptonychotes > Leptonychotes weddellii. The sequence goes on along the minus strand of NC_138371.1, from coordinate 119,753,562 downwards.
CTGTCAGGACCTGGGGGCATTTACTAGTGAAGTAACTCAGACACAAAAGGCTCAGAGCACTTGCCCCAAATCAGACATGTTTCCCGTGAATTGAGCCAGTGACTTCTGGCTGCAAATGAGAGCAGCAATCTTGAAGACATTCCTTTGATGTCCTATCAGTACCCTGACCAATGCCACCGGCCAGCATCTCCTGAAGGCCCCAAGCTCCAGAAGGAAGCCAGCAAAGAAATCCGACAGTGGGTCCCAATGAAATTTTATATATGGTACTCTTGATTGTTTTCTCTTGTGCTTCATTTTTTTAAAAGATTTTATTTATTTATTTGAGAAAGAAAGAATGAGAGAGAGAGAGCATGAGAGGGGGGAGGGTCAGAGGGAGCAGCAGACTCCCCGCTGAGCAGGGCGCCTGATACGGGACTCCATCCCAGGACTCCAGAATCATGACCTGAGCTGAAGGCAGACGCTTAACCAACTGAGCCACCCAGGTGCCCCGTCTTGCGCTTCATTTTTATGAAACCATGTTGGAAAAATGGATGCTTGTGTGTTCTAGCTTTGGATACAGGAAGCTCTGAGCAGGGCGTGGACCGTTGGGAAGGGTCGCTGATAAATGGAGGCAGACCTAACATACCTTAGACCTGAGGTGCTTTGGGCAGGTGGGACATTTCTGTAGGCCAGGGGTTTGGAAACTAACTGCAGACTACGCAGGCCCCTCCATATTTTTTCTTCTGTCACTTTTCCTGTGAAAAGAGATGTCAATACAACCCATGAGCAAATCAGCTCCCTACACTGACATAAGCTGAGAATCACAGAGAAGCACTCCTACCCCTGAACATGCAAGTTTAGTGTTTGATTGATGACTGCAGCTAACGGATTCGGTGCTAATCAACTAAGAACAAGGAGAAAAACAGAAATAAGAGCTGCTCAAATTAAATACATTTGAACTAGCGGCAAACTCCACTGCCCTTCACAGGAAACTTTTTAAAAAGAAGCACAGAGAAAGGCTAAGATTACACTGGCTTGATTCAAAGGTAAAATTAATTGGCAGTCAGTGACTCCTCTTTGTCAACTGCTGTCGGACCAAAGCCACAACTCAGCACACTGAACTCAGGGCAGCAGGAGGGAAGCTATTGCTAAGATGCCCAGCTCTGGGTGAACGCTCCTCATCTGGAAAAGTCCATGTCTCTGCAAACAGACTCCAGGACCCACCTTGCTCTGTTGCTTCCACAGCCCTGGGCTTCGGGGGCGGGTTGCGGGGAGGTGTTCTGGCTCCTCTGTGAGCAGCAAACAATTAAAGGATGCATACCACAGTGCCTGTAAGTTACATTTCTGCAAGAACTACGAACAACGGATAAATATACTTCACCTTTAAGGCTCCAATGATCCCACCCACTAGCAAACAGAGACGAATGAGGAGCTGCATGGGGCAGTCTCCAAAAACTTCATTCCTACAAAGGGGAGAGAACAAACGAGGATTAAGATAAATGCATTCAAGAGCACAATGCCAATTGGGAAGATTCAGGAGATTTCTGCAGAAGCCCAGATGCTCCTCACATAAACTGTAACCTGATCGATTCCCTGCTTGTAGAGTGCGCCCAGTCTCACTGGCCACCTGATTGTTAGGATGCTCAGGGGACTGAATGGCTGTCCACCAGACATCAGGCAGAGCAAGGATCAGACATCACTTCGTCTGGCTATTAACTGGCTGTACCCTTTCTTGATGGTAATTTTAATCCCACTAGCAATGCTTTCTCTACTTTTCTCAGGCCTCTGTCTTCTAGGCCTATTATTAACTAATGGTGGTACGATATATTATTTAAAATATATGAAAAAAATGCCTATTGCCCTCCATGACCAATCTGGCTCAAATGACCGGGCTTTGGATGGGTTCCAGCACACATCTTGGCTGTGAGGAGACATTGACCACTCCGCGAGCGTCCCTCACATTTCCCAGCCCCCTTGTGGGTAGCCCGGGGCTGTGTGACTATTTCTAACCAATGTCCTGTGGGATACTTTGGGACCAAAGCCTTTAAAAACTGACATGTGACCCTTGGTTTTCTTCCCCTGCTTTGACCTCCTGGAATCCATGGGTCGAGATGGTCAGTGCTCAAGACTAAAGTAATTTGGAGTGTGAAGTCATCACATTACCCTGGGGAGTCCTCTGGAACCCTGGGGGGTTCCTGACCCATAGTGTAATTTTCATGAGCAAGAAATAAACCTTTATAGCGTTGAGCCACTGAGATTCTGGGGCTAATTTATTACCGCAGCGCGGTCAAGTTAACCTGACCAATACATCCGTCAACAGAGCCCAAGAAAGGGGATGCTCACTGTAAAATCGAAGTGTTCTTTTAAAATGACATTTAAAGTTTTAGCTCTGATTTGATTTTTATTTCCCATGAATGCCTTGGCACTTAGAGGAAATAAGCCATTTCCCCACGGCTACACCATATTTCACTGAAATTAATAAAAATTCCTGGGTAGGTAGGCACCCACAAATTAAGGGCCCCAGAGTAAAACCAGATACGTACGTTGCTCCAGTCATCAACCTGGGGAGGCTTGCCTTCCTAGATATCTCTGATGTTCCGCTGAAGCCATTACTAGATGGAAATACTTCCCAAGTCTCAATGCAACCTTTTCACACAAAGATCTTTAAATGCTGGATGCCAACGTTGTTGGATATGAACTGCCTTTCAATTCAAAACCCAGCTGCGAGATGAACATTGAGTAATGACTTCTATATCTGCTCATTCTTAATGAATAAAAGCAGCTGCTTCTCACAGGAGGGTCAAACAGCGCACAGATGGCTTCAGAGGATCCTAATAAATTTAATAAAAGCGTCTTTCCCCTTGTGTTCTTCACGTATTGCTTAGTGCCTACCTTACCTCTAGATTTTCTTTCTATCTGATCGGCAGGATCACAATGACCCTCTTTAGGCTTTTTGGGGGGGCTCATATTATGGGGTTTTTAAAATTATGTTTTTACATGTTTTATTGTGATATAATAAATATAACAATATTTTGCCATTGTAACCATTTTTACATGTATGATCCAGGGGCACTAATGATATTCCCAATCTTGTGCATCCGTCACCACTACCTAGTTCCAAAACTTTTTCAACGCCCCGAACAGAAACTCATAACCATGGAGCAGTGATTCCTCAATACTCTCTTCCTGCAGTGAGTGTAGGGATTTTAGTGTAATATCTATGGGAATGGCCCTTGTAGGTTCTTGCTTCATTTAAGCAGCCTTGTTAGTGAATGAACTATTCCAGTTAAAGTCATTTTCCAGATAACTAAACCACAGGCTCCAAAAGCTTCCCCCCCCCAATAAAAATCTATCTTTCACTTGATAGATTTTGCACAGGACATTTTTTTAAAGGATGCTCCTGACTTCCTAAGCAGGGTCGAGCAGAGCCGTATAATACATGTTTTATTTTTGAACTCCCTATAATAATGACAGCTTCAAGGGCCTACTGAAGTGGTTGAATTATCTGCCCTTCCACTAAACGGCCCTAGACTTCTCAGCTACTTTAGTTCGTGGCAAACTTTAGAGTTTTATTTTGTTTTTTTATTTCCCATCAAGCTGTCAGCTTTCGCTTATTACAAATCTAAGAGTACTATTTTGTATTAGTTTTTTGTTTTTAGTATTTAGCTGCTTTTTTTTTTTTTTTTACTGAGGGAAATTCACATAAAATAAAGTTAACCATTTTAAAGTGAAGTGTTCAGGGGCACTGAGTGTATTCACAAAGTTGTATAACTGCCCCCTCTATGTAGTTCCAAAATATTTTCATCACCTCAAAGGGAAAACCCAAACCCATTAAGCAATTAGGGTACTGGGGTCTTATTCAACAACTCCCATGCTCTTTGAATTTCTACTCCAGTGGGCTGTGAACTTGGAGACTAGAACACCAGGCTTGCTAGGTCTCTATTGAAATGGGTCTAGCGGGCGCCTGTGTGGCTCAGTCGGTTAAGCGTCTGCCTTCGGCTCAGGTCATGATCCCAGGGTCCTGGGATCGAGTCCCACATCGGGCTCCCTGCTCGGCAGGAAGCCTGCTTCTCCCTCTCCCACTCCCCCTGCTTGTGTTCCTGCTCTCGCTGTCTCTCTCTGTCAGATAAATAAATAAAATCTTTAAAAAAATAAAAATAAAAACTTGAGTGTTTCTAAAAAAAAAAAAAAGAAAAGAAATGGGTCTAGCTAAGTTCTGTGTACAGAACCCAGGGGCCCCCATTAGCGACATTCCAGGGCCTGACTTTAATTTCACTGACTGACACATGACAACGATTTTTAGCTACTCAGGGAGCTTCCTACTCCCTCGACACTTCACACTTCCAGATTATTGAGGTTATTTAATTTATGTGACTTATGGAAGTATTTATTCATGCATTCAGCAAAAGAAATTCACAGGGCACCAACACATTACCATAGCACTTCTCACACTGCTCACGACAGGCTTCCACATGGGAACCCAGGAGCTGGGAGGGGGCCTTGGGAAACCTTCAGCCCACTGGCCCCCAACCTGGCCCACATCATCTAGCCACAGATTTTTAAAAGCAGCTATGTGTCCCCACCCTGGACATATCGCATCAATGTCCCAGGGCAGGACCCAGGACTCAGTCTTTTTAAAACGTTCAACCAAGTCGTTCTGTTACGATTAATATGCGTTTGGAAATCCTCCTTGGTCCAGCCAGCTCTTCCTAGCACACGTTTTATGCTTCAAGATGCGGCGCCGTGGTCTGAGGCCGGACGCGGCTGACCCGTGGGGTCCAGCAGCTCAGCAGCCGGCTCACCTGTGAGTGGCGGCGCCCGGAGGGCGGAGAGCATGAAAATGAAGCAGGCTGGCAGGAGAAGGAGCAAGCACCAGCTTAGAAACACGCAGACCCTTTCACTTCCTTCGCAGTGCCGTCTCCTGATGCCTCCGTGAGGCCCGGCCTTCTGGCAAGTCAGCAGATGGCAGGAGGTCCCTGCCCGAGTGCACAGGAGGGAGGGCGGGGTGCAAGCCCAGACTTGCCTCTCTGGGAGGGCTGAATGTCGCCGAGGAGCGTCGTGCCAGGTCGAAGACCCACATTTCCTGCACCACCTCTCCCAAATCTGACAGCTTCTAGAAAAGGAGTTTATGAACTGCAGCTCTGCCCGCCAGGATGCCGAAAGCCACCAGCATTCGCCCAGCCAGGCAGGATCGACCCTGCCCTTCCTGGGAGCCTCTCCCCACTGCAGATGGTTCTTCCCCTCCCCTGCCCAAGATTCACTGACAACTTGATTTATCACTTACAGAATTTGCTTCACGAAGTCTTTTTCCCTTTCTGTTTCTTTGGCTCCATCTCCCACAGAATATGCTCGGAGATGGTCTCCTACCATTCTTACTGACACACAGTGGAAGAGAGCTCTTTGCTGCTTGCTTGGGGTTTTTCTTCCTGCTCCTGCCCCCATTTCGCCCCTCTGGCATTGGGAGAGGAGAGTGGCACAGGAGTTGCACAGCCCTGGGCCTGTCCCTCATTAGCTGTGTGGCTCTGGGCAAATTAGATGACCTCCTGGGGCATCACGTTCTTCTTCTGTACAATGCATTAGCAGATGCACACCCCAGCTCAGTGTATGGCACTACTATGATTAGGCAATTATTTCCCCTTGTTGTTTCTTGGTCTCCCCATCTGTTAAATGGTCCGCACATGCAGGTTTCGCTTGGCTAGCATTTTTTTCTTAATTATGAATTTGAATGCCTTTTGGGTAGCTTGCCCCCCCATCCCCAGTTCTCGATGCTAAAGTTTTGACAACATCACACATTTATGTATCCTGCTAGGTTCTGATGCCAGCGCTGAGAACAGAGACAGGATCTTGGAGTGCATATCATGGTGGCTTCCTCAGCATTCACTCCTTCCTTTCTAGGTAATCACCCCAAGTTTTGCTCTCGTCTCCCCACCTGCCCACCTTCCCAGTCTCCTGTGCAGTTAATGTGCTCTAGCACAAGCTGACTCCACCCTGGGCTCTGGAGAAGGGCATGAGGTTCAGCTCTAAATTAATCAGCAGAGTAGTATTCATTGGATATGTTATCATTTGGTGGATAAGCTTATGACTCATCTTGGGCCAAGCATACTCAAGTGGAGAAAAAAGGAAATAAGCTTTCTCACTCTTCGGGTAGAACTTCCAGAAGCAAGGCTTCTCTCCCTCCCTGGCCACTGGTGTGCAAGCACTGTGCTCTAGGGGCTGTTAGCTGCCATCTTGCCACCACGAAGGTGAATTAGCCTGAGAATGACACGTGGAAGGCAAGAAGGAGAGGCAAGAAGAAACTAGGTCCTCAGTGGCATTTGTCACCCACTGAATTACACACCCATGAAGCTAAACTATTTCTGTTGATACGAACCAATAAATCCTCTTTATTAATTAAGCCAGTTTGAGTTGGGTTTTCTATTACTTACACTGAACCCTCTGTAATTAGTTTAATCTACAAGGCCCATTCCAGTTTTGGATCGTCAAAGATCTCAGATTTATTTGTGAATCCCAGTCGTCTCTGGAGGAGAAAAGATCTGAGGCTGCGCGTGTCTGCAGCCGAGAGCCTCCCATTCACGACACCAAACCACAAGCTCTGCTCCTGCTTGTCAGAACAGAGCTTGTCAGAGCAGGATGGACAGGGCAGTCCCTCCCCTTCAGCAGGCCCCCTGAAGTTGCCCTTCATGCCAATCTTGACCTTCACCTCCAGGAGATGTCGAGGACAGGCACGCAGAGTGATGGGCCTCAGTGCTCACTCCTCCCTTCAAATCACCCTTCTCTGAATTAGCTATCATGCTGATCATCATTCTAGGCATTATTCTAGGACTTTCCTAATAGATCTGTTAAAATGATCGAGTGTCATAACCCATGTAAGGCAAGACACACAAGGTCTGCTGCATGATAAACGGGGCTAAGCGTTAGCCACTGTCATGATCACCACTATTATTATTCAAGATGTGTGACTTCCCTTGGATTCCAGACCCCACCTAGGGCCCAGTTGCGGAACTGGAAGAACAGCAGTGAGGGAGGCCCTGTGGTTCGCAGGGACTTTGAATGAGTTGAGCAGGGACAGTCCCAAACCCAAAGGGAGGTGACATCAGACTGCGCCCCCAGCTCACGAGAGGCCCCCTCTCTGCAGCACCCCTGTCCGGGCCTAAGGCTCAAACCTGCTCTCTACACATCATTCTCGGGTTCCCTGGCCACGCTAGCTACAAAATCAGGATCTCTCCAAAACAGGATCTGGGAATCTGTCTGAAAGCCACTGCCCGGGGGGATGGTGAAGCAGGCCGTCCGCATGCCATCTTTTTCATAAGCAGGGCCGGGGAGGTTTCGGCCAGGCCTTCCTTAGAGCCTGCTTGTTTGGGGCAGCGCGAGGTGCTGCAGCTGCGGGGTTTCACTGGGATGGAAGTCATCAGCGGTTAGCAACACTGGGGCTTCTTGACCACTTGGTCCTAATAAGGGCCAGCGCAGCCCCAGCCAGGGATCAGCAAGCCGCGCCTCCCCCCTGGTCCCCCTGCCCCCTGGGAGAGCTGGTTCCACACTGATGGGTCCCCCGAGCTCTCTGCAACAGAGGCTGAGTTGCCTCGGGACCTCGCTCAGGCCAGGACGGTGCTTTGACAGCAGTGACCACCGCTAATAAACACTGCTATGCTTTTGAGCTTATTGAGCACGGATTCTGAGGTGGCTCAGAGCGCTGCCCTCTGGTTTCTGACAAAATGAGTCTCTATTGGGTCAGTTTGAAAGAGCTCAGTGACAGACCTAAATCAACTGAGAGTCTCAAAGGGGCAAATAATTCAGAGTTAGAGCAATGTGGGAGGATATTAGAACCAGAGGGTTGGAGCCAAACCATTCTTTATGCCAAGAGCACAGATAAACTGAGTCCTGTCTTAGCGAGGGGGCGAGGAGGAAGACGGTGTCCGGATTAGCCAGCTCAGCATCCTTGCTCACACCTTCAAGTAGGTTTAACTCTGCCGCTCCCACCATGGCTGGTTGGAGACATGGGAGCACCCCGCTGTGGGTCAAAGTGGACAGCCAGAAGTATTCAAAGCTTTTTTAAAAGGGGTAATCTTGACAGGAAAAGTGGGCAGCTCTTAGCTTAGTCTGTTCTCGAGGATCTCCAGAACCTGTTCCTATGAATAGCAAGTGTATCCCCTGCTCTTGCTTAAGGTGACATAGTTTAATGTGGCAGCCAAGACTAAAACCCGGTCGTTTTTCTCTGCAACACCACCTTTCAAGGTCCCCCTGACTACCGAATGCCCAGCAGGCAGGTGGCAAAGGGCGCAGGAGGATTACCTCAAAGTAGACTCCCCTTCTTTCCCAACTGCCCTCCCCACTTGCCTGTATCCTTAAAGGCACCAAACCCCATCACCTAGGCATCTCTTGTCCCCTCCTGATACAGCCAGTGATTCCGTCTCTGCCTCGTCTTTCCCACCTGTTCCTCTTACCCTCCTGTATCAGCACCTGCAGCATCCTCTCACCTGGCTTGTTTCACAGCCACCCGCTCGCCCCCAGAGGTCATGGCCAAAGCAGCTTGCAGGGGGTGGCACTTGCTCGGCGCCTACCCCGCTTCATCACAGACATTCACCCATGTATTCTAGTATTTGACAAAGGTTTGGGGAGATGCCAAATGGGCATGATGAGCCACACCAGCTCAGACCTCACGACCTCATAAGGGAGACAGATGGGAGGCATACCCGAGGAGCAGTACATAGCAGTGGGTGAAACGGGCCAGCAGCGGTGCCCGAAGCAGTAAGAAGCCCAGAGGAAGGGAGTCCTGGGGCAATCAAGGAACACTTCCAGGAGGAGGTGATACAGCCCTGGTGTTCATGGGTGGGTAGGGTTTTGAAAGGCTGAGTTGTGGAGAGATGGCTCTTCAGTCGAAGGGAAATTCCTAGAGGAGACAAAAGAGTCAAGTAAGAAAAGTTCCGGGTGGTTTTGGGGAGTGTTAGCTGAGCATAGGTCATTCGTAATAGACAAATGCGGATGAGATTGGAAAGAGATCTTGAGAATAGAGCGTTTTTGGATTTTATTAGGAAGATAAAGGGCGTTGAGGGATTTGGAGCTGGGGGTGACATAATCAAAGTCAAACTGCTGGAAGAAGGATGGGGCCACGGCATGGTGACGGGGCAGGGGGACCAGCGAGGAGGCTGACCCATGATGGAGCCTGGCGAGCAATCGAGGGTACAGGTGGGGCAGGGCCTTGAGTACCAGTTGGGTGTGGTGATGCAGAAGAAGAAGGAGCAGGGACGTGACCCCAGTGCCATGCTTGGGTGACAGGGACGATGGTGGTGTTGACAGAGATGCGAGGGACGGAAAGAGGAGGAGCTTCTGGGAAAGGACACGTGTCTGGTTCAGAATTCACTGCCTTTAATGTGCCAGGCCATCTTATGGGCATCTGTGAGTCCAGAGCCCCAGGACTTTCTGAAACCAGCCCCACTGCCCACATTCTCGACGGTCCAACGTTTCAAGGCTTCCAGCTGTTCAGGTAATGGGGCGAGTTAGTAAGAAGTACTGGGCGGGCCGATGTTAGAATCTCCTTTGCTGATCTCTGGCAAGGGTGGCCACTGTGCTTCCACCGAGTGTGAGAGCAGTTCTGTGGGACTGTCCCAGAGGAAAGGGATGGAGGAAAGAGCCCAGATGCAGGGGGAGCCATGGAGCCGGGAGAGAGCAGCCTCTTGAGCCCATGAGGAATGGAGTTCTTTGATGGCACCTGTGGTTGGTGGCCCTTTGCCTGGCAGCATCCAGCGGGAATTACTACAAGAACATCTAGAAGGGGGCACCAGGCCTCCAGGCTTGTAAAGACCCCAACAGCCCAAGCCTGGCACCAGCACTGGGCACATGGCAAGGACAGCGTTCTGCTGGGCAGTTGGCACAGGGAACAGGGGGCCTGGGTGAGGCTCCCCTGCCTGGAAGAAGGGGATGCCCTTTCTTCCAAGAAAAGCACCATCTGCTCCTAAGCTGCATGTCCTTGAAGCTACCCCTACTAGGAGGGCGCCTTTTAAAAGTTGCACAAAGGGTCTCAAGTAGACTCATCATGGCCTTGCCCGGAGAGTGGAAGCATTCTCTACCCCAAACCCCAAAAGAGTGGCACCCCCTCTCCCCAGCCTCAGCTCCTACAACCTGGACTCGTATGTGGCTGAAGTGCCCAAGATGGATTTTCTCGCTAGTCTGGCAAGTAGGAAACTGAAGTCAGATTACTTTTATCTAGAAGGAGAGACATTTTCAAGTTTTAAAAGTAAATTAAAAAATAACAACACAACACAACATGTACGAGTGCTCACAGCAGAACTGCAGAATAAAACTGCCACTCTACGTTCAGTGTGTGGAGTATTGTGAGCCCCTCTCCACCTCGCTGCGGGGCTGCAAACATCCAGGGGCACAGTTCTTTGGGTCCAGTCGCAGGCTGGAGGGCCTCTCTCCTGGTGTCCCTCCTGAGTCTGTGCTTTGTTGTCCCCTTTCCAGCTGCTGTCTCCGTGTAGAGCTCAAAAGCACTTCCCAGGATGCCCGGATAGGTGTCAATGATCTGGGTCCACCACACTCGTCGCATTTAATTGAGTTATCCTGTGATGGCTGGAGGCCACACACACTGCACATGCATTTATCAAGATTTCATTGCTTCCCAGTTATTAAATTCATCCTCCAAGCCAGCGTCAGGGCACAGGGAAGCAAATGTACCGCAACAGAGTGAACTTGACGGAAAAGAATATATAAGATGGGAGGCTGATGGTCAGGACTGGGTAGTGGTCCAGGGCAGCTCTGGAAAGTTCTGCCGGATGGCTTGGTGGAGTCTGATGCATGACAGAGACTGCCCTGCTCTTTTGATGGACAGACAGATGGATGGGTCACTCCCGTGCGGCCTGGGCCCCTCTCCTCTCCCCTTCCCCACCACCATTTGGCTAACTTTACGTGTGGATAGGGACCAGCTGCAAATTAACCTAAGGGGATATCTGAAGACTGTTGTAAAAATACAACTTTTCTATCTAATTGCATAAGTATATACTACTTAATAGGAAATGTGGAAAATGCAGGAAGAAGAAAATTTAAAAGTCATTTAAAAGGAAAACACTCTGGTGTATATGCATCTAGGGCAACATTTTAAGAAATTTGGGATAAGACCAGGGAGGCTTTTTTCCAGTCTAAATTCTAAGAGGAATGTTAATTGTGAAATTCTCCCTCTCTCTCTCTCTCTCTTTTTTTTTTTTTTGGTTAAGTAGGCCCTGCATCCAGCATGGAGCCCGACACAGGGCTTGAACTCATGATCCCAAGATCAAGACCTGAGCCGAGATCAAGAGTTGGATGCTTAACTGACTAAGCCACCCAGGTGCCCCTAATTATGAGATTCTTAAACATTCACAAAAGTAGAGAATTATAGAACAAACATTCAGGTACCTATCACTTGGGGTTTTTTTGTCTGCATGCTTCTTGTTTTAACTTTTTAGTTGGAAATAATCCCATTGTATATTTCCTAAGGATAGGGATATTCTCCTATATAACCTCAGTACAGTTGGCAACTTCTCTCTCTTTTTTTTAAGAGAGTGTGGCGGGGGAGGGGAGAGGGGCAGAGGGAGAGAGAGAATCTTAAGCAGGCTCCACGCTAAGCGCAGAAGGTGGCAACTTCTTAAATTCACATTGATACAACACTTTAGCCTACCATCCATATTCCAATTTTATTGACCTAATAAAGTCCTTGGATCCAAGGGTCTGATACTGCATTTTGTTGTTTTATCTCCTTAGCCCCCTTGAATCTGGAACATGTCCAAAGCCGTTCTTTTTTTACTGTGATGTTGACATTTTTGAAGAATATAGTTGTATGGACTGAATGTGTCCTCCCTAAATTCATGTTGACACTGTACCCCCAGGGTGAGGTAGGGCTTTGGGCGGTAATTCAGATCAGATGGGGCCATGAGGATGGAGCCCCCATGAAAGAGATTAGTGCCCTTACAAGAGACACAAGAGAGCTTGCTTCCTCTCTGCTCCCCACCATGTGAAGATACAATGAGAAGTCAGCAGTCTGACACTAAAAAAGAGCTCTCATCAGAACTGGCCCATGCTGGCACCCTGACCTTGGACTTCCCACCTCCAGAACTTTGAGAAATACATGTTTGTTGTTTATAAGCCACCCAGTCTAGGGTAAGTTGCTATGGCAGCCCAAATGGACTAAGACAGTACCTTCCACTGTCTTTGAATAGAACATTCCTCACTTTGGATTTGTGATGCCCTTTTGTGTTTAGATTAAGGTTGTACGTTCTTGGCCAGGTTGCTGTGTAGGTGATGGCCACCTGTCCCTCATTGGTGATGTTAATTTTGAACCTCAAAGTTTTCCCCAATTTTTCCACTGCATAATTACTGTTTTTTTTCTCCCTCCCAGTAAGAAGTGTATGGAAAGATTCTAAGACAATGCAAACATCATGCTGGTTGATCATCAACATTTCCTCTTAGATTTAGCATCCATGGAAGATTTTTGCCTGATGCAATCTTTACGAGGGCAAGTGGGATGTAGGAGAGCTCAGAGTGGAGAAGTGCCCTTTTGGGAGGCCCAGGGGACAAAGGGAGCCTAGTGTTTTCAGAGAAGCTGAGATGTTTTTGTCCAGCTACATTTTCCAGGGTGAGAAGTCAAAAAGGAAGAGATGACACAAGAGGTGAGCAGGGCTCAGCTTACAGAGGGTCTTTCGAGTGATCTGATGTTCTGCAGGAATGGGGAGTCACCAAGCAGGGAGAGACCTCCCTGGCCATGTGTGGAGGGTGTGCTGAGGGGACCAGGCATGGGGAGCACATAGGAGGCCCTCCATGATCCAAGCTGAAGACAGACTTGTTCACAAAACAAATAGCAAAAGCTCAGGGATCAAGGAGACCCCAGATAGGGGAGGGCCAGTCAAAGGTTTTCCATCACCTTTCAAGGGCACTTGAGGAGCTGATGGCCAAACCAGGGGACTTCTGGTATAACCCAGAAACATCCCTTTTCCTGAGAAACCCTGAGAGTAATACCTCCTCTCTGGATAACTTTGTCTCACTGTCAGGGCTCTCGTTCCAAGAACGGGTAGGGATGTGTGTGGAGAGGTGGGGTGGCAGTTAATTTCAGGAGAACATAGAACAACAATATGGCCAAAGGTGTCGCCTCTTCCAGAGGGCAGCGAACCTGCCTGTGTGTTTTCATTCCTGCCAGAGCCTCAGAGCCTCTGGGCAGAGGCCCCAGCACCACTGCTCCCACTCTGGCTCCCACATGGTAGGTGTGCCCTGGCGGGGGCGGGGGGGGGGGTCCATAGCCCCCAGAGCCTTCCCAGGGAAGAAAACGTCAGGCTGTGCCTGAGGAGGATGAGATGGGGGCTGGACACATCAGCTAGAGGACAAGGTAGTTCATTCATTCGCCCATCTAGTCATCCAGTGGGCAGGTATTATGCTCCTATGATATGCCCGCAGTGAGCTGGACCCCCTGGGGGGAGCTGGGGACAGTACATGGCTGTCCACACGCCAAAACTGTTGTAGTCAGGCACGCGTCATCGTCCCCTCTACCTTGGTCTGCCCTGCCTACGGACTGCTACTTCCTGACATTATTGCTCTAAGATTTTACAGATGAACCGTGAGTAAAGGGATCCTTGTGGGAAGCCTTAGACAACATCTCTCACCATGAGGTGCCTGCTTTCATCCCAAGGAACCTCAAGGCTTGGGATTTGCTTCAGGGTATTCCAAGTGTCAAGATGTAGCCTGGGCCTTCTGTAACATGACCCAGCCCCTTGGGACACAAAGGACTCCAGCAGGTGATGGTGGAGGAAAAGTCCAATTTGGCAAGGAGATAGAGTGGGGTGGACACAAGGAAAAGCCAGCGGTTTCACACCTGCCTGCCTTGTCTCCCAGCCCCACTGCCATTATGCACTGGTTGTCCCAGGGACTCCATTCACTCAAACATTCTTTGAACACATATTATATTGAACACACATCCTATGTACTGGGGAAAGCTAAAGATTAATAAATAAGGCGTAGAACTAGAAGGTACCAACAGAGGAAAGGACACTGTCCTCCCAGGCCTACCCCAGGGCCACCCTGAGCCAAGCACAGACCAGCCCACGGGTCACTTGTTCTCATGCTACAGCACACGGCTAACAAGTCATAGGACCCCAGGCCCCAAATCCTTCAAAGCGTGGGCATTTCTCAGGGCCATGACTCACCATTGCTGGCGATTTTCAAAATGCACAGATGACACGCCTTCTCCAGACCTCCTGGCATGGTTCTTGCTCACTGACAAAGCTCTGGGGGTCAAACATAATTTTTTACCACCGTCATGGCAGGCTTTCCTCAGCAACTATTAACTACCTCTGTGTGGGTCGTCCGCACCGGCAAGGGGGGTCTCAGTCAGCCTGGGATTTGGGGTGTCAGCTTCGATGCGGGGCTGCTTGTAGGTGTGGCCTCGCTAGCCGTTATCTGGTGGGCGGAGAGAGCACCTCTTATTTCAGGAATAAGGAAATCAAGCTCAGAGAGGTTAAGACGCTTGCCCACTGATGCCCAGCTGGGGAGATACAGGGTCTGGGAGGTGAGATGGTAATAACTATGACTTACCGAGCCGCTGTTATGTGCCGACTGCTGTGTTAGCTCTCTCTATACAAATTCTCATATTTAATCCCCACCATAATCCTGTCTGAGAAGTAGTATTAACTCTATTTTACAGATGGCGCTTCAGAGACTCAGAGAAGTTAAGACTAACGTCTAAAGTCAGAGCTAGCAACTGGCAGAGCCCACACAGGACCGGTACACTGACAGAGCTGGGGTCCTTCTCACTTCCACACACACGTAAGCACTCTCCATTGTAGCACCACCCTCCGAGGGCGCAAAGACAAAGGGTAACTATGGACTTGACCATGGCAGCTTGGGACTGAGACCCAAGAAGCCTATATCCCGTCCCAGCTTCGTGGTGGGCTTCCTATGGTCTGAGTATGTTGGTTGCCCCTATGAGAAAGAGCTACTCTTCCTTGGAAGAAATACCATTAATTTTATTTATTTTTTTAAAAACGTGTGTATATTTGGGGTTTTTAAAAAGATTTTATTTTTAAGTAATGGCTACACCCAACATGGGGCTCGAACTCACAATCCCGAGATCAAGAGTTGCATGCTCTGTTGACTGAGCCAGCCAGGTACCCCAGTGTATCCATTAATTTTAAAATACACAACATGGGCGCCTGGGTGGCTCAGTCGGTTAAGCGACTGCCTTCGGCTCAGGTCATGATCCTGGAGTCCTGGGATCGAGTCCCGCATCGGGCTCCCTGCTCGGCAGGGAGTCTGCTTCTCCCTCTGACCCCCCCCCCCCCCATGTGCTCTCTCTCTCATTCTCTGTCAAATAAATAAATAAAATCTTTAAAAAAAAAAAATACACAACAATATCCCAACCAATCAAGTAGGACAGCAAACTCCCCTGCCCAGAATGAGGTAGCCCTGTAAAGGCATTAGGTGGAATGGTGGGGGTACCTCTGTTCCTTTGCCCCTAAAGCCTGGTTAGGGGGCAGTTGTACAGTTTTCTAGTGGGAGAAGTTTTTGTTACTTTTTGTTGTTTGGTCTCTGGGAGGGCTGGCTGACCCAGGCAGGATGCAAAAGACAGGACTGAGCAAGCCTGCCCCGAGTGGGCACAGTTCTGTTTGCAAGCATGCTTTGGGATGGGCAAAGTGGGGGTAAAGGGGGGCGGCCCCCCCTTACGTCACGGGGATGGAAGGCACAGCAGAGCGAGTACACTCAGCGCGACTGGAACAGCCTCGGGCAGTGACAGAGGGCAGCTACACCTGTGCCGAGTACAGACTTGGGGAACCACTGTGTTGTCCCCCTGAAATGAAGGTAACATTGTGTGTCAGCTGTGCTCACAGAAAAAGAAAATGAATGTTGATTTAAAAAAAGGAAATAATAAAATAAAATCAAATAAATAAAATAAATCTCATCCCCGCCCGTAGTGCCGGGGTTTGCAGACCGGGGAAGCAGGGCAGGTGGCCGCGCGACGGGCAGCCCTCCTGGGTGGGAAGACTTCCGGGCAGGGCAACCCGGCAGTGACAGGTGGGTAACAGCAGTGCAGGGACAGAGGTGGAATGATGGCTGGGAGTACAGAGCGCAAGGCCTGAAGCTGTTGTTCGCCGTCATTGACTTCACTGCCACGGCTCAGCAGGGACCTGCTGGCAGGGGGACACCCAGGCCGGAAGCTCTTTTTCTGTCAGTTTCTCTCTACCGCTGATCCTCCACTAACTTGCAGACAGGCTGATTTAGCCAGCGCTTTGTGCTCCAGGGATTACAGCGAGATATGGGGCTCTCGTTCCCATCACTCTGCTTCCGGGACATGTCACACTCACAGCCTGGTCGGGTATCTGCAGGACCCCCTCTACGGCAAGTCAGAGTCAGGGTGAGGGGAGGTGGGGGCGGTGGGGGGGTCAGTCTCAAACCCGAGGCACAGCACCTGCGCCCTGCCAAGGTCTTTCACATGCGACCTCATTTCGTTCCCCAGACCCCACGGGGCAGCCACGCCCCATTTTACAGAAAGAACCGAGATTCAGCCAGTTTGTACGTTCAAAATCGCTCAGCAAGTGAGGGGGAGAGCTGGGATCTGAAATGAGACCTCCGTGCCTCTGTGTGAAATCTGGTCTCTGTGACTTCCAAGCCCACGGTCTCTCCTCCTCGCCACAGAGCAGGAGGAAAGAAAGGCTTCCCAGTGCCAGTCAAGGGCTGCAAGGAGGTTGGCCTGCCTTCTCCATCAGTCCCATGGAGGCACAATGTTCTCTTCCCAGGGAAGGAGTACTGTCCCCATTTTGCAGACAAAGAAACAGAGGGTCAGAAGTGTGGAGAACTTGCCCAAGTCACAGAGCTAGATTGGAACTCAGGTATCTGACGATCTGCCAAACTCAAGATGCCTGCTCTCACTCGGGCAGAACCCACTTTGGTAATCCTGATCAGGGTGCAAAGCAGCAGAGCTGAGCATAAGGGCTCCTTGCCGCCCGATCCTACAGAATTCAGAGCTAGGTGGTTCCCACACAGCCTTCTGCTGATCCTGACTCTTGAGGCTGCCTTTTCAGAAGCACCTGTGGAAGCTGTGTGTGAGTCCTTGTCTTCCTGGCACAAAGTAGGCCTTCAATATATATTTGATGATGCCATGAACTACTAGTCACGTGACTCTTCACCAGCCTCCATTTTTTCCACAGTATCCTTGCAAAAACCACCACCTTGGTGTCCTTACAAAACAGCAAATCGGGAAAACTGCAGCCGTGAATAAGCAACAGCTTCTTCCCACATCATTTGCTCGGCTTTCCAGGGATAGACACGAAATTAGACCGCCTCTCTGGCCAGATGGAGTTCCCCAGGTGCATGCCCTTTTGTTAAATAGAAAGTAGGCCTCCAGTCATAAGCAACTGGTGACTGAATGAATTATAGATTTATTGTTGGTGCCCATGCTTATCGAGGTCAATTACCACAGGGGCACCATATAAACTAAACCACCTAAAACCCTATCTAGAAAATCAACCGTCCTGCACCTGAGGACAAGCCCACTTATCTAAAAGGGCAGGAGAGGGTCCCAGCCCAGCGGAGCTCCTAACCAGCAGGGACAGTTCTTTTCCTCATCCTTCTGAGGTAAAGAATAGGTGTGCCTGGTGTAGACACAAAGCCCTTGCTTGGGCAAGTCTCGTCATCCGTGTCGGCTGGCAGGTCTGAGGGGACAGAAACCCCACAACCTCTACCGCTGACAGAGTTAGAGACCATGTCACCAGGCCCTATGCATCTCTCTTCCTGTCTCAGCTCCAGATGTCCTGCATCCCTGCCCTCCCAGACAGCCTTTGGAATTCTAGAACTTGTGAGCTTCACTAACACAGACCCTAGGCACTATGGATGCTGTATGTAAATCACATTGAGAAGCTGGTGGAATTTTCTTCTCAGGGCTTGGTGTGGACTTCACATCTAGCCAGGGGCCATAACATTTTCCTCCTACCTCACAGAAGGGAAATAACAGAGGGAGGAGAAGTAAGAGAAAAGTGTTCCTCTCATACCTACAACCCAAGATATTCCGGTTTTTAAATCTACAACAGCTTTGTGGAAACCACCTGTACTTGTCTGTGTCACATCATAATGATACAAACATTTGTACCTTGGGCCGCTGAATGGGGTAGGAGGTGCACACATTAGTTTCCCAGGAAACTTGAACAGTGTCACTATAGGACATAACAGAGGGGTGTACAGAGAACTTTTTAAATGCAAATACCCCAAACTGACTGATCTTTTTAGTCACTAACTGCAAATAGTGGTAGAAGCATCAGTTTAAAAACCACAGTATCAGACCCAATGAAGTAGTTTCCAACAGAACAAACCAACACGAGGCACGGGTATTTAGATCATCTTATAAATGGGGCAATTCTTATTCCCTCCAGCCCTTTATTTTCATAAGCTGGGAAGATGGATGAGAACTAAGAGAAAATGATGTGTGCTACTAATTCTGTTATGCCTTCGAGAATGTTCCTGAAGAGACAGGTGGCTGTGGCCTTGCAGCTGAGCTCTGGCGGCCAGCCAGAAAGAGAAGATGGAATTCCCATGCAGAGTCCCAAATGCTGGCCAGCAGACTTCGTAAAGGGTGTTCAACTTCACTGATAAGGAATGACACGTTAATTAAAACAGCTGTGAGCTAACAGCTCTCGCTTATCAGCTTGGCAAAGATCAGAGAGTTTAGGATTTTAGTGAGGAGAAAGGGAAACAGAGTGAAGGATACATTGTTGGTATCACTTCTTTGGAGGGCAACGTGGGACAACGTGTCCCAACCAGAGCGGGCAGGATGATGCATATAATAGGATTTCATTTGTGTAAACATGGCCCACATGTATATGTAAATGCAGAGGAAAAGCTCGGAAGCAGACACATCACACGGTAATAACCGCTGCCTCCGGAGAGAGGGACCGGAACCAGGACCACAGGAGGAAGGTCGGAACAAAGGGCTGGAGGCACCAATGGGAAGGATTTTCATTTCTACTTGAT
The DNA here is from genome assembly GCF_054177405.1 of Leptonychotes weddellii. Classification (NCBI taxonomy): domain Eukaryota; kingdom Metazoa; phylum Chordata; class Mammalia; order Carnivora; family Phocidae; genus Leptonychotes; species Leptonychotes weddellii. The sequence continues at coordinate 119,734,611 of NC_138371.1, read as the reverse complement.
ACCCTAATCCTGCCTTACTTTGCTACCCATGAGCAGGTTTTACTTTTATAACCTAAAACATTTAAGAAGTATTTTTTGAAAGAAAAAGTAGCTTGAAGGGCATTGATAAGCAGAAACCAGTCGCTGGAGTAGAGAAACAAAAAGGGGAGACAGGATGTGATGGTGGTGAGGAAGAATTCTGTTTCTTTTTTGAATATTTTCTTTAAAATTATGAAAGTAAACTAACAGAAAAAGAAAAATTAGATCATAGGGAAAAGAAAACCGTTTGTCATTATAAACAGATTCACTACTACGTTAGTTCCCACACAGCCTAGCCCATGTGAGACAAGCAACCCTCTGACTTGGCCACCAACTGTTAGTATTTTGGAGCTTTTCTTTCAACTATGTGTATACGTATATGTATGTGTATGTGCACACACGTGCGTGTGCACACACATGTAACTAGATGGCTGTATTTAGCAGGCACATTAAATTCACACTTCATGTTTCGACATAAGAATTCCTTCTGTTATTATGTGGACTTTATAGCCATCATTGTAATAGTTCTACCACATTCCACAGAGCAGGATATATGTCATGCTGTACCTAAACATACCTCATGCTGGATATTTACTTACAATTTTTTATTATTTTGACTAATCCTAGGAGACCTATCTTTCCTTGAAAATTATTTTTTCCATACATTAGATACTTCCTTAGAATAAGTAATTAGATGTGGGATTATTTAATTTAAAAGGGTGAGCAATTTTTGGCTTTTGAGATAAAATTAATTTCCAGAAGAGTTGTATCCACTTAGGGTGTCACTGGCAATCCACGAAAGTGCCAGTTTCATCATATCCTAGCCAGCATTGGGTGTTAGAAACACTAAAGCATTTTTATTGTTTTAATAGGTAAAAATGGAATTTAATTATGATTTTCATTTACATTTTTGTTTACCAGGGGTATTGCACATTCTTTCATTGCTTGTGTTTTGGTCGTCTGTCCCCTATCGTGAATTACTTTTTATGATATTTGATGTGGATTTATTTCAACTCAAAGCAAAAACAAATATCTTTTGAAGGCCAAGCCCCCCAAAAAGCTGCAATTTGAAAACACAGTAGTGAATCTGCTTTTTTATTCACAGAACTCACTGTGTGAATTTACAGGTTCAAATGAAAGTTCCCACTACTACGGTGGAAACATGGAAAAGTTCCCACTATTACAGCGGGAACATGGAAAAACTCACAAAACTTAATGGCATGCTCCCTAGCCCTTTGATTTTTATTTTTTTAATGATTTTATTTATTTATTTGAGAGAGAGCGAGCACAAGCAGGGGGAGCAGCAGAGGGAGAGGAAGAAGCAGGCTCCCCGTCGAGTAAGGAGCCCGATGCAGGTCTCAGTCCCTATGTGGCACTCCATCCTAGGATCCCGGGACCATGACCTGAGTGGAAGGCAGACGCTTAACCGACTGAGCCACCCAGGAGCCCCCTCCCCAGCCCTTTTAAACAGAAGCTCTTCTAAGAGCTTCTCAAATACAGCAGATGCTCAACAGAGTAGATCCATGTTAATCTTGGTGATAATGACAATTTTAGTCAATTTCTAAAGTTTCTAAGTACTAAGAAAATGAAAATGCTTCTTACTTGGTGGAAGGTTTTCTTTTTTGGTAGAAATCTGAAACAGGAAGAGATTGGGGGGAGGGGCCGGGCAGTACTTTCCAGTGTGAATTAACAGTGACTTAGAAGTCTATCCTTATGTAAGATAGTTAGAGGATTGCTTGTCTCACATGGGCTTCTGCATCAAGAAGAGTAGTGATAATAGCCCCTGTTGCTTCCTCCCCTGGAAGTTGACTGATAATAAAGGCAATGAGGAAATTAATTGATAATGATTGCCAAATGACATTCTTAACACGCTTTCAATTTTCAGTCCAGTTGGTGTATCTCTGTGGTCCTCAAACAGGGGCAGCTTTGCTTCCCAGGGGCAATGTCTGCAGACAGTTTTGACTGTCATGACGAGGGTGGGGTTGGTGGCTAGTGCCTGGTGGACGGAGACCAGGGATGCTACTAAACATCCTGGAAGGAGGGGCGCCTGGGTGGCTCAGTCGGTTAAGCGTCTGCCTTCGGCTCAGGTCAGGATCCTGGGGTCCTGGGATCCAGCCCCACTTCGGGCTCCCTGCTCAGCGGGGAGCCTGCTTCTCCCTCTCCCTCTGCCTGCTGCTCTGCCTACTTGTGCTCTCTCTCTCTCTGCTAAATAAATAAATAAATAAAATCTTTAAAAAAAAAAAAAAAACCATCCTGCAAGGAGCAGGGCAGCCCCCACAATAAAGAATGATCTGGTCCAAAATGTCAGTAGGTCTGAGTTTGAGAAACCCTTTTATATCTGTCTAACATCCCTAATAAATATATTTTAAACCTCTGATTTGTGTCGTAATTCAACAGTGAGCCTGTATCTATAGGTGTCTAAGTTTTCTTGACATTCAGCACTGGGTCGGTGTTGAGCATTACTTATTTTCACCCCAAAGCTCCAAGGTGAAGCAAGAGCACATCTTTGACTCGGTGATGGTATTTTTAGTGATTTCTTTGGTAGACAGGACTGTTTGATCCTATATGAGATGTGATGGGGACCCCAACTCATTGCTTGGTTTTTGAATAACATTAAATGTTAAGCATTAACCATCTCCATCCCTGTTCCTCCAAAGGCAAATGTTAACCAGAATCACTGAGTATTTCCAACAAACCTTTCAGGTGCTCCAGACACAAATCCTTTATTGTCTGTAGCTCTCTATGTAGTCTATGCTATGTTTCCTCTCCCAACTATTCTCCATCGTGTGTGAATTCAGCGGAGGTTACTGCATACCTACTACGTTCCAGAGTGATCCCCCCCCCTTCCCTATGCACCCTTCATTGTTCGGTTCCTATGAAATGGAAAATGTACTTCCTTTGAACTCTAGGACACTTTTATAATGACCAAAGTCAAAGCCACCTGCTCAGAGACCTAGTAGGTGGTCCCCACTCACTGCCCTGTAGTTAGCGAGTTATTTCTAATAGTCCAGCATAACTTGCTCTCGCCCTGTGGTTCATTGTTCCTTTGCAATAATTCTCTCCGCGAGAAAAACCATTTTCCTTAGACTCGTGAAGATTAAAGTTTTCTTTCCCTTCACACAATTAAGAAAAGCACCTCCACAATGCAGTCCTTTCCCTTCCAGGAAGCATAAATCAGCACATTGCCATCTTCCTCTGAATGATTCTGAGAAACCATCTGCTAGGAGCGTTTCTCCAACTTGAAAGGCTGCACGGGCTGTCCTGACTCACCTTTAGAGCTGACGAAAGAGCCAGATCCAAAATCCGGGCAGAACTCAGCCACGCTGGGGTCCCAGGGTTCCAGGTCTACGTCTGTGGGGCCCCTCTTCGCGTGCAGGTCCCCCTCTCTGTCGCGTGCTTCTTTCTCTGCTTCTCGCTTCGGATCCCTTGCCTGCTGCATAATAGCAACTCCTGGCTTTTGCCTTGCGGGGGGGAGGGGGGACGGGTTATCTGCCTTTCTCCCTCCCACGTGTGGGTTAATAGCTCACCCCACAGCCAGCCTTAACAAACTGGCGTGCTCCCCACGGCCGGAAGGGGGCAGCAGACCAATCCGCGAAGCTCTCGCAAGGCGGGTGGGTACAATGCACAGCTGAGGTTATAATGCCGGGGAGTTATAAATGGGTGCTGGAAATACTCCATTTCAGTGCCGTGGCTCTCGTCGGTGGTGCAGGCCTGCCTGGAGACGCTCTTGTCGCTTCTTGCTCTCCCTACATGCCTGGTGGCAGGTGAAGAAGGGTCCCGTGAACAGGGGTGGGGGTACTCACGGAGGGGCTGAGCACGTGAGAGGTGCCCTCAGGGCTGGAGGACTGCGTGTAGAAAAGAGATGAAACGTTCAGTGTCATTGCAGACCTGAGACAGAGAGCAGTGTTTTGGGGGGCAGAAGCATGTCCGCCGTAATAAACTTCCGATTGTCTTCAGTCTGAAGCAGGCCGCTCCCCCCGGAGGCTGTGTTGCCTGTTACAAGCATCAAGTAGCAGAAGTTCTCAACTGTTACTTTATAAGAAGTGTCTGAGACTCTATGAAAATGCAGACTCCTGCCCCACCTCCCAAATTCTGAATCTGTAAGTCTGGGTTTGGGCCCAGAAATCTGCATTTTAGATTCCGCCAAGTGTCCACGGACCACACTCCGAGAAGCAGTGGAGTCCTATGGCATGGAAGGCATCCTCCAAACCTGACATGCCAGGTTTTGTGTTTTTGTTTTCATGGAAAAGACCCGTCTGCAGGGGTGAGGCTAAGGTGGGGCAGAGGTTCCGGCTGCACAAAATGTAAGAAGGTGGTCCTTTTTAAGGCTGAGCCTGCACTTGCACAACCCAGAAAGTGACGTCTCCTCAAGTCTTGGGTCCAGTGCCTTTCTAGTTTCAGCCTCATCCAGCCCTGAACCAAGCTGACCACTTCACTGCACACGGGGACCCGGTGGAGGAACTGGGCAGCGTCTGGGTCACTTGAATCTTCTCGGCAACACTGGGCCACACCTCCCCCTCAGCAAGTTCAAGTGCGGTGGTTATGAGCAGGGAGGGCAGAGCCTTCACACTCTCAGACCCTCCATCAAAGCCCTGGGGCTGGCTGGAGGGGGGCAGTAGGCCTTTTTGAGCATATTTCAGCCCAAGGGTCAAAACAGACTAAATTTCAGGTTATGGGGCAGTCCTCCTGGGGGGTCAGCGAGGGAGGAATACTGGCTGGTCTCTCAGCTTTTCCAGGTGCACCTGTAGGCCCAGCAAAGGGTCAGAGAATATTTGCTCCCAAACTAGACAATTTATATTTATGTACGGAAATAGAGGGATTTGTTTTTGAAAAAGCAAGAGTCTTTGGAAAGTGATGATGAGATTCGAAGTCTAAATGATAGTAACAATGAGAATAGGCTTATATTCGGGGCGCCTGGGTGGCACAGTAGGTTGAGTGTCCGACTCTTGATTTCAGCTCAGGTCATGATCTCAGGGTCCTGGGATTGAGCCCCGTGTTGGGCTCCGCACTCAGCATGGAGCCTGTTTGAGTTTCTCTCTCTCTGCCCTTCCCTCTCCTGCTCATACTCTATCCCTCTCTCTCTCTCAAATAAATAAATAAGAATAGGCTTATCACTTAAAACAGTGAATTTAAAATGAGGAATTAGTAGGGGCGCCTGGGTGGCTCAGTCGGTTAAGCGTCTACCTTTGGCTCAGGTCATGATCCCGGGGTCCTGGGATTGAGCCCGGCGTTGGGCTCTGGGCTCAGTGTGGACTCTGCTTCTCTCTCTCCCTCTGCCCCTACTGCCCACCTCTGCTCAGCCTTCTCTCTCTCTCAAATAAATAAATAAATAAAATGAAGAATTAGTTACAAAAGTGGAACGGCTAACAGAAAAGGCAAACGGAAGTTTTGGGGTGGGGAGTGGTAGGCAACTCAGAGATTAGCAGCTGACGATGGAAGCAGCTACTGTTGGAAATGAGTGCAAAACCACTGTTGGAAATGCTGCCCAAAGCAGGGCAGGTGATATTAATATCACCCATTTCACAGATAAGTAGAGTGAGGCACAGGGAGATTAAGTAACTACCCAAGATCACAAAGTTCCTGAGTGGGTAATGAATTTAAACTCAGGCAGTGTGATCCAGAGTCCATGCTCTTGCCCACTACACTTATTGCCATATGAATAAAGGCCACACGGGGAAATGTTAGTAGAGTTGAGTTAAAAATTAAATTAAGAGTGTAAGCTTTATTATGCATGTTGTCATGAATAAGCCTTGAGGTGGCCTACATAATGGAGCCCTGCTGGTAGAAGTGAATTCAGTCATTCATTGAACAAATAGGGCTTACTCTAAGCCAGACACTATGAGTAAAAGGGTTACTTCATAAAATCCAATGTATCCCATAAGGAATTTTAATTCAAAAGAGTAATGGGTTAATGAGTGTATCGCTGAGTTTAATTACAAAGGAGTCTGTGAGTTAATGAGGGTATGCCTGATTCTTGACAGAAGCCATAGAAATACAGGGAGGTATTAAAGTTGGCCAAGGACCAAGTTGCATACCACACAAGGAGCAATCAAAGAAACAATCCACTGACTCCCCTGTTCACGGAGGATTGTCCCCATTTTCCTCCCCCAGACAGTGCAGAAGGTTGTCTTTTCTTGTGTGTTATTCTCCAATAAATCAGCCCTGTACAGCCACTCTTGTTCTTCTCATGCTTTCCTTGGAGAGCTTTCTACTCTGATGTCACTCTTCTATTTGAGTCACTTTTTCTATATTTACCATCCACTAATCCTGGCAGCTTCCTATTTTGGGAGAAAACCCTGAGGGTCCCTCACGTCATCTTCCACTTAAATCAGAAAGCATTTTCAATAGACACTTTATTCCCTTTTGGACTTTTCTCAGCATTATAATTTTCTTGAGGATAATTTAAGAAAAAGAGGAGAAAGATGTCTGAGTCCTGAACTAGTTTATAGTCAGAAGAAGAATGGAAACGTCAACCCCTGACCCAGTCTACAACTGGGATGTACCTTGAGGACATTATGTTAAGGGAAATAGGACAATCACAGTAGGATTCCACTTATGTGAGGTACCTAGAGTGGTCAAACTCAGGGACAGAAGGTGGTGGTGACTGCCAGGAGCTCGGGGGGAGAGGGGAAAAGGGAGTTATTTTTAATTGGGTACAATTTCACTTTTGCAAGATGGAAAGGTTCTAGAGATGGATGATGGTGATGACTGCACAACGGACCTCATCCATGTACTTGATGTTACTAAACTGTGCTCTTAAAATGGTTAAAATGGTAAAGTTTATGCTATGTGTATTTTACCACAATTTTATAAATAAATAAATGAACAAGAACTCCTGGGTCTAGGAGAAGAAAAAAAAAAAAAAGGTAGTCAATCTAGAAGATTCTAAGGGCCCTGTGGAACTGGGTAGTTTTCGGGGCAGAAAATGTCAGGGCATCCGTGAGCCCCACTTCTCGGGGTCCCATTGGCTCTAGGGAGGGTGTGAGGACACGACATGCCTGCGGATTGATTCTTCACTCCCTGGGAGGTTTCCAGCTTCAATCCTTTCACTCAGGTCTAGTTAGAGCATTGAGGGAAAGGAATAATTCCTGTCTTCGTGTACCTCTTCCTCAGAGTCCCCAGGAGTATGTGTCACAGTTGGGAAAATGCTCAACACCACCTACCAGGGGTTCTCTTCCCCCCACCTCTCCTCCCCTACCATCTGCCAGCCCTTTGTGGGACCTTGGCCTCTGGTCAGAAATGGCTGCCTTCGCCAGGCTCCCGCCCCAGCCCCCCAACTTGTTCTCTCTTCTCACCTGGATTCTGAAGCCAGAGACACTGGGTCAGGCTCCTCATCATTCTCACATATTTCCTTCTCCAGATTACTTTTTTTAAAGAGTGATTTCGTTGAGTTCCCCAGGGGGGAGAAATCCTCTGGATAAGTTGATTTTTTTTTTTTTTAAGATAGAAAAGCAAATCATCCCCCAATAATGATGGCATTGCCCCTTCCTTTTGTTTTATTTCCTTGTCTGATGTATTGGCTATTGCTCTCAAAATGGTGAAAGCTTACCCACTTTGTCCAGTTCTTGATTTTTTTTTTAAAGATTTTATTTATTTATTTGACAGAGAGAGACACAGCGAGAGAGGGAACACAAGCAGGGTGAGTGGGAGAGGGAGAAGCAGGCTTCCTGCGGAGCAGGGAGCCAGAGGCAGGGCTTGATCCCAGGACCCTGGGATCATGACCTGAGCCGTAGGCAGACGCTTAACAGCTGAGCCACCCAGGCACCCCTGTCCTGTTCTTGATTTTAATAATGTTTTCAGGGGTGATATATTCAAAATGCAATGCTTAAAACCTGGCCAAGGGCCCTGACCAATCAGAATGGCAGCACCAGCCAATCACCGGCTGTAAACAGTCGGCACAGCTAAATCACTGTGCAATGTCACACGTGACAGGCACCTAGTAAGCCCTGAGTGTTTTATCATTAAGCATGACATTGTTTGTTGATTTGTAATAGATTTAAAACAATATTTTATTTTTATTATTTTTAAAATTTTAAATTCAATTAGCCAACATATAGTACATCATTAGTTTCAGAGGTAGAGTTCATTAATTCATCTGTTGCATATAACACCCAGTGCTCGTCACATCACATGCCCTCCTTAATGCCCGTCACCCAGTTACCCCATCCCCGCACTCCCCTTCCCTCCAGCAACCCTCAGTTCCTTTCCTTGAGTTAAGAGTCTCTCATGGTTTGTCTCCCTCTCTGATTGCTTCCCATTCCGTTTTCCCCTGCCCCCCTACGATCCTCTGGCAGTTTCTTATATTCCTCATATGAGTGAAACCATATGATAATTGTAAAATAATATTTTAATTTTTATTTTACCAAAAGTTTTTTTTCAGGATAGAGTCAAGGGTCTCCCTAACTTGGTCTCAACCTATTTTTCCAGCCTTCTGTTTCTCAACGTGCCTCAGCGAGCACCTGCCTGATCCTAATCTTCCGGCAACTGTTGATCAGTAATGGGGGACTGTCCAGTCATACAAAGCAGGGGCTTCAGGATCCCAGTGTTTTATTCCTTCTCGTGGGCCGCTCTCTGCCTGGAAAACCCTTCCCGCTAATAATATGGAAAACCGCCGAGCTTTCAGGACTCAGTCCAGACAGACTTTCTGAGGTCTTCCTCAACTATCTGCTGCGCTCTGGGCACCTCCCAACAAAGAAAAGTTAGGCCCCTTTCTCCTTTTTGCACTCCGAGGGGACCCTGGACACACTTCTGTGGGTGCCTCTCATGCTATGTCCGTATTTGGTTGTTTCCATCGTGCACAGGGAGCTCCTCTACCCTTCACATGGAGTGAGCACAGGCTTTGGTGCTTAATTAGCACTCAGTACATATTTGCTGCATAAATGAGTGAACAAATAAATCTCACTCTGAGCAGGAAGATTTATCGTGCAAAACTGATACATTTTTTAAATGTTAAACTGATGCATTTTCGTTCCTCTTAACTTACGGTGCCATGATGAAGGCCAGAGACAAGCATCACTGCTCCGATTAGCTGTTGCTATATAACCACTCCAAGCTAAGTGGTGTAAAACAATGATCATTTATTATTATATCTCTCAGTTCTAGGAGCTGACGGGGCTCACAGACAGATGGAGGCTGAGGCTGCGGTCGTGGAGGGCTTTCTCACTCACAGGTACAGTGGTGGCTGAGGCTAGCTGGGGCTGTCAGCCAAAACACTACATGTGGCCTCTGCATGTGCCCTGGCTCAGATTTAAAAGCACATGTGCTGAGAGATGGAGCACCAGGGGAGGCTGTAATCACTTTTTATGGGTAATGTTTAACAACAGCTGTGTGTGTGTGTATGTGTGTGATCCCAGTCCTTGCTGCCTTCTGCCCTATAAATCATTCCCTGTGGCTTTTTCCAGCCCACTGGCGTGACTTCACTGGGCTTGGAGCTAGAGCAAGATATCCACTCTCACTGGAAAGCTGGTAGCATGGCCAACACAATTGATGCTCAACAGTCACATAGCATCACCTTCTCTGTGCTCTGTTGGTTGAAGCAATCCAAAGGTCCACCCAGGTTCAAGGGGAGGGGAAAGACTCTGCCTCTTGATGGGGGATTGGGAGGTCACAGGGTAAGGAAAGTGTAAGGAATGAGAGATCTTGTTAAGGCCATCTTTGGAAAGCCCAATCTGCCTCAACCACTAAGAACAAAGAGATCCGAAGGAATGCACAGAAGAAAATGTGACATTCAGAAAATCCCCGGAGGATAGGCTGGTGAGTAAAAGTCTTTCCACCACTGGAAGAAGAGGATGGGAGGGGAAAACAAGAGGGTAACCTCTTCTGAGATTTAAAAAAAAAAAAAAATAGGAGGAGGAGCCAAAGAACAGAAACCACAGATAGAGGAGAGCTGCAAGTAGAGATCTTTTCTCCTGTTTTTATTTGACACTCTAGGAGTGGGACATTCATTCATTCATTCATTCAAGAACTCTGTTTATTATGTGTCCGACACTGTTCTAAGTGCAGGAAGGAAGCAGTAAATGAAGCAAAACCCCTCGCTGTATTAGTTTGCTAGGGCCGCTGTAACGACAGTCTGTAACCACAGACTAGGCGGCTTAAACAACAGAAATTTATTTTTCTCACAGTTCTGGGGGCTAAACATTCAAGATGAAAGTATTGGCAGATTTGGTTTCTTCTAAGCCCTCTCCTTGGCTTGTGGACGACCACCTTCTCCTGTGCCTGCACATGGTCTCTCATCTGTGCGTGTTTGTGTCCTGTTTTTCTCATCTTACAAGGACACGGGTCATATTGAATTCAGGCCCACCCCAGTGACCTCCTTCTAACTTCATTACCTCTTTAAAGACCCCATCTCTAAATATGGTCACATTCTGAGGTACTGTGATTAGAACTTCAACATAAGACATTCTGGGGGAACACAACTCGTCCCGTAACACCCACCTTCATGGAGGACACGTTGTAGGACCTCACATGGTGCCCTTTGACCAACGTCACGTGGTGTAGCCACTAAGAGGTAAAGTCAAAGCACTGTGCTCTAATGTCACTTGAAATAAATCTTTCCTCTGTGCGGGCCTGGTAATAACGGATGTATGGTTATGTTCATGGGTTTGTTTCCAATTTTAAGAATTTTTTGTTTTAGACTTTATAACACACATCATTCAAAGACCAAAGCCTTCATGAAAGATACTCACAGAAGAGTATTGTTTCTACTCCTGTCCCCTCCACTGTTTCCTCATAAATAACCATTTTTATTAGCTTGGTGTTTTTCTTCTATTACTTCTTTTTTTTTTCCTAAGATTTTATTTATTTGAGAGAGAGCAAGAGCGAGAGCAAGAGAGATCACAAACGGAGAGGGAGAGGGAGAAGCAGGCTCCCCGCAGAGCAGGGAGTCCGATGTGGGGCTCAATCCCAGGACCTTGAGATCATGACTGGAGCCGAAGGCAGACTCTTAACCAACTGAGCCACCCAGCCACCCTTTCTTCTAATATTTCTTTGTGCAAATATAAGCAAATACATAGGTATGTATTCTTATTTTCTCCCTTACACAACATGTAGCAGTATTCTGCACCTTGTTGATGGTGGTTTTTTTACTGTGTATATCCTGGAGAGCTCTCCATATCAACACACGGAGAGCCTTTGCTGTATTTTTTTTTTTACAGCTGCATACTACTCTGCTGGGTGGACAGGACATCATTTATTTAAGTTGTCCCTTATCGCTGGAAAATTGGATCATTGCCAATCTTTTGAAGTTACAAACAATACTCCAATGAATTGCATAACCTTTATAGCTGTCATTTTGTCCTTCTAGAGGTGTACCTGTGGGATACACTTCCAGACATGGAGTTGCAGAGTCAAAAGGTAGTTACCTGCATCTGTAATTTTGTTAGATACCGACCAGTTCCCCTCTCTAGGGGTTGTAACATTTAGCATTCCTACCAGCACGGTATAAAGAGGCCTATTTCCACATAGTTTTGCTAACAGAGTGCATTGTCAAACTTTTGGATTTTTGCCAATCTGGTAGGTAGGAAATGCAATATTTATTTTCAATTTCATTTCTCTTTAAGTGTGGTTGGGAATTTTTTCCTAGAGTCATTTTTGTTTGTCTGCAATCAATTTATTCAGTCTTTGGTCATTTATCTATCGGGTTGTTTACCTTTTTCTGCTTGATTTCAGAAGCTCTTTGTAAAATGGGCACTGTGAGGTGTCAGGAACAAAGAAAATCTCTGCCCTCACAAGGCCAGCTTTCCATGAATGATCCCTTTCTATGACTGGTGCTGCTAGAAAGAATTCTTTTCTTTCAATGCAGAGACTGAGGCCATGGGCAGCAATGATTGATTATGTTGCCATTGTCTTCATCTGTGAGCAATTTTCTGGTTTGACCTACTCGTCCAGGAAAATAAGGTATATTCCTAACAGAACATATCAATTTCCAAAAAGAGGGGAATGTGCACTCATGCAGTTATTAAAAATCATGTTCTCAGAAATATTTAAAGAAGTGGGGGAGTGCTTATGCTATGTTATTACCTAAAAAGGCAAGCCACAAAGCACTATGCACAGCAGAAAACCAGTCACACAGAATATATCTAGCCATTAGCACAGGAAAAATGGTGGAAGACTATACCGCAAATGTGTACTGGGATTATGGATGATTTTAATTTTCTTCTTCATCCTTGCTCTATTTCCTAATATTTTTTAAATGAGCATGTATTGTTCTGAAAATTGGCAATAATGGCAATATTATTTTTTAAATAATAATATTGAACAAAATTTAAGCTAAACTTTCTGTCTTGAGGGACCAGGAGCTGTTGATTTGGAGCAAAGTAGGTGGTGCTAGGGAAAAGCTTATCCTTTTCAATCCTGTGAGCTCACTGATGTTCAGGATCAAATTATTTTCAGTACTCCATTCACATTCAGCAATAATAATTTCATTTGCTATTTCCCCCAGAGGCTATAAGGTTTATTTGGAATAACCAACATTTTATGAATTGTGAATTACTGAGGTTCACAGGTTTCCTGTAACAATACTTCAACTCATCTAAATCAACTCCATCTCAATTTCAAATTTCTAATCAGTGCCTGGTCACTTTCCAGGCACTGAGGCCAGGCACCTTAGTCTTGCCCTTACTTCCTTAGTGTTCATCCCATGCAACTGTTTTGATCACCTAATGAGTCTTTCTTTGAATTATTTCCTATAGCTATTGATTCCTCTCTGACTCCCCAGCTACAATACCCATCATGACTCAGACCACCTGTTGCTTCCATTATCACAGCAATCTTCTGCATCAGAGAGGTATGTGTCCTGAACAAAACTACCTAGGTTCGAATACAGGCTCTATTCCTGTATGACCTTAGGCAAATTTCTTAACTTCTCTATGTATTTCTTTCTTCATCTATAAAATGAAGGTAGCAATACTATCTAATTTATTAATTTGTTGTGAGGAAATACATGTAAAAGCACATGGAACAGCAGCTGGGCACATAGTTAATGATCAATCAGTGCTAGCGATATCAATTATATAATTAATTTATTGGCATCTACTTTGGGCCTTTTGGCTAGGTCAATGATGTTGAGTTACATTTTGTCACTCCTTTGGTTATAAGCCCCCATATGAGTCTTGTAACTCGGCAGTGGCTGACTAGGTTGTTTGAGACAACGTATCTTGCTGGGAACAAGTAGAAATACTGGAAATCTCAGAAATATCTAGTCAGGGAGAATTTTTTAGACCAAGATCTGAATAAGGAATCAAGTCAGTAGAGGTGAGTGACATTTGAAGCTGATTTCAAAAGTAAAAGCAGTGAATGGAAAGCTGGAAAGTATGAAGAGAGGTTTCATCAATATGAAAATGCTTAGAGGGATAAAATTAGAGTTTAAGAATTTATTGGCTGGGGGGCGCCTGGGTGGCTCAGTCTTTAAGTGTCTGCCTTCGGCTCAGGTCATGATCCCAGGGTCCTGGGATCAAACCCCTCGTCGGGGGGGGGGGGGGTCCTTGCTCAGCGGGGAGTCTGCTTCTCCCTCTCCCACTCCCCCTGCTTGTGTTCCCTCTCTCGCTGTGTCTCTCTCTGCCAAATAAATAAATAAAATCTTAAAAAAAAAAAAGAACTTATTAGAGGGGAGAGGTACTGGAAAACATCACAAACATATTTTTTGGAGAAAGGGTCAACTGGAGAAGCATATCTCACAGGGATTAAGGCCTAGTTTTAGAATCATAGCAACACCTGATTGGATTTAGGTAATCAGCTTCTAGCCTCTCTGTCTACTAAAAGCAAAAAATAAGTACCTCTGGAAAAAGATAACATCAATAAAAGTAACCAGTCATATAAGAAAACAAGTTTTGACAGACAACCAAAAGGGAAAAACAGACAATAGAAAGAAATCCACAGAAGATCCAGATTTTTTTAAATAATAAGACATACACTCTGAACTATTACTAATATATTCATGGACTTAAAAATCAAGATGAATAAACTTGGCACGAAAACCCCTGAAAACTATGCAAGATAATCACATGGATATTCCAGACCTGAATAATATCCAATAAAAAAAGAAAAGACTGAGTGGATAAGTAAACAGCACATTAGTCACAGCTGAAGACACAATAATGATCTGGAATATAGGGCAGTAGAAAATGCACAAACTAAACCACAAAGACAAAAAAAAATGGAGAATATAGTAAAGAGCATAAGAAATATAAGGAACCCAGTGAAAATGTTTAACATACATGTTATTGGAAATGGAAGAGAGAAGAAATTGAGAAGATACATTTGAAGAGATATGGCCAAGAATGCCCCCAAAATGATAAAAATCATTAAGCCATAGAAACAGGATATGCTTCAAATCCCAAGCATGACAAATACAAAGTAAAGCATATTTAATCACACAAAATAAAACTTGAAGATAAAAGGCAAAGTCTTAATAGCAGCTAAAAACAAAAAAAGCATACTACTTTTCTAAAAAAGCAACAATTAAATTGATGCTGACTTCTCAACAGAACAGTAAAAGCCAGAATAACAACTAACCTAGAATTCTCTAACCAGGGGAAATATGCTTTGAAAATGAAGACAAATGGGATCATAAAGGATTGCATTTCAGAGTAAAAACCAAAGATACTGATGTTAGAATTTCAGTGTTGGGTAGCCCCAAAGTACATTTTCTTCCTTTCTGTTAAAAACTTAGAACCAATGTCATGATAATACAAATTCAACAGAGACAAATGCTGATTTTGTCACCGGAATGGTTACAGAAATTAAAATTCATTTCTTACCATGCTTTGAAATCCTATTACCATGAAATACTCAATACTGTGAGAACCAAAAAAATGAAAGAATCATTTGTTTACATCGTAAGAGAAACACGTTAAGTAAATTATTTTATAAATAAAATCTGTTGGATGGTATAAAAATGACGGCACAATAAAAGTATTTTCAAAAAATAAGCACTGAGAGAAGTCATCACAAGACCCATAATAAAGGAAACCTAAAGGGTAGGATTTTGGGGGTCAAAAGAAAATGATCTCAAAGAGAGGCATAGAGATGCAGCAAAAAATGAAGAGAACCAGAAAGGATAAAAATATGTGTAATTATAAATAAACACTGACTTCTCAAAACAATAATAGTAAAGTCTTCTGGAGTCTTAAATACATGTAGAATTAAAATTCATGACAACAAAATGTAAAAGTTGAGAAGGAGGGGTGTAAATGGAGCTAAAATCTTCTAAGATTCTAGCATTACAGTGAGTGATGTGATAAAGGCAAAAATGTATATTATACTTTAATAGTTCGAGGATGCCTATTTTAATCTCTAGGATAATTACTAAAAGAACATATAACTGATAAAATAATAAAGGGAAATGGAATAATAAATTACTCTGAAAGAAAAAAGAAAGAAGTGGGTCTAGAATAAATAAGTGGGTCTAGAAAAAAATGCTAAGATGAGAGAGCCAAATCAAAATATACATCAGTAATTATATTAAATGTGAATATAAAATAATACCCCAATGAGATGACAAATTTTTTCAGAGTGGAAAACACAAAATTCAGTTATATGCTAGTCACAAGAACCACACTTTAAATATAAGGTCACAGAAAAGTTGAAATGGAAAAATAGAAAAGATATACCGCGCCAACATGAAAGAAAGGTGATGTGTCTATACTAACATCAAAATAGACTTTAAGGAAAGAAGCCTTACCAAAAATAAAAAGGGGCATTTCATAAAAATAAAAGTTAATGTGCTAAGAAAATATAACAATTGTAAATATGTGTGTACCTAATAACCTAGCCTCAAAGCATATAAAGCAAAAACTGACAGAACTGGAAAGAGAAATAGATCTGTAAGCATATCCTCTCAGTAACTGATAGAACAGTCATAAAAATCGACAAAGATATAGAAGATTTGAACACAGTTAAAAACTTAACCTAATTCATATATAGAGAGAACATGGCATCAAACAACTGAAGAATGCCAATTATTTTTGAGTGAACATGGAACATTTATCAAAATTTAATATATGCAGGGCCATAAGCAAGTCTTAACAAATTGAAATAATTGAAATGATACAAAGTATACAAATCATATTCTTTGTGCAGACATAGATTATAGTGGAATTGAGCTAAAAATCAATAACAAAAAGGTAATTGGAAAATCTCCACATATTTGGAAATTAAGTAACCATAGCCAGTGGGCCAAAGAAGAAATTACACTGAATATCAGAAAATAGTTTAATTGAAGGATAGTTAAAATGTGACATCAAAACATGTGAGATCCAAGTAAGTGTATTTATAGGGAGACTGATAGTCTTCAGTATATATATTAGAAAAGAATAATGATTAAAACCAATGACTGGGACCTCTAGAATGGCCAAGTAAGGGATCAGGTTGGGTTTGGAGCCCCACAAAAATCCCCATCTCCAAAGAATCATTACTTTTTGACTTGTGGGGCAGTTCACTGAAAAGCTCCGTCCAAAGGACTTGTCTTTATTTGACCTAAGTCAATGCTACTTCTGTGCAAATAGCCCTATCCTCAGGGCATTTGTCAAAAAAAATAGTGGCAACTTTTTTTAGTATCTCAGTTTCCTGAGGCAGTGTTACCAGTTGGAGCATATAAGAAGCTGAGTAATAACCTAAAAGGAAAAACTGGGGAATAACATGGAGACTATGAAAAATTCTAACATACTTATGGGAATCTAGAAGGTCACACATATGTGACTGTGTACATGCCCAGGAAAGACCTAAGGAGGTCATAATTCTTCACCTCTGACTGGCCTTGAGGTCTTGCACAAGCAAGGAAGTAAGTGAAGGCTAAGGCAGAATTGTAAACTGCCTGCATGAGCACTGACAGATCAATTGAGATCATCCAGTCTAAGCAATAGAAAGAAAATGAATGAAGAAAATGCACAGAGCCTCAGAGACCTGTGGGACATCATCAAGCTCCCAACTTACATATAAAAGGAGTCCTAGAAGAAGAATAAAGAAAGCGGAAGAAAGAATATTTGAAGAGATCATGACCAAAAACTTCTCAAATTTTGGGGAAAAACTGCATCAAATCTGCATCTCCAAGAAGCTCAACAAATTGCAGGTAGTATAAACTCAAAGAGATCGACACCCAGGCACATCGAAGTCCAACTGTCAAAAGCCAAAAGACAGCAGCTCCAGGGCAGCAAGAGAAATGATTCATCACCTACAAACCCCCAACTGCAATGGGATTTTCCAGAAGCCTGCTCCTGGACACAATCCAGGTAGAATGTGAGGTAACAATCATTTGCGAGTCATCAACAGCCACCCTATTGGTGAAGTCAAAGATGGAAGACGGGCAAGTGTTTCCCTCTCCATTCCTTAAAGTCTCTAACCCGTCCTGGCCCTCCCTACCCTGTGAGTCAGGCCCGAGAGGGGCAGAGAGGTCATTGCAAACAGCCTTAGGGGGTCTGTGATGTGACAATGATTGCCAGCCTTCTGAGGGCTACAGTACCTGCCCAGTTGGGAAACAGCTAAGCAGTAAGTAACTGTTGGCTTTAGATTGGATAGCATCGGTTCAAAGCATAGAGTTATATGTAATGTTTTCCTTAAAACTAAGTTCCTGTCCTGAAGTACAATATTGAAGATTAGGCGTGTTTCTTTGATTCATGTTTTTATATCTCTGTAGGTACACATTTACAGTTTTATCTTATGCTTTATATCTAAATACACATTTGATACTGTACTTAATTTATCTCTTCCTCAAAGATAATTTAAATGATCACGAGAAAAACTTGCAAATGAATTTTTCTCTAACATACTAACCTGGAGACTCCCCTTCGTTCAGCTGCCATTTACTTAACATGTATTATGTACCTGTCGTTGTGTTGGATGCCGGGCATAGAGATGTGAGACAAAGTGTTCCTAGTGGGACAAGAGGAGCGTACTCTCAGTCTTAACTTGGTGGAGACTGGGGTGTCAGGAGA
Organism: Leptonychotes weddellii; assembly: GCF_054177405.1. NCBI lineage: Eukaryota > Metazoa > Chordata > Mammalia > Carnivora > Phocidae > Leptonychotes > Leptonychotes weddellii. The sequence goes on along the minus strand of NC_138371.1, from coordinate 119,716,666 downwards.
GGCTGCTAGAGGAGGTAACCACGTCCTGAAGGGTTAGCTAGGTGAAGTGAAGTGAGGTTAGGCAAGGCCATCCAGGGAGAGAGAACAGTATGGCGGGGAACTGAGGAAACCTTGGCACGTTTGAGGGATTGCGCGTGGCCAGAGCCTAGGCATCAGGGAGGGTGGCTGAGAGATAAGGCAAAAATGGTTTTCTGTTTATTGAGCACTTGCTATGGGCCAGGTACTGGGCTAAGCACTCGACATACCCAATTTATTTCCTGTAAGAGCCCCATGAGGTGGGTACTGCCTTCTGTGGATAAAGCACATTCCATCGGGAAAAGGGGTCCACAAACAGATGGAGAAAGAGCGGCCCGGGAGGTGGGACTGGAGCAGGATGGCCTGGTGTTATAGAAGCCAAGGAGAAAGAGATTCAAAAAGGACTAGAGTCAAATGCTGCCCAGAGGTCAGTGAGGACGAAGGACTGAACAACCAGCAAGTCACTCTTGATCTTAATGAATACAGTTTCGGTGGAGTGAGGAGGCAAAAGACAGATTGCTGGAGGATGAGGCATACGTGCAATTCAGAAGTGGTGGATAGCGGTTGGTGGCTGCTCTCTGAGAAGACTCTTCAAGGAGGAGAGGACTAGCAAATGGGCTCAGGGAGTTAGCGGATTCTGTGGTCAGGCACTTGGGTGGTGGTTTGAAGATGAGAGGGACTGGATTGTGTTTGTGTGCCCAGAGGCCAGAATGAGCAGAGGGAGAGAGAGAGAGACGGGGAAGGCCCAGGAGTGAGGGATCCCTGAGGAAATAAGGTCCCCACTGGGTTGTGAGGAGAAGGGGGAAGGGTCCAGCTTTGCCCAGGAGCCCAGAGGAGGGTGTTAACCCGGACGTGGGTGCCAAGAGGGGAGCTGGAAGCTGAGGAAGTTTCAGCCCATGGGCCTCTGTTTCTCCACACGTAGGAACCCAGATCCTCTGGCAACAAGGGGCAGTCCCCAAATACTTATAATACAATACAAGGAGAAGTTTCTTGTCATAAGCACATTTCTACTGCTGTTGCCAAGCAGGCAGTGAGACTCAGGGGGAAAAGCAGCTAGAGTGAACACTTGGTGCTCACAGATCTACGATTTGTAGTTTTGTCCTATTCTCGAGTGACTCCGTGGACTGAGCCAGCCCCCCAGAACTGACTTCTCCACCCAGCTTTATGGGGCTCTCTCCTCATGAATGCCCCCACTGTTTGTTTGTGGAGCTCAGCCCTCAGAGGAAGGCCCGCCAAGAGCAACAAGGGGTGCTAGAGCGTCAGAATGTGTGTGGCCGCGGCAAGAGCCAGAGAAGAGCTTGGAGGAAACTGGACAGAGGGAAATGCGGAATTAGGCAACAGTTGGCATCTCTGGCCAAAAGGACAAAGGAATTTATTAATCTGATTCCGTGAGTGCTCTGTTAGTGAGAACATTTCCCAAGGAGTAAGAAATAAAGCTTTAGTGTAATTTGGAAGGTGGTTCCTTCTGGTGTTGGGATAGGTCCAGGAAACATTTCAGAAGAAAGTCAGAAGCCTGCACAAAAGTGGTTTTTGTTGTTCGTTGGTTGGTTTTTGTTTTGTTTTGTTTTGTCGCAAATGGGGACAGGTCTCACATACGAAAGTAGACTTTTGTGAGTCTTTTTTTGTTGTTTGTTGAAAAATATAGTTATTTTCTTCAGTGGTAACATTCCATCTTCTTTGATATGCTCCTTAGTGTGGGTATCGGCATATTTTCCTCCAGCAGTAGGATTGTATGAGGAGAAAAGAGATTCATTTAAAATTAGTGACCAAGTTGCTAAATGTTATCATTAAGTTGTTATCAGTAGGTCCAGGGCTTGATACAAATGCTGTCTCTCTCTTACACACACACACACACACACACACACACACACACACATCTTCCTAGTGAAAATATCAGCCCGATGGTATTTACAAGCAGTATTGCTTGACCACGTAATGCACTTCTAGCACTTACTAGCAGAATCTTGACTCACCTACTTAATTGTTTGAACAGGTTTTTAACTTACTCAAGCCTGAGTTGTATAATGAGGTTAATCAAGGTGCCTATCTCACATTATGGTTAAAAGGATTAAACAGGTAATGCTGGTGAAATGCCCAGCATAAAAGGGTTGAATAAATGAGCGGGTAGTTGATGTTGTTCCTGACATTATAATTAAAAAGCTGATTGTTGTTGACTGCTATCCTGGACTCTAGTTGACCCTGAGGCTTTGCTCATAGAGTTTCCGAATCCAGTTCAACAAACGCTTATTGAGGGCCTGCTTTGTGTTCTCATAGAGGAAAGAAATAAATGTAGGCACTTGAAGAAGGAGGCACTTTCTCCCACCTCGAGATATCAACAGCTACATAAATAAGACAAATAACCATAATACAACATAGAAAATCAAAATTCCAAAATTCAATGAAATTCAGTTCAAGTCAACCAACATTTTTATCAATTACCTCTTATACCCCCAGCTTCATATTAGATACTGGGTTATAGGGACGGCGACAAGGCACGCCCACGCCTAATTTCAACCAAGTGCGACAAGTCAATCAGGGGAGTGGGGAGACACAGTGGCATCGAGGAGGTGGTGACTGACTTCATCTGGAGGGTCCAAGTAGCTTGTTTGTTTGTTTGTTTTTAAGATTTATTTATTTATTTGAGAGAGAGAGAGAGAGAAAGCATGGGGGGGTGGGGCAGCGAGAGAGGGAGAATCTCAAGCAGACTCCCTGCTGAGCACAGAGCCTGATGCAGGGCTCAGTCTCACGACCCTGAGATCACAACCTGAGCTAAAACCAAGAGTTGGAGAGATGCTTAACCGACTGCACCACCCAGGCGCCCCTGGAGGGTCCAAGTAGCTTTCAGAGGGGACAGCTGTGGACAGGAATTCCAGCCCACAGTGGGAGAAAAAAAAAATCCGTACAGAGGATAGCAGCACGTTCCTTGGCTTGGAGGCAAGAAACTGAGGGTCTCGTCCAGAGAACTGGATATAGCCTATTTTTACTAAAACTTAGCTTTGGAGACAGTGGGAACCTTATGAGGGTGTTTGGATTTGGCTGTGGGGTCTTCCGAGCTTTGTGAGCAGGTGTGATGTGATGTGTTTTAGAAACACCCCTGGGGCTACAGTAGGGGCGGATGGGAGGGTGAGCTCAATCCCAGAGGGACTGGTGGAGACGGTCACAGGGGTCCTGGCCTAAGCCAGCTGCGGTCAATGAGATGAAGCAGGGGGCATGGTTTCAAGAAGTGTTAACTGGGAGGGTTGATGATGGATTCAAAGTCTGGTGAGGAAGAGGAGGGAGTCGGGGGTAAGCTCCAGGTTTCTGGCTTGTGTGGCTGGGTGGATACGTTGGCGCCCCCGGCTGCCCACAGTGGAGCCACCGTCTATCTCTTCACCATGAGCGTGCGCGCACACATACCCCGGCTGCTCCCAAGTCAGAACATGGAAAAAAGGGAAAGCCCAGAAATCTCCCAAAGGGATTCATGTTGCTCCATCGCGCGTTGCTTGGCGAGGCCCGCTGAGTGAAGCCGACCCCGGCAGCTGCTTCCGGAAGGCTCAAAATGGAAATCAATGTCCTCACCAGGTGCATGCCCCCCTTGTTCTGCCCATTCTGCAATGTCCAGACCTTCTCATCCCTCGACCCACCTTTGTAGTTAACTGGAATGTCTGTGGATAGTTCTGAAAGTTCTGGTATCTGATACCTGAGATGTATGGCGATGTTTTCCTTTCTCTCTCTCTCTCTCTGTTCTGTTCTTTTCCTTTCTTCTTTCTTTCTTTCTCTTCCTTCCTTCCCTTCTCCCTAACTTATATTTTGTTGTGAAATATAATACATTTACTGGAGTACATAAAATATATACATACAGCTTAGCACATTTTCATAATGAACACACATGCAACCAGCTTCCAAGTAAAGAAATAGAAGACTGCTAGCCCCTCAGAAGCCCCCCTCACCTCCCCACCTCATCCTCCCCCCTACAAGTAACCACTATCTCGAATTATGGGACTCACTTCCTTGCTGTGCCTTTTTGCGTTATCACCTATGTATATTTCCATAAACAATAGCGTTTAGTTTTGCCTGTTTGGGAATTTATTTTTTGAAATTCTTTGATCCTGCTTCTTTCTTTCAACATTATGTTTATAAGATTCACCCACATTATTGCACGTAGCTATGCTATCCATTGCATGAATATACTACCATTTTTAAATTCCATTCTATTGTGATTGTCATTGGGTTGTTTGCAGTGTTGAGCTTTCCTGAACAAAGCTCCTCAGACATTCTTGTATGTGTATCCTGGTCACGATTCATAAGTTTCCTCAGGGTACCTATCTGGAAGCGGAGCTGCTGGGTCATAAAATGTCTTCCCTATTGTTCAGTATTACTCCATATTGTCAGAGCTCCTCTTTTCCATATCCTTGCCAACATTTGGCATTGTCTCTCACCTTATTGTTTGAGCCTCTGTTCCCCCGCCAAAGACTCTTCTACTAAAATAGTCCCCTCTATGTCAGTGGGTCTCACCCTCTGTTTTCTGGGGGACCTGTAACAACACATTCACATACGTGGCACCCTGCTGTGAGCATGACCATGAGAATGTTCTGAGCAATCCCCAAGTGAGAATGTCAAAACTTTAAATGAATTCTGGTTGGTTTAACAAAAGTAAATCATTTGGGGGTTACAGTACTTTATTATTTAAAAGCAAAAAATCCTGTGACACACACCTTAAGTGACCATGACATACTCGTGTGTTCTGATACCCTAGTTGAGAACCCCTGTCCTTGTTGGCTGAGATTCTGTGATTTTAGCAGCCTTGAGCTTGAATATACCAACCACCTCTTCAGCCCAAAGCCATGGCCCCTCAGAGTGTTTGTCTACCAAACCTCAACTCTCACAAACACAGCCGATGGGACAAAGAGAGAAACGGTTAAATTTTTCTAAATCAAATGATACAGACCCAAGGGCTTGTTCTCTGGCATGTGATACTCATGAACATGTTTCTTGTGCTGCCCCCACAGGGTTCGACCAGCTGACCTGGACTTGGCCAACAGCCCTGTTCTCCATCATGGCCACCCCACCATTCTGGCCGACTAAGAAGATGTTTCCCTTCAAGGTGAGCAAATGGATGGAGCTTGCTTGCTTCCGGTCAATGGTGGGCTCCTCACCCAACATTCGCCAGAAGAAACTAATCCATAAGCTGCAGGAAGAAAAGGCTTTTCGGGAAGAGATGAAAATTTTTCGTGAGAAAATAGAAAATTTCAGGGAAGAGATGTGGAATTTCCGAGGCAAGATCTGTGCTTTCCGGGGTCAGATCTTAGGTTTTTGGGAAGAGGAGAGACCCTTCTGGGAAGAGGAGAAAACCTTCTGGGAAGAGGAAAAAACCTTCTGGGAAATGGAAAAATCTTTCCGAGAAGAAGAGAAAACCTTTTGGAAAAAGTACCGTACCTTTTGGAAGGAGGATAAGGCCTTTTGGAAAGAGGACAATGCCTTATGGGAAAGAGATCGGAACTTTCTTCAGGAGGACAAGGCCCTGTGGGAGGAAGAGAAAGCCCTGTCGGAAGAGGAAAGAGCTCTTCTTGAGGAGGAGAAGGCCCTGTGGGAGGATAAAAAGTCCCTCTGGGAAGAAGAGACTGCCCTCTGGGAGGAGGAGAAAGCATTCTGGGTAGAAGGTGGTGGCCATATTGCTGAGGAGCAGAGACCTGAAGACAGGCACTATAACGTCGATGGAGGGCCACAGTCACCAGCCTTCTGCCGAGGCAGAGCTTGAGCGTAGGAGATGAAGGGCCATGGGGTCCAGACTCTGCTGGATTGGGATTCAAGTCCAGGGTGACCCCATGTGCAGGAGAAAATATGCACTTATTGGTCTCCTTGCTTCAAAAGATCTAATAAAGTCCTGAGGAGACGTTTGGAAAAACAACTTCTTCAATAAGGCCAGCTTCATTTTTTCCAGTTTTTGTGATTCTCCAAGGCCGTATTCCCACCCTCCAGGCTGTACTGCCATCTGCACACAGCTTGATTCTGGGCACTTCACCATGAGCCCTGCATGTGTGTGTGTGTTCGTGAACAGCGACCCATGGCACTCTTTGAAGGTCAGAATGGGAGAGAAGAGAAGCTAGAGACAGACAGGGACAGAGAGCAGCTGAGCCACCTACACCTCTGTCATGCTGTGGGACGATCATTTCTTTTCCACTCTGAATAGTCTTAGAGACCTGGAGTGGGCTAACAGCTTTTCAGAGAAGGCCACAGTGCTCTTAAACAACTCACTTGTGCTGCTTCCTCCCCTGCAGGCACACCATTCAGAACACACAGGGGGAATCCCCTAGTGGCGCTGGCTCCCACCAAACTTCTCAACTGCCCCCCTCTCTGTGGCGGGAGGAAGGGGCATGGCATAAGGCCAAAGCTTTAAAGCTCCACCCACAAAAGCACTGCCCTTCCCTGATGATGAAGTCATGTGCACTATGTAGGACAATCTCCCTGCCCTGTGTGTTCCCATTCACACAGGTGCCCCTGCATTATCAATTTCTTTCTTTCTTTTTTTTTTAAGATTTTATTTATTTGACAGAGAGAGACACAGCGAGAGAGGGAACACAAGCAGGGGGAGTGGGAGAGGGAGAAGCAGGCTTCCCGCGGAGCAGGGAGCCCGATGCGGGGCTCGATCCCAGGACCCTGGAATCATGACCCGAGCCGAAGGCAGATATTTAACGACTGAGCCACCCAGGCGCCCCTGCATTATTAATTTCTTTAAGTTTCTCTCCTTTCATTCTGTTAAAATTAAAATGCCCCAAGGCAGTAATACATTAAATGAATGTACACTAATGTGGTCAGCAGCTTACATGCCCAACTTCTCTTCTGGAACTAGGTGGTCTACATGGGCATTGGTATGGAAATGACTGGAGAATGGACAGTAAGACATGTCGAGGCAAACTTCTACTTTCCACTTTCTGAGGCCTGGCCCTCATTGTTATTAATGCATGTACTTGCCTTGCCTTTGTACATCCCTCCCTACTTGACAAGGACTTTCACACTCACCAACTCGTGTTGCCATCACCACAACTCTGTGAGTTGACAGGGAAGGCACATAAACCCATTATACAGATGTGGAATCAGAGACCTAGAGAAACAAAGTGACCACACATGGCCAGGCAAGTACAAATGGAAGGGCCAGGACTAGAGCCGGCACTGTCTGCCTCTTGGTCCCATTCCTTTTCTTTTTTTTTTTTTTTTTTAAAGATTTTATTTATTTATTTGACAGGGAGAGACACAGCGAGAGAGGGAACACAAGCAGAGGGAGTGGGAGAGGGAGAAGCAGGCTTCCCGCTGAGCAGGGAGCCCGATGCAGGGCTCGATCCCAGGACCCTGGGATCGTGACCTGAGCCGAAGGCAGACGCTTAACGACTGAGCCACCCAGGCGCCACCGGTCCCATTCCTTTTCTAACGACAGCTTTAGGTCATGGAATGTGGCTTTAGAGTAGCTCAGCCAACAATGGCGTCAGGGCTTGGGTGAGCCTCACAGCACTGTGGAATTACACTGTGGTTTGGGGTGCCCGTGGAGAGACCGGGAGAGGAGAGGACAGGGTGCCCCTACGTGTGCTGAGCACATGCTCCTGATAAGAGAAGAATGGGCTCACTCCAGGAACAGCCAGGCCTCTGTGACTCTGTATCACTCTGGGAATGTTTGGGCTATTGGCAAGACCTCTGATTCTCAGGAGTCAGGGCCCGAGCAATGGGAGCAGCATCCTCCTTTATCACACACCCTGCCTTCTATCCTCAGCCCCCGATGGGCCCCTGGACAAAGACTTCAGCAAGCTGTGGGAACAAGATGCCGGTGTGGAGAATCAGATTTCAGGGGGAGACAGCTGGGCAGCCCAACTCAAGAAGCCCTGCCTAGCAGATGGTGTGCGGGATGGTGGGAACCCCAATGCAGCAAGAGCCGCAGACTCAGTGGTTCCCAGTGATTCTGCTCCAAACAAAAGCGAATAGAATTGTTAATCTTAAGACCAAAAAAAAAAAAAAAACCATGAATCTGGTGCAGTAGGAACTGGGGTGCAGTGAATAGAAAGACCCTTCCCCCCTGCTCTAACAGCACCCCATAGAAACCATTTGGAGACAGCTGCCAATTGAAGGACTGGAGGAGCGGCCCAGAGAGGACAGGTGTGTCCCTCTGTGATTCTATCCTTCCTCCAACAAATAGCTATGAACTTCCACAGTCCCGGGCTCTGTTCTCTTAGGTCTAGGTGGAGAGACAGGCAGGTAAAGAGGCCAGTGCATCTGTAGGTGATGAGAACAGTGAGAGACAGATCCAAGGAGTGCTCCTTTGATGTCTTTTAACTGACTCTGGCAGTGGCAGGGTGGGGGGGAAGGAGGGGAGTGGATGGAATCTGGAAAGGGGGAGGGGATGACTGCGTGAAGCCTAACAGTCCAGTGGGAATTAGCTAAGGGAGGGGGGCTGAGAGCTAGGGGGGCTACTGGGAGGCCAACAGAGTCCCCTGGCTGGAGATGAGTTGGATTTCGTCAGTGTGGGAGAGACCAGTGTCAAGGATGATGCATAGGGTCCTGACTGGGACACAAGGGGGGTGACTATGCCCGTCATTGAGAGGAGGCCAAGGAAGAGCAGGATGGGGGGCTTTTCAGGACTGGGGGGGCGATGAAGAGTATAGTCTGGGACATGCAAGATGGCAGGACCCCTTCATCTGCCGTGCAGAGCAAGTTCTCCAAGCCTGGTCAGCACTTGGGTGATCTCAAACTTTCTCCTTGTTTACCATCCAACAAGAGGTTGGACAGCCAGCATCCCTTTGTTACATAAGGTGTGCATTGGTCAGCTTCTTCACCATCCACTTATTCATCCAGCCACCACTCTGCCTTGCTGGCACTGGGGCTATATCTGGGAATGTGTTGATTCCCGTCCACATGAAGCTTGCGGTCTAGGGGGAAGACAATCATCAAATCATCACAATGTAATTATTTGTAAAGTTCGACAAATACCAGGAAGGAGGAGGGTATGTGGGGCTGCCTCTCTGAGAGCACGCCAACAGTGCATCCCACTTGAGTGTGTTAAACAGAGAGCAAGATCTCTAGAGATAGGAAATAAAACCCAGATCTAGACAAAAGAAAACATAAGGTTAAGTAAGCGGTGTTAAGCTAATAATGGAGAGTCATTAGACCTTCACATAGGTTCACAGATAAAAGAAAGGATGCAGATAATGTCCTGCTCTGTGTTATTATTACTAGTGTTATCACACACATACATAGACTTCTTCAAAGAGCAACAGCCAAAGCTGGTTTCCTCGTTAAGGCGGGACCCTTAGGTGCCTAAGGACAGCATCACTGAGCTCCTGGAGGGGTTGCCTGGGTGCTCCCTGACTTGAGTCACACGCAGACATCTAAGGAGCAGCGTGGCTCCCCTTCTTTGTTCCTGTGGCAGGGAGCATGTCATCTGTGCCATCTTGGGGTCCCGTTCATCTTCAGGGCCCCAGATTCAAAATTATCTTTATTCCAGAATCATAATGCAGACACTGGAAGATCCAAGAGTGCCAGAAACAGCATCTATTGCCATATCTATTACCTCGCCACTGAATTCACTCCGAGGAGCTGTCCTCTTTCCTCCAAAGCCTGAGCCCACGCTGAAGCTCCTACCTGAAACTGCCAGAAGGGGAAGGATAGCATTTTTAAAAAAGATTTGTTTATTTTATTATTTTTTAAAAGATTTTATTTATTTACTTACTTATTTGAAAGAGAGAGCAAGAGAGCACAAGCAGGGAGAGCGGCAGAGGGAGAGGGAGAAGCAGGCTCCCTGTGGAGCAGGGAGCACGATGCAGGACTCCATCCCAGAACCCTGGGATCATGACCTGAGCCAAAGGCAGATGCTTAATCGACTGAGCCACCCAGATGTCCCATAAAAGATTTATTTATTTTAGAGAGAGAGAGAGAGATTGGGGGAGGGCAGAGGAAGAGGGAGAGAGAATCTTAAGCAGACTCCCTGCTGAGCATGGAGCCTGACAAGGAGCTCCATCCCATGACCCTGAGATCATGACCTGAGCTGAAATCATGAGTGGGTCCCTTAACCGACTGAGCCACCCAGGTGCCCCAGAGGGATAGCATTTTTGAAGTGCAGTAGTTTCCTTAGGGCAACGTGATCTGTTCATGGGACTTGTAAAGGCTGTGGACCACATGCATCAGACTCACCTGGGGTTGACTGCCAAAAGCATGACTCCTGGGCACCACCCCAGACTGGATCTCAATTTCTGGGGGCCAGGCCTTAAACCCTGTATTTTAAAACATGTTTTCCTGATGATTTTTATTTTATTTTTTTTAAAGATTTTATTTATTTATTTGACAGATAGAGAAACAGCAAGAGAGGGAACACAAGCAGGGGGAGTAGGAGAGGGAGAAGAGGCTTCCCGCCGAGCAGGGAGCCCGATGTGGGACTCAATCCCAGGTTTCCTCGTTAAGGCGGCACCCTTAGGTGCCTAAGGACAGCATCACTGAGCTCCTGGAGGGGTTGCCTGGGTGCTCCATTACTTGAGTCACACGCAGACATCTAAGGAGCAGCGTGGCTCCCCTTCTTTGTTCCTGTGGCAGGGAAAAGAAAACACTTGTGTATAATTAAAAAAAAAAAAAAAAGACACTGGGATAAAACTCAAAGGTCCCAATTCTATTTCCAGTTCTGCCACTCATGGCTAAGAACTTGAGGGGCAAAGGTGAGCCTCTGCTTCCTCAGCTGCAGAAGTAGTGACCTTTCTTTCTTTTTTTTAAAAGATTTTATTTATTTATTTGACAGAGAGATAGAGAGAGAGCACAAGTAGGCAGAGAGGCAGGCAGAGGGAGAGGGAGAAGCAGACTCTCCACTGAGCAGGGAGCCAGATGTGGGGCTCGATCCAAGGACCCCGGGATCATGACCTGAGCCGAAGGCAGCCGCTTAACCGACTGAGCCACCCAGGCGCCCCAGTAGTGACCTTTCTAACTGAAAAAGTCCCTGTTGGCAAGTGTTGCAAGGGAAAGGATTCACAGCATAGCCTCTTTATAAAGAAATCTTCCAAATTTCTCCCCAAATTTCCTACTCTTGACCCTTTAGCATCTTCAAGTTGGGTAAGAATTTAAGAGTTATGTAAACAGTTTTTGGAAATTTTTTTGTTCACTTCTGTATATGTTTTAGCACCTCTTCTGGAATATGTTATCTATCATTTCCTGGCACTTCAGCCCAAATTTCCTTTGAATAGTTTGTTACATCTCTATAGAACCAAGTTAATTACTTAACTAATCAAGCTCTAGTACTCTGTGGATTAGTTACTGTATTTATAATTTCAAGCTCCATTGAAGGTATCTTCCTATGCAGTGTTTCTTAATGAGAGGGCCTTTGGCATTCGGGATAGGAAAATTCTTCACTGTAAAGTATTTTCTAAAACTTTTATGACGTTTAACATCTCTGGCCTCACAAATGCCTGCATTGCTACCCAGTCTTTGATGACAACCAAAAATTACCCCACCATTTCCACACATTCCAAGACAGGCAGTTCTGCTCTATTGAGAACCGCTAGTTTCTCAACCAGGACATGCTTAACTAAGAAGTTGTAAGTTTTCATGATCAATCAATACAAATTACTTCTTTACAGAGGAGTATGCCCTGTATGTCCCAGTGGAGCCTCAACAACGAGATTTGGGGAGGGAGTGGGGTGGGCTCAATGTGAGAACACTCAACATGCTTGAGTCAAGAATACGATTTTACCAGTTCAGTTACCTTCTTTTACCTGATACCTTTTTACCGATGACCGTTTGACTAGGAGGATGATGCTTCTGTGGTTGGATAATATTTTGGAGTGTGTAACACTTTATTTTTTGTATGTGACCTTCTTCCTATTTAACCAGAGTCATCCATTTCCTAGAAAGGATTAAAATGTACCTAGGAAGAACCTTTATTCAGTTTTAGCTTTCAAAACAGGTCCTTAAGATTCATTTCAGAAGCTTTATGAGAGGTGGGAGAGAAAAAAAAAAAAAAGAAAAATTTTCCAAAGAGCGAAACCCAGAAGAAGCAAGGATGAAAAGAGGAGGCACTGGCAATGAAAGATTAGGGGAAAAAAGGCACGCACCAGCTTCTACTCCTTCCCTAAAGCCCAATCAAGAATGGTAAAGAGATTATTAGAAAGATATAAATCCATGGGAACAAAGAGAGTAAGAGAAAGGGAAGCAGAAAAGCAGATGGATGAGCAGAGCTGACTTAGCAGAAGCAGAGCTGAATTTTAAACTGGCAGTGGGAAAAGCCAAGAACCAACCCAATTTATGCGGCTGAGCCACCTCCCTCCCCCAAAGACTCAGGCATTAGCAGGCCAGATACTCCCTGAAGCATAGGTAAAGGGGGAGCTAATGACAGGAAGACTGGATGAAAGTCTTTTTAAGAAGCAAACTCCTTGGGGCACCTGGGTGACACAGTTGGTTAAGTGTCTGGCTCAGGTCCTGATCTTGGGGTCTTGAGATGGACCCCCCGGCCCCAGGGTTGGCTCAATGCGGAGTCTGCTTGAGACCCTTTCTTCCTCTCCCTCTGCCCCTCCTCTCTGCACATGGGCACTCTCGCTCTCTCTCTAAAATAAATAAATAAATCTTAAAAAAAAAAAGATGCAAATTCCTAGACCTTCACCCCCCACCCCCCACCCCCCGTCAGTGCAGCCAGGAGGCTGCTATCCTCCATTTTACAGAGGATTGGAAATTTATTCTTTGGAGAGGACAAAACTCAGGGTCCTTGAACTGGAGACATTGAGTGTAGTTAAAGATGATGATTCCTTGCTAAAATTGGCTAGAAAGTCAAAATGTACATTAAAAGTGTTGAGATACTCCATCCCACCCCACCCTAGTGGTAGCCAACATCCAAGATGGTGCTGAGGGAGTCTTCCCCTATGCATGCCCTCATGTAGTCCCCTCCCACACGGAATAGAACAGATCTGTGTAACCAGTAGGGTGAACAATGACAAAAGATGACTTCTGAGACTATGGCTTCTACCTTGCTCTCTCTTCAGTCACTCAGTATGGGGGAGGGCAGCCACGATGTCATGAGGACACATGGGGAGAAAATGAGGCCTGCTGCCAACAACTAGCATCTCTTGCTAGGAATGTAAGTGAGCCACTTTGGAAGCAGCACCTCCAGACCCAGGTAGAAGACTGTAGACCCACCTCTCACTGAACTTTCATGAGAGACCTGAGCCAGAACCACTCACCTAAACTGTCTTTGAATTTCTAATCCACATAATTCTGTGAGATAGTAATTTTTTTAAGTCATGAGGTTTTAGAGTAATCTGTTAATGCAGCAATAGATTAAGCGCACACACACACCTTTTTGTCCCCAGAAGAAGAACTCTGCTCCCAGAATGCTGGCAGCCAACCTTGTACCTTCTATGCACAAGACTGGAAGAGCTTTCTCAGGGAAAATTGACCATTCCAGAAGGACAGGCCTAAAAGCGTAGCCCTGGGGCCTCACCTGCGCACACAGAGCTCCCAGTCAACTCTATATTGGCACTTCCTTAAATGTGAACAGATGTCCAAGGATCAGTGGGCACTTTAGGAAAGCCTCTAACATGACCTAGGCTAAAATTAACAGATAACTGTAACTTGGAGGAAATAGAGAATATGCAAGGAAAGATAAATTATCATTAATATCCTTAAAGAAATAAGAGAAGATATTGAATCCCTGAAACAGGGATAAATAAAATGGTAGGAATTTTTAGAAAATCAAAAAAAGAGTTACTGGCAATATGACGTGGCAGGAATAAAAAGTTCAAGAAGTGAGTTGGAAGATAAAACTGAAGAATTCTCTGAGAAAAATGAGCACAAAGACAAGAAAATAGGTCAGGGGAAGTTATAAATACATCCATCCATCCATACATACATACATAAATGCCTCATCCAGGACTGCCATCCTCCAAATAATGAGACTCAAAAAGAAAAGGAGAAGAATGTAGAAGAAGAAATTATCCAAGAAATAATTCAAGACTATGTCCCAGAACACAAGTTTGCAGATTGAAGAGGCCATGAGTGCCCAGAATGGTGGATGAAAATAGCTCTGCCCAGGATATGGGATTTCAGAACACTGAGGGCAAAGACAATATACTGAAAGCCAAGAGAGAGAGAGGAAGAGTGTTGGGAGAGGGAGAAAAAGCACAGAAGACCAGAAATCAGAATAACTGCAGAGTTCTCCACGGTGGCACAGTGGAGGACCATGGAGCAGGGACATCAACAGCCTGCGAGAAGTGACTTTCATCCCCGAGTTCTATATTCGGCCAAACTGTCCTCCTAGAACTGTGTTCTGGGCGATGGTCCTAGCTCTGCAGTCACCAACCCCAATTCTGTGGCTTTGGGGGGAAATCCTGTGAACACCCTAGTATCCTTCAATAAATACCTTGTCTGATAAACTAGCTCAAGTGGGTTTTGGTTCTTTTTGACTGACTAAGTACCAGAACAAGACAGAGAGTAACTGTCTTGCTTTAGGCTTTATTCTCAGTGCCTAGAGGATCTTGGGCACTTAGTGCTCAGTACATGTTTAATGATACAGGTGAGTGAATGAATGAATGAATGAATGAGGGGGACAGGGGACAGTTCCCCTGAGGTCAGAGACTGTGACCCTTAGCCCCCCTAAGAGGAGTGTGGGAGCCCCGTAGGTGCATCCAGCCCTGCCCCTTCTCAAGTTGGAGCCACGTACGCAGGTTGGCACCCAGGCCATGCAACTCCAGATCCAAATGGGGGTGAAGGAGAGACACCCCCTTGATCTATGGAGGATACCACTATGATAATCTCTTTAACTCCAGAGAAGGGCGAATCACATGGATGACTTACTTAACTCCCGCAGGTGGGGGCAAGCACCCAACACTCCTTGCTTATTTTTTTGCCCGTCGTGAGCCCCTCCAGCCAGAAAGGCTGGTTTTACTCATGCGTCAAGACCATACTAGCGGCGCATGCCTCCCTTCTCGTCCACAGTGCAGAATGAGCTTTGAAATAATGTGCAACGGTGCTGGGCAGCGGCCCGAGGGGGGCTACATTGGTGGGGGGCTGTATCACTGTACACCACGCTGCACTTTTGCAGAACTCAGAGCTGGTTGCTTAGCAACAAAATGACATGCTGGTTTAACTAGTTCTAGATCCACATTTCCCTAATCAATGTGGAAGAAAGACCCCCTCAACGCCTTGAGAAAAAGAGAATAATCGCTAAAGCTGGCTGAGAGCTCACTCTGCTTCAAACACTGTTCTCAGTGCTATGATGAGAACACCCTAGTATCCTTCAACAAATACCTTGTCTGATAAACTAGCTCAAGTGGGTTTTGGTTTTATACCACTGTTTTATACTCAGTGGATCCTCACAGCAACCCAGTGAGGTGGCACTAGTATTAGCTTCCGTTACTAATGAGGAAACTGAGGCACGGGGCGCCCAAGGTGACACCACCAGTAAGAGATGGAATGGGGATTTGGACCCAGGTCATTTCTGCTCCCCGCTCAGTAACCACTCTCAGATGCCTTTCCTTTAAAGCAGCTAAGACAGAAAGTTCTTCCAAGGGACAGAGGTGTATACTTTAGCCCCATAAAATGTTCAGCTAGGCTTCATGGACCCCACTGATGGCAAGTCCCTTACCACACATGACATATCACCAAGAAGATATTCTGATGACAATTGCCTTGACTCTCACTCATCTCACTCCAAACTCAGTAGAATGTCAACCACATTTGAACTTGAGCCAGGGGGTCATTTCTTGACCCTGACATCCCCAGGGCTAAACCTGGCTCAGGTGATGGAAATCTGTGGCTGGGCCAGGAACCTGGCTGGGGACAGAAAACTGGAAGGAAAGAATCTCTTTGCAGGAGGTGCTGACATGGGCGGGGGTGGGGGGTGGGGGTAGTGTGTGATCACACCCCTCCCAAGACCCAAATACAATCTCCTGATAAGCTGTGGCTGGTGCTTGCCTGTGGAAAACCACCCAGGACACATTTTACTGAAGCCCCTGGGCTTGAGATTTGTGGCAGTCAGCTGTCTCTTCCTCCTAAGACTCAAAGATTTGTTCAGACCCAGGTTCCAAAACCAAAGCCTTTTACTTCTTCCCTGTCATCTTGGGTCTTCAGCCCCCAGCAACTCAATTCTAGCTACATTTTCACTGTCTGCCTCTCACCAGTTGAGCTGCTCCCTAACACAGATCTCTTTTTCTAAGCTGGGGCCTCTCTGACTAACCTCTTTTTTATCCTCAGCCCTGTACCCTCTAGTTCATTCTTTGCAGCTCTCCTGGGAGTGCTCCTGGAAAGAAGGGAGCCAGAGGGGCACCAGGAACCATTTGCCAAAGCATTGGCCTCTTGGCTTCTGGAACGTTTCCCATATCCTCCCTAGACTCTAACTTGACCTCTTCCTAAATTGTATTCCCTTTTAATAGCCCCGGTTGGATTTCCCCCCAAAGTACGGTCAGCAACCCACTGTCAGCCCTGGTGGCCCTTCCAGAGGTCGTCAGGCAGGGGATTCAGGGAGTCATGAAGTCATTCCCTTAGCATTTCACCAGTTCGAAACTGAGCTTCATTGTGAGGACCAGAAATCCTGTTAGGTTCTTCCTCATCATGACGTATTGCAGGGGCCAAGGGCAGGCTGCCCTCGAAATGTGCCACTTTGGCATATTGACGATATTAAATAAAAGTTACTTAAGAGCCAGCCTGTGCGGGGCGCCTGGGCAGCTCAGTCGTTAAGCGTCTGCCTTCGGCTCAGGTCATGATCCCAGGGTACTGGGATCGAGCCCCGCATCGGGCTCCCTCCTCCGCAGGAAGCCTGCTTCTCTCTCTCCCACTCCCCCTGCTGGGTGTTCCCACTCTCGATATCTCTCTCGCTGTCAAATAAATAAATAAAATCTTAAAAAAAAAAAAAAAAGAGCCAGCCTGTGCAAAGAGGACACTCAGACCCTCCTCCATCCCCCAGAAAGCAGGAAATGAATCTCCCATGTGAGCGGTCCCCTCCCTGTACCAGGAGGTGAGAGACAGCCTTATCTCCAGAGATGGGAAATTCAGGGCTGTATAAACAACCCTTGTTACTTTCTACTAATTGACTCCCCCAGCCCAAATTCTGCTCAGAACTCCTTACTAACTGAAGCTCCCAAATTAAGTTTTCCTTGTCCTGTCAATTCCTCACAGATTTATTGTCTCCTTATCTAAAGAGCATAAAAACTGCCTGCCTTTGTCATCTCTGTAGGTCTCAATTTCATTATTGGGCCTCCGTGGGCAGGCAAAAAAACTGGGTTTTTTCCTCTTGTTAATCTGCCTTATGTAAATTTAATTCTTAGTCCAGCTGGAAGACCTTCAGGGTAGAGAAGAGTTTTTTTTTCCCCCTTCAATGTATTCAGACTTACACATGCACCAGAGATTAACCCATGTCTTGGTTAATGCTCAGTTAACTTCTTTTCACATCATTTGCATTTATGTTATCATTTACTGTTAACTTTTATTATTGTGAGGGCTTATAGCCTCATTTCTAAAACTGAACCATTGGCTCCAAAGTGGCTTATAAATGGAATGTGCTGGAATAGAGATGATGTTTTGGGGAGTAATGGGTGATGAGAAAGCAGGTATTGGAGGGTCTGGAAAATCAGTTTTAAGAGTCTAAATTTATTATTAGGTTTTGGAGAACCATTAAAGGTTTTTATTTGTTTGCTTGCTGTTGTATGTGAAAATTTCTTTTGCTATTTACCACCCCAACTAGCTCATGGAAGATGAGATTCTGTGAAACAGAGCATCATTTGTTGGCAGAAGACTCTGGTGAGTTTGAGACGCAAGCTGGAGGGCAGGGGCGGGGAGGGAGGAACTCCCCTGGATGCTAAGAGGAAAAGTCTTTGCAATTCTCAGCTGGTGGCCAGAATTTCTA
The DNA here is from genome assembly GCF_054177405.1 of Leptonychotes weddellii. NCBI lineage: Eukaryota > Metazoa > Chordata > Mammalia > Carnivora > Phocidae > Leptonychotes > Leptonychotes weddellii. Next base: position 119,698,821 of record NC_138371.1, on the reverse strand, counting down.
CCCTGCAGGGGGACTGGAGATTCAGATGGGACAGAGGCCTGAAGCTGAAGCGCCTTCTTCCAGCCAAAACTTGACACCCGCCATTGTTCCCAGGAGTGATCTGAGGGACAGAAAGTGAGCAGCAGAGATGGAAGAGAGGAAGGAACATGACAAAGTGCAGATGGGCTCCAGATGTGTGCACCTTGGCCCCCCTCTTCTTCCTGCCTGTCCCCAGTTTATCACTTACATGCTATGTGGCTCAGGACCTCAGAAGAGTAAATGTGGTCATCTATGTAAAATGCCAAATGCATAGTAGTTCCTCAAGAAATTTCTACTCCTGGCCTTTACTCCCTGCTCCACCTCATAGACTATGTCCCATGACACTGTAAGGCAAGGCAGAGATTTTGTCTGGTCCATCTTTGTATCTTCAGCTCCTTCAGCAGAACATGGCTTACAGTAGATGCTCAAGATGTTTGTGTTCGTGAGAGAATGGACCATAATTAACTAAGCCCTTCTACCAGCACTGAACATTATGTTTGTTTCTAAATTTTCTTCATGATAAAAATCACCACAACAAATATATTTGTTCCTATTTTGGATCATTTCTTTTGTTTAGACTCAAGGAAGTAGAAATAGTGAGCCAAGCGGTAAATTTCCCTAAGTTATTTTCTGATGTGTTTGTATTAATTGACCATTCCACCAGCTCTGTATAAACATCGCCGGTTTTACTCCTGTGTCAGAGAAGCTCATTTTTCCACCTACATGTCTCTTTTACTACTCACACCAAACACTTCACTTGTGACACTTCCGGTTACCCAATGTGGCTAGGTTTCCCGAACACCAAGCAATTCTCTGCAACACCAGCAGGGTGACCCACAGTTTAGTTCCCTGTGACACTGTCTACCTGGAGATGGCATCAGATCCCACAGGTTAAGGGTTCCGTCCCACAAACTGCCCCCCCCACCGCAGATGCCAATCGCAAAGAGTGGGTCCCAGATTCCCCACAGCTTGTGTCTGATTTGGCTGTAAATCAGAGGTTACCACAACCCCCTCCTCAGGCTTGATAATTTGCTAGAGCAGTTCACAGAACTCAGGGAAGCGCTTACTTCCATTTACCAGTTTCTTAAAGGATATAATAAAGGATACAGATGAACAGCCAGATGAAGAGATACACAGAGCGAGATCAGGGAGGCACGTGAGCACAGGAGTTTCTGTCCTCGTGGAGTCGGGGTACATCACCCTCCCTGTGTGGATGTGTTCATCAGCCTGGAAGCTCCCCCCAGACCCATGCTACTGGGATTCAGTTCAGGCTCCCTGACCTAGGTGTGCTCCACTCTTAACTCGTTCCAGCCCCACTCCCTCCCTGGAGAAGTTGGAGGCAGGAGGAGTGCTGATAATTCACACTTCCGGTTATGGCTGGGTCCTGCTGGAGACCAGCCGCCAACCAGGAGCACACCCAGAGTCAGCTCAATGGAATGAAAGAGGTTCCTAGTACTCTTATCACTTAGGAAATCACAAAGGTCTTAGGAGCTTTGTGCCAGGAGTCAGGGGCAGAGACCCTAATAATTTTTTTTTTTTTATATCTCACAACTACCCACTCACTAACTTTGAGTATTGCCATTACAAAAAAAAAAAGGTGTAAATAGGTGAAAACGGGGCCTTATTTTGGATTTTAAATTTGCATTAATTTTACTTGTGAGACTACACATTTTCTAATGATTGTTTACTAATGTTATTTCCTCTTCTGTGTGGAACCTCAGCTTATTTCCTTTGTTTTTTAAACCACAGGGTCTTTAGCATTTTTCCTACCAACGTGTATGAAGTATTTACACACTAATGATATTATCTACTGTCTTCCAGCTGTAAATTCTTTTCCCATTCTGCTGTTTGTCGTGTTATTTAGGTTCTGCTGTATGATTTTATTTGTTATAATGTGGTCACTCTTCATGTTTAAAAAACCTGCAGATATGTTTTTTTTTTCCCCCCTGGAAAATTTATACTTAGAAAGTTCTCCTCCATACACAGACTTGATAAATATTCACTTCTATTTTCTTCTGGTTTTTCCCCATTCATAGTTTAAGTGATGTAACTCCTGAATGAGTATAGAATTACATTAATATTTAGTATTGGAGGGAGGTAAGGGCCAGAGATGTTTTGAACTGATAATTAGGAATTCCCTCACAATATATGAAATAACTCTTCCTTTCTGTTTGTTATATATTAAATTTATATGTGATTTGATATTTGTTTCTCCTACTTCTATTTAATGTTTTAGTGTGTTAGTCAGAATTTCCAAAAGGACATTGCATAAAAATTGGGCTTCCTAGTTTTGTTCTGGGTTCTAATAATGGGCTGATTCACTCAGAGATCAAGAAATGTAAGGCCTACAGCAGAACTTCTCTCAGCCAGGCAAGAGAGGCCCTGGCTGTGGGCCCCACAACTCACAAATACCAACAGGCAAAAAACAATGTTTGTTTTATTTCAATCTCAGTAGAAAGATTTTTGAGCTTTGTAGCAGCTTTGGTAAATGGAAATTACAGGAGAGGGAGCTGGGAGCAGAAGTGGGCCCGGGTGCTGGGGAAGGGAAGAAGACAGGGAGCACCCAGCCTCGGTTTGAGGGAAGAGAGACAATGTAAACTCAGGAGTTCTTGTCAAGGGGCATCTCCTGTTCACGTGGGCTGAGAAGCGGAAAAAACCAGTCTGCTGCAGGAAAAAAGAACAAAACACACTTAGGGAGGGACGAGGAGTAAGGGTCAGGGCCAGGGGACTCCTGGGCTCCTTGCAGCACATGGCCTTCTGGCCCCTGACCTTCCACAGCTAGGCTGTTCTGTGAGGTACTCCAGTGTCTTACAAGACTTTCTCTGTTGTACTAACATTAGTTCAGGTGTGTTTCTATTTCCTAAACCTGAAAAAGTCTCAAGGAACAAGAAGTGCCATCATGTAAGACCAAAGATCTTGGGGTCTCCACCATGGACTAGATGAGCTGTCTAACATATTGGCAGAAGCAGCCCATCAAACAAGGGATTGGGAATATGGCTGATGACTCTAGGGGGTTCCCAGGGTCATCCGAACCTGCCAACAGAGAACTTAACAATCAAAAATTTCTAACATGCAGAGGAAAATTTGGAAGATGGGTTGACATTAAGATGAGTGGTGGCAGTATAAAGAAATGTATCCTCCACCTTCACACCCCGCCCCCCAAGCCTATTGCTACCAGGAATTTCAGATCACCTGTTTTGTGCCAGGCACTAAGGAGAGTGAGACTTAATTTCTGCTGAATGTGGTAGGAGCTTAATGAGTTTTACAGAGGGTGTTTTGGAGGGTGGAAAAGCGTCAGTCAGCCCAACAACGGAGTCCAGGAAGGGCTTTCTAAAGAATAAAAGAGGAAGGGATAAAACAGGGCATGAAGTCCTTATGGATGCCTTAAGCTGACCTCCTCACTGACAGCAACAGTCTCATGCTCCAAATAGCCTCATGCCAATGGCTGGAATTCCGTGCTCCTTCCCCTCTACTTGGCCCCATCCAGTGTGCTGTGGTGGGAGGGGGGGATGACCGAAGCTGTGGTGTGTCTATTTTCAAGCTTAAATCTAATTTGAGAACATTAGTAATAGAACAACTATGGGTAATAAATAGTAGAGTCTGTAGTCTTCCTGAGTGCTTATTTCTGGAAGGTAGTGGGCGGTCACAATAATTTTGAAGCTCCTAGATTGTTGATTTTTAAATTCAATTCCTTCTACCCCAAAGAAGTGAGACGTCCAAGCTAAGTTGTGAACAAAGAAGAACTGGATGTTCCCCCGCTGGATGTTATCCCCTGGAGGCATGGGACTGAAGTAGTAACATATTTAGACATAAGAATTGGTTGATTTTTCACAACCGATTGAGATGTCCAAGAGATTAACTAATGATGATACACATGGACATCCTAACTTCCGATGCTTATCATTCAGACAAGCAGATTGTTCAGCCTGAAGAGAAGGATGCCAAAGGTGACCGAATAACAATCAAGTATTCTGGGCTGTGCCCAGGTGACCGGACAAGTCAGCAGGAAAGATAGCGAAGCTGCAGTAACGGGGATTTAGACCATAACATGCCTGAGCCCCTGGAAAGAATGCAAAATTCCTTCTCTGGCCCTTCAGGACCAGGAGAGATTGTCATCCACCAGAAACAGCTACAACATTAAAAGCCTGAATGTATATAGAGGACATGATGCTCCTCCATAGTTTATTACTCTCCTTTTTAATAATGACTTTTGTTTTTACACAAAGAATGGGAAATGAAGGACAGACTAGACAGGTGGGAGCAGAAATGGAGGAACTGGGATTCAATCGATCTTGATCTTATCGAGAGGAAGGAGAGAGGCGTTTGGGATAGGCAGCGACAGTTTCCAGGACCAGAGCAGAGTCAGGAGGGGGTAAAGGAGTGGGAAGCTCCAAAGAGTAGGGGTACAAGAGATTAAAGACAAGAAGAAAAGAGGATCTAAAGCATTATCAAGCATGGTAAAAGTGGGCTATCACTAAATCTGTTTTTCATCTGAGTTATGTAAATTAATAAAGAAAAATTTATTTCACATTATTTTATACTGCTGAACTGTGTGTCTTTGGATGTGACATCGTTCTGGGACTGAACTACATGAGCCTCTGATTTCATTGGGTTACATAAGTAGCCAGTCATTTCCTCATCAAAGCCTCATTAAATATCTAATATGTGCTGAGCATGGTGCCTGCGATTCTGTGACTGTGTAATTTTGTCACCTTTGGGTGTGTTCAAGAATTAATACACACATTGCCAAATGTATGCTTAGTGACATTTTTGGAATTGGGCTGCTGGGCCTTTATGTGGCTGGTGCCTCTAATTTTTGTTGAAAGAAAAGCTGGATACATTATCCCCAAATGTAAGGAGAGTCTATTGTTGGTTCTTGAATAGCTTATAGAAGCATTAGCATCCTGGATGATTTTCCTTAAATTGCCTTTAACTCTGGTTTTATAAGTTGCTAAAGCAAAAATTAACTTCCTAAGAATTAAAAATCAGACAGGTAGAAATACCAAAACATGGTCAGGATAGGTCACAACCCAGTTTCATTTTTGAACTAACTCAGCAGTTATAAAAATGTTGAAGGAACACAAGGGGGGGGGCGGTTGGAGAACCATGAAGAAACTTCCACAAACACAAGAAAGTGGCTTCAGAAATGGTGAAACATGTGTGATGGTTCCATTTACTTTGTGAACGTGTAAATATTACAGACTTTTCCTCAAACAAGAAGAGAAAAAGCACAGGCAGCTGGCCGGGATGCTTCCATTGTGTCTTTATGTGGCCCACGTGACCTTGAGAGCCACCCCCTCCACCCATGTGGGCTCTGCTTCCCTTGGTACATCCATTCCTTTGTCCTATCATCTATTCTACTTCTTTTCTTTGTAACGAAAATATTTGTCAATGATGTCAAAGTAAAAATCTGTGTTGTTGTTTTTCTAGGTGAGAAGTGTGGGGGAAACATTAGCAGCCTGGAGCCATCAAGGGTTTAATCGCTATCAATTAGTGATACCAAATATTTAATCACTGTTGATTATTGACCAGTATTTGTGTAGTACCAACAGAGACAATGACGAGGTCTCAGGCCATAATTTTGCCACAGTTACCGTTTGCCTATAGAAAAACCTACTCTCCCATTCCCCTACAATGTCCACAGTAAATAAGGGAAATGCCCTTCACCCGTATTGAATGATATCCAAGATTAAGGATGGATCTCATGTTACCCGCAGATGGGGGATCAGAAGAGGGGAAGTTGGTCTTGGTCAGGCCATGAGAGTTCTTGGGGTCACGGTTTGAGAGCAGCTTCTGCCCCTCAGCTCCATGACTTTAATTTACTCGCTCCCAGGCTTAGCTCTCTCTTCTGCGTGCCATACTGCACTCCACAGGGCTGACTTGATAATTAAACACCTGTGAAATGTGGTTTTGATAACCCTAAAGCACTGTACTGGCAAATGGTGGGAGGGAGCCAGGATGGACTGAACTTTTGGACACTGGAACCAGACCAGCTTGCCTGTGATTCCTGGCTCCTCCACCTGCCAGTTGTGTGACCTGAGCAATGGGTGACCAAGTGCCCCGACACCAGAACCAAACTTCCTGTGTTCGAATCTCGACTCTGCCCCTCACTAGCTGTGGAAGCTTGACAAGTTTCCTCATCTACAATAAGAACTAACCACAGAACTTACCTGAAAAGGTTATGGTGGAGATTAACTAAGTTGATACATGTAAAACATGAAGCACATCTCCTGGAGCACAGTAAATGCTCGATGATGATGATGATGATGATGATGAAATTTGCCAAGCCTCTGTCTCCTTGCAAATAAAATGGGGAAAATACTACTAGCTCATAGAGCTCTTATGGGATGAAGTGAAATAATATTTCAGCACCTAACACAATGTCTGGGGCATAACAGACGCTTGCAGGGGCCAGTGTGATTGGCTCCATGAGTCTTAGTCTATGCTAGTCGGCGTCAATCATGGTAATTCTACCCCCTTGCCACTGACAGGTTTAGGAATGAGCACCTGACCCATTTCTGTCCAATAAGGTTTGAAGTCTGTGAGAGGCTGCTGTGGAATCTTTCATCTGTCTTAAGAGAGAGCCACAGGAAGAGATAATCTGTGATTGTAACACCATTACATATGTGGTTCTCATATAGACCACAATGAATGGACATGTTCAAAATTGGTGAATGGCAATAAATTACAGTCGAATAAGATTTCTTGTAGACCAAAACACTTGTAAAGAAGCTCGAACATGGAGCTGGCTTTCATCTTCTTACAGAAGGAGTTTTCCCCTTATGGATGCTTCCTTTTGGATGTTAACAGTCAGATGCTGGTCCCATGGAACTAGAAGTCTTAGAAACACATGCTTATTACCCAAACACAGGATCCCAGTTTTGAGTCTCTGTCCTAACTGAAATCAAGCCAAGCAAATAAATGTCCAATGAGAAAGACAAGTGTTTGTTTTTTTTTAAAGATTTTATTTATTTGAGAGAGAGAGAGAAAGAGTGAGAGTGAGAGAGAAGGAGCAGGGGGAGGGGTGGAGGGAGAGAGAGAAGTAGACTCCCCGCTGAGCATGGAGCCTGATGCAGGGCTCGATCCCAGGACCCCGAGATCATGACCTGAGCTGAAGGCAAACACTAAACCGACTGAGCTACCCAAGCGCCCCGAGACTGACAAGTTTTTAAAACTATGGCAACAGGCATAAAAGAAGCTTGTCTTATGCCCCAGACAAGAACCTGGAGAAGATGAGGCTACTTGAGTCACTCAGCTCCTATAGGAAGAGCCTTTTAATCTTCAGAAGGTTTTTCCTGAATGTTCAGCTTCCCCACCTGGTGCCTGGACCTTCAGTGGAAACTGTCATTCTTCTTTCTTTGCTGTAAGGCTTTCAGCCTCAAGATACTGATTTGGGAGAGTGACATGGGTGATCGAGAGAGAGAAGCGACTAAGACTGATGCAGGTGACAAGTATCAAAATGACTACAGACTCTGGACAAAAAGAAAGAAATACTGATGGAGAAGCTGGGGTCAAAGAGCCAGTAGGTGGAAGACTTTGGTTTTAGTTTTAAATAACATTAACTCTCAAGTTATCAAGCAATACTATTTACAATTGTTGAACTGGCTTCATATAAGCCAGGCAGTGTTCTAAAGGCTATGCATATATTAACTCACTTAACCCTCTAAATGCTTCAGGGATTTATATTATTCCCAGGTACTTATATTATTCCCATTTTACAGATGAGGAAAAGAAGACAGAACTGTTAAGTGACTTACTCAAAGTATTTTTGAGAACTAGCAAATGGCAGAACTAAGATTTGGAAACAGTCTATCTGCAGGACTAATGCTCTTAACTTTGCCACATTTGGCATCGTCAATAAATTAAGATCATTTTTTCTATAGATGTAAAGCTTCTAAATTCTCTATATCATTCTTATTTCAAGTCATAGTGTGTGGGGGACAGGGCCACAAAGGCTCCCCATATGGGCTGCCAAATGCTGTGTCTCTCCCAATTGGAGGGAGACCCCGAAATGGGGGATGGGATGGTGTGTGGGTGGTGAAAGAATTCACCCAAGGTAGAAAAGAGATACACTGCAAGGGAGCAGTGGGGAGGACAGCAAAGCAAAGGAGAGACTGGAGAGACTGTCTTCAACGGGCAGTGGTGAGGGGCCGCAGTTACAGGGAAGAGTGAAGGACTATGAGGACATACAGAACTTTCCCTTTTTTGGTAATCTTAGGAACTGTGCCTGTTTGTAATTGGTCAGTCAGGGTCTATGGCTATTTCAAGGTAGGTCGCCTAATGAGCTTGTTTGCATTGCCTGCTTGCACTCAGCTTATGGTCACTGTGAGCCCCTTTGCTTTGGTCTACATTCCATTGCTCAAGCCCATTGCCTAAAAGTGGCCTCTACACAAAGTTACTACAATATAATCCACGACAAGCAAAGAGTTTGGGCTGTATCTTGGAGTTTACTACCATGAGACTCCACGTGTAGTAAGTGTCCGGTTACTGAAAATTTCAGGCTGGCAAATGATTAAGTGGTGACATCTGAAACCAACAGTTTCCTGTCCTTGTGTGAAATAATCCTGAGACCAAGCAAACATAACGTAGCTACTTGCTCCAGGAAGTATGTGTTTCTGGAAGATAAGCTTGTCAACCAACTAAAATAGCTAACTTATCAAGACTGTTAGCTGGCCCCTCAAAACTAACTTCAAAATTCTCATTTACCCTGCTCATCAATCCAAAGCTGTGATGTCAGGAATCCACCCAATTCCAACCAGGTCTCCACTTGTAAGACCTACCTTAAAGTCACTCAGCCCAGGACCTAAAACTCTACCCTACAGATCTTCCCCATAATTTCCCTTCTCAGACACTACTAAGTCTCTACGAGGTGGTGTACTTCCTCTTTTCAGTGGCTTTGCTTGACCAAGAGCTTTGTCTGGTGATCTTTTGGGGAGCTTTAGTTGACAGTGGAAATGCTTTCACCAACTGGTGGGTGGTTGGCCATACTCCCTTGAATTACTCAATAAACACCATTAACTACCTAACCTGGGCAACTATCAGGCAACTGCCTGAGCACAGCTTCCATTGTGAGATGTGCTTTGACTGCAAAGTCTGAAGAATGGAGCCCCAAGACTGGCAAAGCAGAATAGGGGTAAACAGTGATTCAAGCCTTCTCGGTTTTATTTATTTTTTTTTTTATAACATTTTTTTTTTTTTAAGATTTTATTTATTCATGAGAGACAGAGAGAGAGAGAAGCAGAGGGAGAAGCAGGCTCCCAAGGAGCAGGGAGCCCGATGCGGGACTCGATCCCAGGACCCTGGGATCATGACCTGAGCCGAAGGCAGACGCTTAACCGTCTGAGCCACCCAGGCGCCCCCTTCTCGGTTTTAGTTCTCTTGAAATGTTTTCTTTTCTTGAACAAGTGATGACAAAATCTTTGTTTCAAAATTAATTCCATCATTCTATAAAACCTGCTTTACTGGCTGAGAGCCCAACCAGGTCATAGAGAACATTCCAGACAATGGATGTTTCTGTTACTGCAAGTTGCTGGCTTTGAGCTTGAGCTTTCTCCTTCACGTTAATCCAGTAATGCAGAGCCTTATGTGGCTCATTTTCTAGCCTACTTAAAGGGAATTAGGGGTATCTGTTTCATAACCAGACCGCAGCAGGAGAGAAAACGTGAGTCTCCTGGGACAGTGAATTCTTAATGACCCTCCATCAATGATTCTCTATCCCCTACTTTCTTCTCCCATTTTGGAAGCTCTCAGGCCCAGGGGCGCACAAAGAGCTGCTGAGTGGAAAGGTGAACTGGCCTGTTCACCTGATTGCTATCCTCCCCAGCTAGCTCTTAATTCTGAAATGCCCAGATATCCTAGCTTTCTGGGACAGATCTGAGTTTATTTTTTTTCATTTCACCTTAAAAATATCTTTAAACGTATACACACCTATATAAATTTACATAAATGATAAAATGTGATCATATTAGCTGCATTGTATTTTTACTCGATGCAACGTTGTTAAAATCTATTTTCTTCTTGAATGCTCCTACCTCTGCAACCTCTCCATTCCCCACCGTGTCTCATCAGTCCCTGTCCCCATCACCTTCCAGGCAGCCCCTGTTAACAGCCCTTAGGATCATACACCAGCAGAGATGCATATAAGACTTGTGCTATCATGGGGCGCCTGGGTGGCTCAGTCGGTTGGGCATCTGCCTTCGGCTCAGGTCTTGATCTCAGGGTCCTGGGATCGAGCCGCACATTAAGCTCCCTCCTCGGTGGGGAGTCTGCTTCTCCCTCTCTCTCTATCCCTCCCCCTGCTTGTGCTCTCTCACTCTCTCCTCTCTGTCAAATAAGTAAATAAAATCTTTAAAAAAAAAAAAAGATTTCAATGGCATTAAAAAAAAAAAACTTGTGTTATCCTTGTTTATAATCACCTTATGCATGCTTTCCTGCATCTTGCTCTTCTCACACAATAACACTTTATAGGAATCCCTCCAAGTAAATTGGTATGGCTCTAATTCCTTCTTTTGCATGGCTACACAGTCTGGTGATGGGCATCTCTCCCTGATTTTTTAACCATTCTCCCGCTGTTGGCATTTACGTGTGTCCAGGTGTGGTGATTTCCCACCATGATGGTGCTGCAGTAACATACTTGAACATACGTCCTTTCTTTTTTTTTTTTTTTAAGGTTTTATTTATTTAGTTTGAGAGAGAGAGCACTATCGGGGCAGAGGCAGAGGGAGAGGGAGAGTCTCAAGCAGACTCTGCACTGAGCACAGAGCCCGACAGAGGGCTCAGTCTTACAACCCTGAGATCATGACCTAAGATGAAGTCAAGAGTTGGATGCTCAACCAGCTGAGCCACCCAGGTGTCCCAGACGTGGGTCCTTTCTAGCTGGTTTCTAGATGGTTTTCTAGCTATGAGATATTTCTTAAGAATATATGGCTGAGTAGAAGATGTAGAGGCCACTTTTAGGCAACAGGCTTAATAGATGGAGTATAGAGCAAGGCAAGGGCCCACAGCGACAACCGAGCCGAATGCAAACAGGCTTATTAAGTTGACCCACCCTGAAACCGTGGCCCTAACTAACCAATGGGTTACTTACACCCTGGCACAGTTACCAAAAAAGGGAAAATTCCATAAGCCCGCATACTTGGTCCTATAACTCTGGCTTCCCACACCTCCTTGTCTCAGACTGTGTTTCCTCTGCTGTCCTGCCCGCCACTCCCTTGCGGTGCATTCAATAAACTTCTATCTCCTTTGTTCTGCCCTGGGTGAATTCTTTCTCTGCCTGGGCCACTGGCCCCCACGCGATTGGGTTGCTTCACATGTGGGGGTCCACATCCAATTGGGAGAGACCCCATAGAAGAGTGTATTTTTTAAAACATAGACGTTATCAAATTACTTTCCTAAAAGTCTATAGTATTCACACTTTTCCTCATATCCCCCCTGTTATGGACTAAATTGTGTCTTCCCCAAGTTCATATGTTGAAGCCTTAACCACAATGTGAATATATTTGGAGACAGGCCTTTAAAGAAGTAATGAAATTTAAATGAGGTCATAAGAATGGGGCCCCAGCCCAATACGACTGGTGACCTTATAGGAAGAGAAGGAGACCCCAGAGAGATGCCCATGTGAGGACACAGGAGAAGGTGGCCATCTGCCAGCCATGAAGAGAAGCCTCAGGAGAAACCAACACCTTGATCTTGGACTTCTAGTGTCCAGACTGTGAGATAATTAATTTCTCTTGTTTGAGCCCCCCGTCTGTGGTATTTTGTTATGATGGCCTTAGCAAGCCAATACACTCCTCTACCACACTACGTCCTTCAATAACATTTAGTCCTATGCACTCCTCGTTAAGTTTATTTTTAGTATTTTATAGGTTTTGTCACTATATGATCATTGGGGGGGGAGCAAATTTGGAAAATTTATATTTTCCTAGGAAATCATTCTTTTTTTCCAGTTTTTCAAAACAATTTTTTACCATTGAGTTGCCCATGACATTCTTATAGCTGTTGGGAGATTTCCTGTATTTTTCTTTTATTATAGTCCCTTTCTTATTCCTAATCTTATGTACTTTGGCTCTCTTTGATTGTTTTTTAATCTTAATATCACAATGGTTTCACTTTCATTGATTGGGCTTCTCGAATTACTAGCTTTAAAAATCAACCATGTTTTCTATTAGCTTTTCTCTGTTGTTTCATAAATTTTGGTCTTAATCATGATCAATTCTCTATGAACAGCTATTTAACATTTCATTTGACATTTTATGCAACAAAAAATAAAATAATATGTGAAATGGAAACAATATCAAGCTGTTTCCTTTTTTGCTGGTAATGTAATTACATACTTGGAAAACCCAGACTCTAGTTTGAAAAAAAATTTAAATTTAAGATGAGATTTAGAAAGATGGCTGGTTAGAAGCTAAATATGCAAAATTGAATATTTTCTTTGTTTTAGCAGTAAGCAGCTAGAGATATAAATGAGAAAGCTACTCCATTTCCTCTTTCTAGCTTGTTTTAGTTTATCTTGTTCTTTTTATAACTTTTGAAGACCCTATTGCCTCCTCTCCTCATCCACTTTTCTTTCCTAACCCCCTAATCCTGCCCTGGAATTGTCTTCATTATATTTGAACATAACCTGTTTCTTCCTTGACCTCTCAGCCTGGCTCACGCACATCTTCTCTCCACCAGCTCTTCACTATCTCTCTCTTCCCCACAGTCAAAGCAAACTAAAAGACATCTTGAAAAAGTAAACTCCTCTTTGTTTATTTATTTTTTAAAGATTTTATTTCTGTATTTGACACAGAGAGAGAGAGAGAGCACACAAGCAGGGGGAGAGGCAAGCTCCCTGCTGAGCAGGGGGCCTGGGGCTCTATCCCAGGACCCTGGGATCATGACCCAAGCCGAAGGTAGATGTTTAACTGACTGAGCCACCCAGGCACCGCAGTAAACTCCTCTTTAACTTCAATTTTATTGAGTCAAAAAATAGCTGGTGTAGTTGGTATATATTTTTAATTAAATCTACTGTCAAATATAGAGACTTGGCTCCCAAATATTTACCGAGCACCCATTATGTGCTGCCAACTGTGAGTGGTGCATGGCCTTTCCCTAGTTAAGCTTGCGGATGGTACAGTGGTTTTCTGTGGTCTCAAAGAAGGCCTGGGGGACATGGAAGGGTTGGGAGAGTGGGGGACCCCAGCCTCAGACTTCTACATTAACCTTGGCAGCTCTGCTTTGATCTCTGTAGACCAGGACACTATTCAAATATCATCCCATGTATTTTTCTTTTCCTTAATTCCTTTTTATTATATACCTTTTCTAACATAAAAACTGAACCATGAATCTGAGTCTTCGGCTCCAGGGAAGAGAAAACCTAAGAGATTATGGCATGAACAAAAGGCCAAAGATTGTATTTTTTATTCTCACATAGGCTCCTGAAGTTCAAAGCTGAGGCAGGAATCTTGAAGGCCAAAGTGTTTTTGATTTGGAAGCATCTTGAAAGAAACAAGTATGTTTAGACTCTGAAGGTCAGCAGAATATGCCACTCCAAAATATGCTTCTATGGCACAAGGGGGCATTCCAGAAACTGTTTGAAGTTTATAAAAATTTGCCAATACCCTCATTGTCCAATTATTATCTTAAATTGTTTTCTGCTACAGAAATAACGAAATTTCCCTATAAAATAAAATTTTATCAGGTCTTTAACCATGGCTAGTTTTTAAAAGCCTTTTTGTCATTTACAGTTATCATTTTACTTTGATGCTTTTGCAAAAGTGCTCCATCTCTAGACAGATTCATGGAAAAGACCCCCACAAGTACCCCAGAATATAGACTGCTGGTACTTTTAAGATCAAACCACTGTACTGGACCAAAGACTGGCCTTGGATCTCATTGGAAGGGACCACACGGGGTCCTCCTCATTCCGCAGACCACAAACTTGGTGATCTCGAACCTTGGCTCCCTATCTCCAGACTCTCGGGACTGCACACCTGTGGGAGATCTAAAATTAAAATTGACGAGGGAGGTTCCTCCCCAGAAGCAGACAGCATGTGGTGGGCAGCCCTCCCAGGATCACCTCCAATATGAAATTTGTATTCCTTTTGTCTTTTCCTATTTGCTTTTCCTCTCTGTTAACGCATGGGGAGACAACGTTCCTTAACTCTGGCAATTATCACTGGATCTAGCAGAAAGGCCAGAGTCCCACACAACGGAAGTCCCCGGGCTTTCTTGCTAAGGTGGTTTTAGATAATAGAATTGCTTTCCATTACTTATTGGCTGACCAAGGAGTCTGTGCCATAGCGAGCACCCCCTCTGTACCAGGATCAACACCTCTGGTATCCTAGCGAGTGTGCGAAGTTGACAAACAAGCCCCTGGCGCGAACAGGCTATACCCTTCAGGGACATTCTTTGATTTATTTGGGACAAGCTGGTTTGGCTTGAAGGGGCCCTTGCAAAGGAGTGTATTTCAGCCTCATTGTATTCTCCCCTGGTGTGCTATGTTCTCTCAAAGGTCTTGACTACGGGTTCAAAGCCATCGGTGGGATAGCAGATGGTCTCATGGCACCTGGAGAAACAAATGAGATGAACAGCAAAAACAGTTCTTCCGTGGACCTGACATCGTAACCCACATGTTTCACAACGAGACAAGAACAACTTAACCCTGATGGTGACTGAGAGTGGTGCTCATACCAAATTTTGGGTCAGTCTCTCAGGTATGAGAGGAAGACCAAAAGGGGGGAATTGTTAAATTGATGAAACAAGGAGGCAGTGGGCTGAGGTCGTTCTGATACTTCAGCAGCCAAGGTCAGCAGAGCAAAACCCAAGCCTGGAAACCCAAAACAAAATCAAAACCCAAGGACAACCAATCAGAAACAACCAGCTGGAGTTTTCCCAAAGAAGGCAATCAACTCCTTCAGCTAAAGCCAATCAAATAATTTCCTTGCTTTGATTCCGCCTGTCCTCTGTAAAAAGTCTTTCCTCAGCTTCTGTCTGTGGCACACTCCTAACCACTTCCGGCTTGGCCCTGTCTGATTCAAACTGATTTTCGTTCACAGAACGTAAAATTTTTAATATGCCTCAGTTTATCTTTTAACCACGTTAAAAACTTCTGTTTGTTTTTCTCTTGTAGATCTGTCTCTTATTACAGGGAGTCTCAGCCAAGAGCTCAGAAGGGTAGAGAGAAAATTATTCTTCCTCTCCTACAATTCTTACTAGCCAGAACCTAAAGAATTTTAAATCTAGATTTTACATCATGATGCCAGAGCCACACAGAAAGGAGATTTAAAAACAAACACACACACACGGCGCCTGGGTGGCTCAGTTGGTTAAGCGACTGCCTTCGGCTCAGGTCATGATCCTGGAGTCCCGGGATCGAGTCCCGCATCGGGCTCCCTGCTCGGCAGGGAGTCTGCTTCTCCCTCTCCCACTCCCCCCTCTTGTGCTCTTTCTCTCTCTCACTCTCTCTCTCAAATAAATAAATAAAATCTTTAAAAACACACACACACACACACACAAACCACAAACCCTTCCTGGGTCAGAGGGCAGAGCTGGAAGGGAAGACAGGAGGAGCACCCAAGCTGGGGAGGTGTTCTTCCCCACTGCCCCTACCCGGGCCTTGCCCTCCACCCTGAGAAGGAGAAAGAATCTTACAACAGTGAACGTGAGCAGGTGAAGCCCCCCGGGGGAAGGCCTGCTTCCGGCAAGCTGCCAGAGAAAGGGTAGCAATGATGGAGGAGGAGGTGCGGGGGTCTCCCCAAGCCTGGGAGTGCTCAGCAAGAGCAGCTGTGAGCAGAAACAAGTTATGCAAGCCCCCAGAGGTGAGGGCACACAGACTGCCTTCCGAGAATGTCGAGAATGTCGTGCACAAGTCTCTTGGGGTGGAGGTGAGGGCCCAGGGAAGGTGGCACTGTGGCCACATCTCTTTCAGGAGGGGCTATAATGCAGGAAGCAGCCAAGTTGCTGACCGGATGTGAACCCAAGTAATGGACTTGTGTTTGGGTCCTACATGGAATGCACCTTATCCATAACTCAGTGATAATTCAACCAGCTCAAACCAAAGGAAAAGCCCACCCCCCACCCCCCCACCCCCATTGTGAGGTTCTTTCATTCTCTTTCTCTTCAGTCTTGGAAATTTCTGTCAAGGAGGGAAAATTACCAAAGGAAAAACCTTGATATTTGTTTAGAGCTCACAGTTTGCAAACCACTTTCGAATTGATTATTTCATTTGAATCTTTCCTATAAAGTCTCTTCCCTGTATAGGGATGACTTGCCTCAACTCTCAGACTCCTATTTGCCGAAGGGCACAGAGCAAGGAAAATTTAGCAATTTTTATGACAAGCCTAACTTAATGTTCTTTCTGTCCCCACACAGATTTGCTAAGGAGTTTCTCTTCTTTTACTGATTGCACTGGAGCCGGAGTTTATAAACTCAGCTTGGCAAGGGCCTGGGGATTCTAAGAATGTGCCTCAGGGTCCCGGGGTGGGAGGGGGGAGACCGGGACTGCGGAGAGGCAGCATGGAGGCTTCTGTACCCAATTCCAGAAGACCAGCTTCACTTCCCCTGCTGTGTGTATTATTTTTCTCAGTGACAAGACATCTGTAGAAAGGATTCTGCAGGAGTGAGTTGGGGACAAGGGACAACTCCCATTATTGGGAAGCAGAAGGAGAAAGAGGCAGCGCCGTGCCCCATTCATTTTCGAATTCCCAGCTTCTAGTCCTTAGTAGATACTCAAGTACTGCTTTTGGAAAGAATATTTAGAGGTGGAGAGGGTGAACTTTTTGCTCCTGAGGAGTGGGGTAGGGGACAGGCAGCGGATTAGAATTGAAAGTCAAATAAAAGTTTTGTAAGGTCAACAATTTTTGAAAAGTATTTGTAAAATTGGGTTAACCAAAATTCTGCAGATCAGGTGGATTAATACTGTGATGCAAAGTGATTCTGAGGGATTTTGCTTTCTCCCTGTGGCAATACACTTTGTTTGTTTATTTTCAGGCCCAGAGGTAGAAGGGGTGAAAAAATGTATGTCAGGGAGGGAATCTGAATGACTGTTTTTTTCCCTACATCATCTGAATCCCTGCAGCAGTGACTAGCTGTGGTGAAACTGAGGGAGAACAGGATTAGGCTGGGACTTTTGGAAGATTGGGATCGTTTATTCCCATAAGTCATCTACAGATATATCGGTTTGTGTTCACTGAAGCCTGGAAGCAAGAGCACCCACCCTCCAGGACACTGCCTTCTTCATCATCACCATCACCTCATCCTGACACTTTGGCATCAGGGATACCTGCCAGGCCCCCAGGGACCCCAGCCTGTGTGTCAGGGACATAGATGGCATAGGAGGGCAGGTCACCTGCCTACTTACTTTCAGACCCATCCCCCACTTTCCCTGTGCTGTTCAGCTTGCTGGGAGCTGACCCCTATGAATTAAATT
>NC_138371.1:119622375-119681293 GCF_054177405.1 Leptonychotes weddellii | reverse complement strand
CCCCCCCCACCGTGCAGCACTGACTTGATAGTTCTAGCTCCCGTGCATGGGGTCTGAGAGCTCAATCTCCTCCCCTTCTCCCTCCAGCCCTACGAGTGGTAGTAGCTTCCTGCAGTTGTTAATCGCTGAGTTTTCACACCCCCTCCTGGTTTCAGCTCTTATAACTCCCTGGTAACTAGCCTGCAGTATTCAATTCCTTCTACTAAACTCTCTGCCCTGGGATCTGCTTTCTTGGCTGCATCCAGACTGAAGCACAAGGGTTAACCCAGTTCTCAGCTAATTTGTTCACGTCACTTTTTACTCTCTGACAAACAGTGTTTAAGTCCATCCTTCCTTCTCCTTAAATTGTAGGCACACACTCATGAAACACCCACCTGTCTTGCAGTAGTGACTTTGAACTAAACTTCCTTTCTCCGAGTGTTCACGGAAGGGAAGGCACCAAGGAAGACCTTCAGTGAAGATCAGCTTAATTTGCTTTCTTTGCCTTTCTCAAATATTTGCTCAGGGCATCAGGAAGGTTTAAACTGTAGCTCTTGTTTTGGCCATTTAAAAAGAATTTGCCTGTATTCAATGCATCAAAGCTCTGTCTCCCTCAGGAAGAAAGTAGAAGTAAAAAAGGATCCCCAATCAGAAAGCTTTGGCCTTCCATAGACAGATCAGGAAGAGGTCCAAGTTTCAGCCAGGGGGTTGTTCCTGGGCAGCAGACCCTCCCCCGCCCCTCACCCCCCACCCCCATTCCAGACTCCCCTCCCTTCTTCCAGCTAAACCAGGGCCTGCTGCCTCATGATCACTTTGGTCCTGCAACTAGTCAGAAAACAACGAATGTGCGCTTTACTGGGGCTCTCCAAACACAATTTTTATTCCAGAAAAGTTGTGCAAAAACCTCTTTCTCTAGGTTTTTCCATTTGTACCTCTGCTCAGACTCCACCCCAACACCCCAAGAATATGAACATTAAAATGATTGCCACCAGCCAAGGGCTTGATCACTAGGGAGTGTGATATTTCTGAGGAGGCAGTGCGTTCTGTGTTTCAGGAAAATTTTCTTATTTAATTAATATTATTATACATTGGATATGTGCCCAGAATTAAGGTTAGCCTTGAGAGAGATGCTTTTAAAAAGCATCCCTAAGAAGTTTGCCGTTTTGTTGTATAGGAAACATGTTAAATCTTCAATACAGAACTTTATATGACTTTAGTAATAATAATAATAAGTTGCAAAAACAGCAGTGCTGTAAATAGGGCGAGGAAGGAAGGGCTCATTACACAGAACAGAACTTCAAGGATCTGGAGGCAGACCAGCAACATTCGCTTATTTTCGAACAGAGATTAAGTGGATAGAGACATACCAACACTTGCACTGAGGAATCCCACGGGGAACAAATTTCTATTAATCACAACTTTAGCGATTAGAAGTGACAGAAACCATTCCAATCAAACAGTGTCAGGGGACAGGGGAATCAGCACAGGTAACACCAGCTTTATGCCGTCCCAGCTAAGGATGAGCCAAGGCGCCGGAGAGGACCAACAAGTGGAAATTCAGTAGAAGAACTCTGATTGGCTGGGTTTGGGTGACGTCTTCATCCCTCGAGCCAATCGCTGTGTCTGAGGTGAAGGTGAAGGTAATTAGCTGCGTGCGAGTCACGTGTCTGTATAATTCAAAGCCCTGCCCAGTTCCACTCAGCTGGTGCGGGCGGGCCATATTCTGGTAGCCTCTGGTCCAAAAGCCCTGAAAGGACTGAAAAATTGGCGAAAGGGCAAACCCAAATATGTGGATGGAAATTACACTCTGAGGAAAAGGAAGCAGGGCCAGCCTGGCTGAGATGCCTGTGGTGTTGGCGGTTTGTCAGGTGGGGCAGAGAACAGAGAAGCAGCCGTGGGTTCTGATAGCCTTGCCCTCTTCAGCTGCCACCTTGGGTGGGAAACTGTATCTGGAGGGGGCTTTCTGAATCATTCCGCAGGTGGAGTGGTTACCCTGCAGATGCGGATCACACCCTGCGGTGACTGCAGGGAAATGGAGCCTCAAGACTAAGGATTCGAGTTAGAGTCTATAGACTTTAGTGGGGAAATGGGTGGGAGGGGGAGGAGTGGAGTGTCTGCCATGGGATCCACTTGGGGACGTTGACACGGAGACTTAACAGAACAGAGTTGCAGCTAGAACTGCCCAGGAGTAACAGATCCAGCATTTCTTCATCTCCAACCTCTTCTCCCCCCACCCCCTTCCAGCTAAAATGCTCAGGGGCAAGGCCACCGTCAGCGCCATCACTGCTCTCTGGGGACAGTTGTTCTCTGAGAAGTCACGGGTACCCATTCCCTGCTGCCTCACCCAACCTGATGCCCTGAGGGGGGTATGAGGTGTTGTTATCAAGCAGAACCTGATCCTGTCAGAGAGGCCCATCTTGTCCAATGGGACACGATGGCACCCACCTTCTCACTGTGCCACGTCTCTAGAACCCTGCTGGATCCTTCCAACCGTGACCTGTTTCCTGTCAGAAGCTCGGCCAGCCGCCCAGGCATGCGTCCCGGACCACTGGGAAAACAGCGGTTCTCAGCTAAGAGTCTGCATCAGAACCATCCCTGGAATTCAACGAACACTCCAGATATACTGAATCTGCATGGCCTGAGTAGAGCCCAGCAGTATTTTTGAAGCCCTGCCCCAGGTGATTTTGATGAGCAGCTTGCCACAAGTTGGCCTCACAATTCCATGGCTGCCAGAGAAGGCATGTCATATATTTAAGAAGGGACTCGAGTCTAGAATATATAGAGAATTCTTAAAAATCGACAATGAAAGGGCAAAATAACACAACTTAAAAATAAATAATTTGAAATAGGTATTTCTCTCTGAAGATGATACACAAACGGTAAATAAGCATATGAAAAGATACCCAACACTGTTAGTCATTTGGGAAGTACACAGCAAAACCACAATGAGATACAACTTCACATTCAAACTAAAATAAAAAAGACAATAATAAGTGTTGACAAGGATATGGAAAAATTGGAAATTTCATGCATTGCTGATGGGATTATAAAATGATGTAGTCCATGTGTCAGTTCCTCAAAATGTTAAGAGTTACCATATCAGCCTACTCCTACATGTCTACCCAGCAAAATAAAGTATATGTCCCCACGAAGACTTGTTTGAAAATGCTTATAGCAGCATTATTTGTAACAGCCAAAAAGTAGGAACAACCCAAATATCCATCAAGTGATGAATGGACAAACAAAATGCAGCATATCCTTAAAATGGAATAGCATCAGCAATGAAAAGGAATGGAGTACCGCTACAACATTCCATAACATGGATGAAATCATAAAACATGATGCTAAGTCAAAGAAGCCAGACACAAAAGTCCATGTATCGTATGATTACACTTACAGGAAATACCCAGAATAGGTAAGTCCATAACTGACAAAAAGTAGATTCATGGTTGCCACAGGAGAATAGGGTGTGGCTCCTAATGACTACCAGGGTTTTGTTTTGTTTTGTTTTGTTTTGAAGGGGTAGGGCTGAAAATGCTCTAAAATTCAAAAGTGGTGATGGTCGCACAACTCTATGAATCTACCAAGCACCACTGAATTATAAACTTTAAAGGGATGAATTTTATGGCACAGGAATTATATCTCAATAAAGTTGTTATAAAGAAAAGGGACAGCTCTCCTTCAAGAAAGGGACAGCTGCTGTGAGCCAACACTCACAGAAGCTGGGGGATGAGGGGCGTAAAGGGCACCTGGGCAGGGCACCAATTGCATCCACCGTGGGTGTTGATTATAAACGAAGCAGGCTTTTGACAGCTCTGTGTGTGCACACACACGCTCACGAGTGTGGAAGTACTTTACACGCTGTTTGTGGGTACCCTCTCCTCAGTTTGGGTCACCAAGAGGCACACAACCAGAATTGCATTCATGAAGAGTGTCAGCAGAAATGGAGCAGTGGGGAGCGGCAAGGTGATCTGGAGGCTCTTTATTTGTTACTAACTAGGTCCTGTAAGGTGCTTGCAAATAAATAAAGTGCATACGGAGATGATCAGTACTACCTAACTATAGTGCTTTCCTCTCGTTACTATTCAAGTCTTGCTTCCCGGTGTGACACTTGGTGAATCATTCCTTTTTTTTTTTTTTTTTTAGATTTTTTTTTTATTTATTTATTTGAGAGCGAGAATGAGAGAGAGAGAGAGAGAGAGAGAGAGAGCATGAGAGGGGGAGGGCCAGAGGGAGAAGCAGACTCCCTGCCGAGCGGGGAGCCCGACGTGGGACTCGATCCCGGGACTCCAGGATCATGACCTGAGCTGAAGGCAGTCGCTTAACCAACTGAGCCACCCAGGCGCCCACTTGGTGAATCATTCCTAAGTGTGCTATGGAAGGTTGTGAGGGGAGGCCCAGGGAGCAGGAGGGGAAGGGGAGAGACTCTACATCATGGCTGACAATGCCTCAGTTGTCGTGTCAGGCTCTGGGTGCTCTCTCCACCGGACAGATCAGGAAGGTCACCAAGCAGAGGGCAAACTGCCTTCTAGCCATCCCACCCCTGTGCTAGCACTCTTCATCCCAGTCCCCCGGTGTGGAAGCAGGAGGCCCTGGGCATCTCACTGAGTCAAATGCTAAGTTAATGCACCCAAAAGTCTCAATTTCTGGGGGACCAGAGGAGGAAGCAATGATCAAGCTCTACTACTGGTAACTGAAAAATGGAAAAGACAAAGCAGTGTGTGTGTGTGTGTGTGTGTGTGTGTGTGTAGAAAATAGGACCTGGTCACCAGAGGCTCAGATGCCAATAGCGCCTAATAAAATTGTGTTCACACTGGACAAAGTGAACTCCAGCCCAGGACGGAACGTCTGTGCTCTTGGCTGCTGGAAATTTAGGGGTGCTCTGAACAGCTGCTTCCCAGTCGCCGCCTCCACCACCATGGACTTCAAGGCTGCTAGTTGGCTGGCTTGCAAAGGTAATGACAGCAATGGTGACGATGGGGATGATGAGGACAATGCTGTTGTTGAGGAGCCCATGTACGGTTTTAGCGCTGCTTACTTTACAGTTAAGAAATACACGATGGCAGGAAGTGAATTCAGGTGGCGTCAGGCCCCAGGCAATTGACTGATGACTGCTTGTGGGCTAGCTTATATGCAATATTTATGACAACTGTGAGGTCAGTGCTGTTGTCAGTGATGGTGAGGACGATGGAGAATAAGAGAGAGATCTGGGAAAATATCACCTGGCCTTCAATAGCTAATGGACAGTAATGAATAGTGGTAATGGATAATCTTCCCCAGGCTTGATTAGGAATTGCTAATATGAGCATGGAAAAAAGGAAGCTCGAGATCAGAAGGGATAAAGCAAGCATGGCCCACTTTCAAGGTATTGGGAAAAGTGCTGATGGATGGGGGATACTCTTGGACTTCATTTGCTAGGTGAAGGGCACCTCGTCACCATGAGGGGATGGGAGGGGAGGCCGAGGGAGCCTCTTAACCTCCTCACCATGGACACCATGGACTGAATCATTTTTTTTAGGCTTTTCTTTTTTTTTAAGTTTATTTATTTATTTAAGCAATCTCTACACCTAATGTGGGGCTCGAACTCATGACCCCAAGATCAAGAGCTGCAGGCTCCTCCAACTGAGCCAGCCAGGCTCCTCTGGATAATTCTTTATTGTGGGGCCTTTCTGTGCACCGTAAGATGAGAAGCAGAATCCCTGACCTTTCTTCCTTTGATGCCAATAGCACCTCCAGCAGCTACAAGAAGAAATGTCTCCAGACACTGCCAGATGTCCCCTGGGGGAGGTCAAAGTCACCGGTGGTTGAGAACCCTCTGGGGAAAAACAGACACTGCAAAGCAGTGTCGGTCCCAGGCTGACTTTTGTAAGTGGCTTGTACAGGAAGGAAGGGACTGTCCTTCTCTGGAGAAAAGAGCCATCAGCAGGAGCGGGCCCAGGAAGCAGGGCTTCAGGAACAACAGCCGGGGAGGTGCATGATTTTGGAGCAGTCCCAGCACCTGTGGCCTGGACCTGCACCCCACCCTGCCCCTCGTCAGGGAGATGCCCTTACATCTTGGGACCCTCTTGTTTGGACAGCATCTTTTTTAGGATGTTGTAAGGGAAACCCGGATGCCTCATTAGCAGCTCTCCAAAATCTTTTTCTGGCAGGTGAGTTACCTCTGTTCATAAAGGAAGCGCCTTGAGAGCAGAGGCAAAGGGGCAAGTCCAAACAGCTGAGTCAGCCTCGGAGCAGGAAATGGAATCCTGACGTGTGGCCTCTGCTCTGGACTCCCCTGGGTCTCTGTAGGGATTGTAGAAGCCTCCGAGTTCCAGGAAACGCAGAAAGACTGCACTCTGCTTTCCAGAGAAACAGGATCTAACTCTGAGAGATTCTGCCTTCGTTATCCTCCGCGAATGCCCGTGGGTGTCTGGGGAGAGTGGTCCATGGTGCCATGCTCAGCAATGACTCAGTCTTCTTTACCTCGAGACAGATTGACAGGGGCAGCTTCTCTTGTTGGGATTCTGAAGCAAACAGGTGGGTGTCCAGCTCAGACTCTTAGAAGCAGAACAAATGACTCACTCTCTCACTGAATCCCATCACTGTGCTATGGAGGCGACCTGGGGGTCCGGAGTTGAGAGCCTGTTTGGCTTTCCACAGGCTTGTTCTTAGGGACTGAGATCTGCTCCCAGCAAATGGTGGGCCCCGCTGGGGTCTTTGGAGCAAGAGCTGGGTGGAGCAGGGGAAGGGCTGGGCTGTCTCTAGGGGCGTCCGAGCGGTACTCCCCTGGCTATGGGTAACTCCTCACAACACTAAGGGGACTGAGTCAAAGGCAGAAATCACCTAATGAGAACAGCCGGAGAGAAGAGCTTTAACAGGAGGCAGAAGTCACTCCCTGAAGCACTCATATTAACGAAGTGGGAGAGCATTTGCAGGGCTCCATTAGCTTCACCCATGGGTCCAGGACACCTCCTGAGGCCCAAGCCAACGTAGACACCCGGGGAGTCCCGGAGACCACCGGAGCCGCAGGGTCCTCACTCGAAAAAGCAGGATGCGTCCTCCATGGGGCTGTGAGAACACACAAGAGAACATACGAGAAAGTGCTCCATGGGCCTAACGTGTGAGATGAAAGGTGGCTCTTACTGGCCCAACCCCACATGCTTCACAAATAGCATGTCGACAATAAAGCATCTGTGCTCCTGTGGGGGGAAGTTACGGGTGACTTTAACTCCTGATGGGAATATAATACGAGAGAGCCTGACCCTAAGGCCTTCAAACAGTCAGCAAACAGCCCTGGGCTCCCTGCCAGAGCAGGTAGGCTCTTCCCCGGGACTCCAGGCCTTGAGGCCGTTTGAGGGATAGCAGCTCAGAGCCTCAACAACCCTCCCGGAAAAGTAGAAAAGGGCCCTGGGGACTCCAGGGCAAATACCCAACTGACCTTGGCGGCTGGGACCAATGGGGGGAGGGAAGTCACACGCTGTCCACACGCCGGTAAAGACAGAGGAGCTGGAACTCCACATCTTTCTGTCCTTCCTGCCGGAAGGCCTTAGCAACATTCTAGAAGCACACCTGTGGCGGATTGTTTGACAAGACGGCGACAACGGCCGTCATCCTGGCACGGTAAGGGTTCCTCTCCTCTCAGCAAGAGCATGAATCTGGAGCAGCTCTGAGATTCTTTGACCACGTGGAGGTGATGTTGCACACCTTCCAAGCTGAGGCCTGAAGAGGCCTTGGGGCTTCTGCTCCTCCCTTGAATGCCCTGGCCATCATTTCAGGAAGCCCACGCGAGAGCTCTTACTGAGAGACCATGTGGAGAGAGGCCTGGAGACCTGTGGGAACCATGTCTTTTGTTTTCTGTGCTCTGCCGCGTTGACATCTGGGCTCGCTGACCCTGAGGGACTGCCCCTCCCAGGGCCAGCCAATTCCTAGAGATAGTAAGCAACTTTCCCATGAACATGCTTTGCATACACAAAACAAACCAATCCCGGGCCCACACTCCAAGTATCTCTTTTATTGGGTTTTCAGG
This sequence comes from Leptonychotes weddellii, assembly GCF_054177405.1. Taxonomy (NCBI): domain Eukaryota; kingdom Metazoa; phylum Chordata; class Mammalia; order Carnivora; family Phocidae; genus Leptonychotes; species Leptonychotes weddellii. Next base: position 119,673,309 of record NC_138371.1, on the reverse strand, counting down.
CTCTGGGCTCCTATCCACCTGTCTGAAATATGCCCAACTACTAGGGACAGCCCCTGCGCTCCAGAGCCTGCTGAAATTACTCCAACTGGCCAATCCTAAATCTGCTTGCCCTGCCTCACCTATTCCTTCCCACGGAACCACAGTGAAGGCTCTTGCCCACATTTTCCCTTCACTTCCTCTGCCTACTGCCTTGACCCTGGTGCTTCCCCATTGGCCCTGCATGGCCTGGCATGCTTTCTCCTCCAGGGATTTGTCAGAACAACAAGCTCTCTTTTTGATGGCATCATCTCCTGATCTGTTGGTCTCCCCCTGCTTGAGTAACAATAAAACCTGTATTTTAGAACAGTACTGCATGAGGAAGAAGGGCGCAGATGACACAGCATCTCAGCTGCATCCATCCCCAGATGGAACCCCCTAGCTGAACACAGCCCCACGAGTGAGCCCAGACAAGACCGGCAGGAGGACCTCCCAGCAAACGGAATCATGAGGAATAATAAATCGTTATTTTAGGTCAGTAAGTTTTGAGGGCATTTGTGAAGTAACAATAGCTAACCAGAGCACCCACTGCCTTATTACTTTGGTGTTCCAGTGTTTGTGGTCTGAAATTATTGATTGGGAGGCTTGACTGAGATTACTCTTCATGGCACATGCTGGTAGGTAGTTTCATAAATAAAATTCAAATTTTCTCATTGACCTGTGCTTTATGGAAGCGCTGTTTACTTAGCCGCTCCCAAATGAGACAGACTATGCTGTCCAGACTCAACACCTCCAGGAAAGGGCAGACTGGCTCACCTCTGTCTGCCATGATCCTCAGCGATCCCATGCGCAACTGGAACACACTAACCCTATCCCCAGAAGAAGCCCCAAGGCACTTAGGGGACTGCTGGCACACAGAGAGGACATCTCTCACCTGGCCACCTGGGCTCACCTGCTTGGGTGCCATTTCCGAGACAGCCAGCGCACCTCCCTGAATGTACACAGTGTACGCCCTGCACGGAGTTGTCATCCCCCTGTGTGCCTCTGTCCTCCCATCACCCAGGGGGCTCACTCCCTCAGGGCAAGGACCAAACCGCCTAGCAAAATGTCCACCATGTACAGAATGTTCTAGAAATATTTTTGTCTAATCAGTTTCTGTAGGCTCCTGACTTTTTTTTGCTAGGCACCAGTACACAGCTCTGAAGATGGGCCTGCGCTGACCTGACAGTGGACAAGCTATTAAACATAAGTCACATCATGCCGCTCCTCTGGCCAGACCTCCACCGGCTCCTCACTTTGCTCAGACGCAGAGCCCCCGAGGCACCCCACTGCCAGTGCCCCTCTCCTCCTCTCCTGCCACACGCCCGCTCCAGGCCACCTTGCCTCTCCCTGGGCACCGAAAGCCCACTGCTCCCTGGGCTTCTGCGCTTTACTATTTCCTCTGCCTGGGACCCGCGTACTTTGGGGATCCACATGGCTTACACCCGTGAGTGTTCGCTCAAATGTCACCTGCCAGTGTGTCCCCCCGTCCCCACTTCAGCCCTACACCGGCTCGTTTCCTTCGCCTTCCTCCATCACCATCCGGCATACCCTAGATGTAACTGTCTGTTGATTGCTACCCTCTCCCCATATTACATAAGGGTCCAGAAGGGCATTGACCCGGTGGTATTCACCGCTTGTTCTCCTAGCGCCTAGAACAGGGCATGTAACAAGTATTCGGTTAATAGGAAATGACTGAATAGATGCATGGAATGCAGAGTTCCTGCGGCCTGTGTTTGCGGGCTTTGCCTTGGCGATGCAGCCCAGGACCGCTCTGCAAACAGCATGCTCTGTCTCACGTGGAAGCAGCAGGCTCAGGTGTCACCCATGCCCTTCGAGCTGCAAGGCCAGCGCGTCCTAGGCATCCTGGACAGAGCCCCCGGCCATAGTGCATTCACAGAGAGGGGTCTCTCACTAAAGACCCCGGGGAGATTAGAGAGACGGTTTCTGGGGTGCATCATTCAGCCAGACTTGTTAAAATCTCCCTTTAAATATCTTTGTTCTTTCCCCAAAGTTTCCTTCTAGGCAGCCCCCACTGATTTATCCAGGTCCCCTCCAGGGAGCCTCATCTGTCCCCCTCCCACACAGAGCAGGAGCCATCCCACACACCCCAGACCCTGGGCTTCTCCCGGGAGCGGCGCTGAGTGTGCTCTCTGCGTGTCTGCCTCCCACACTGGCTCAGAGGCAACTGGGGGGCAGGGGCAATATGCCCCGTGCCCAGTGCCATCCCAGCACACAGCTAACGTGGTATACATGCTCACTAGGCGGATGACTGAGTACGTGCACGGAAGAGGCAGAAGAACTGCTTTGGAATCTATAAAGTACACGGATGGAAATGATTAGGAGAAAGGACCTCAGAGTTCTGAAATTCATCCCCTGGGCCCAGAGTGCGGTCTGGCATCCAGTACTAACAGGTGGCCATTAGACAAAGTTTTCCGAGGAAAAACATTCCACGGCTTTTTCTCTTCCTCTTTCTGGGCACAAAGCCTGTTGATTCAGACACCAAATTAAGAACCAGAGAAGGCAAACTGCATCCCCAGGGCTCAGTCTACGCTGCTGTTGTCCTGAAGCTAATGTTCCACGTGGAGTGTGGTTGAAGTCATCTTCCGCTCCACTCTTGGAACCCTTTCTTCCCCCCCAGAGGCGGGGCCAATCTATTGCAATATATATATAAAATGAGATACATAAAATCCTAAACAAATAACGAAGAAGCTAAGTGAGGAGGTTTGCTTTTACCTGTGACATTTTGAAATTTAGCAAAGGGTTTGAAAAAAATTGTGCTGGCACCAAAGAACTAGGAGGGGTGGTCCCAAAGGGGCAATTCAGCAGAATGCATCTCCTGGAATGACTGTAATTATACTGTCTGCCTGCTCGCCATGCCAGGGACAGCGTGTGCTCAGCGAGCTGTTCCCTGGTGAGCAGGACCTGCGCTCCTCTTTCTCTGGATTTGCAGCTGCATTGCAGGGGCAGTTTAAAAAGTAACCCAAATCCAGGCCAGGCTGCCTGGGGATGTGGAAGTCGGACCTTCCGGGCTACAGAGCCTGAGGCAAGACCACCCTGAGTCTGCAGCCATTATGGTGCACGTCCTTCTGGGGGATGCTAATGAACAGAAGCCTCCAGAGGATAGGGACAGCCCGGGAATGCAGCCTGCCCCCATCTGTTGGCATTTTCTCCTGGAAATTGTATCCACAGGACAAATGTCTGAAGTCTCTGAAAATAATATTGCTTCACGTGTTCTAAAGACGACACATAAGATCACTGCAGTGTTTGTCATCAGGCGGGCCTGCGGTAATTAGGCAGCACGGCTGGGGGTTTTGGTGCACCTGGGAGGACCAAGACAGGAAGAGAATGCCAGAGGCCGACAGCCTGCCACACAGCTGCGAACACACGGAGAGAGACAGACAGGCGAAACTGACATCTGCCAGGGGACAATTAGCTGCCATCAAGCCCTTCGCCTCTGCTCAGCACTCTGCGGGGTTTGAGATGTTTTCAGATGTCCTTGTGTTTTAACACGGTCTCTTCTTAACATACACCAGGAAGAAGGAAGCCCAGGGTACAAGCTGGAAGGACTACCCACCTGATTGCCAAGGTCAGCTTAACCCAGGGACAACAGTGACCACTTCCACAGGTGCTATGGGCTAGCATGAGTAGTATCGTGTAACTCGTCAGGGAATGCGTCATTTAATCCCCATAAAATTCGATGAGGTGGGTCCCATTAAGCCCATTTAATGGACCAGCAATGAAGGCATGCAGCATTTAGGGCCAAGCCCAAGGCAGAGAAGACCTGGAGAGAGGAGAGATGCAGGTGGCTCCCACCTGAGAGTAGGTGCCTGGCGGAGGTATTCTCCTTGGGAACACAGGCTGACTCCTGGATTCCCCGCTTAGCCCACACGCCACCAGGTAAGGAGGGGCAGGAGATGTGAGTTCAAACACTGACCTTGCCACCTCAGGCAAGTTATATGCCTCCTTGAATGGCAATGTTCTCATCCACAAGATGGGAACATGCCCCCTGGGAGCCAAGTACTCAGGAGCATTCGTGATGATCAATAGAAAATATTCAACCCATCATAGGTGCTCCATAAGTGTGGAAGAGGGAAGCTGGGTAGTGTAAAGTGTGTTCAAGAAACTTCTCAATACCATACATGCCTTGAGGGTTGGAGGGAGGGGAAGGGGGGTGTTAATGAGGAAATCAGGTGAGCTAGACCCTGTTGCTTAGGAAGCTGTTATAGTGACCTAATCACACTGCACGAGAAAACCAAATGGTGCATTAGCTTAGAGACCCCGGCCCCTCAGACTGCAGCCCACAGAATAGCAGTCGTGCCAGTAGGGCCCCAGCTCACATCTACTGAATCAGAATCTGACTTTCACAAGAGCTCCAGGTGAATGGATGCGTGTTGGAGTCTGAGACACACCATGAGGCCAGCACTGGGACTCCGGATTTGGATCCTGTTTGGACCACTTAGTGGCTATGACTTCACCTTGTGGCTTAACTACCCCGTTAGGGATAGATCCAAGTTTTTGTCATTGTTTTGAGAGAGAGAGAGAGCGTGCTTGAGCAGGGGTGGAGGGTGGGCAGAGGGAGAGGGAGAGAATCTTAAGCAGGCTCCACGCCCAGCCCAATGCAGGGCTCGATCTCACAGTTCTTGAGATCATGACCTGAGCCAAAATTAAGAGTCGGATGTTTAACCAGCTGAGCCACCCAGGCACCCCTGGGATAGATCCAAGTTTTGTGTGGCTTAAAATTTATATGGTTGGGCACATTCTCTCTCTCTCTCTCTCTCTTTTTAAGTAGGTTCCATGCCCAGCATGGAGCCCAATAAGGGGCTTGAACTCATGATCCTGAGATCAAGACCTGAGCCAAAATCAAGAGTCGGATGCTTAAGCAACGGAGCCACCCAGGCATCCCGGTTGGGCACATTCTCAGGTCTATAAAAATCACAAATACAAAATTAGGTATGAAATTATGATTTAGAATGTAAAAAACTTCACAACAAATTACAGATATTAAAGAGCTTACAAATACCACAAACACCAACGATCCAGAAAAATAACAACACCTTTATGTAATACTTTTATCCTACATTTGAGGGTTCTGATCACCTCTTCCTATGACAACAGTTTTATAAAAGATAATTCAGTCTTTCCCCTGGTTTGGTTGATGGAAATGTCTTCATCATTGACAGTGGGACTTCATGAAGATGCAACTTCACACATAGTCATATTCACTATATACGCTGTTACTGTTGATTTGTGCCCTAAAAACGCAGCAACTGTGATTAATTCTATTTATTTCTTGCAATTGCCATCGAAAAATGAAACGATGTATGTCGTGTTTATAATTGTATATGCTGCATTATCAAGTATATTCCTGACAGGAGAGAACTTCTATCAATGAGAATCAACTCCTCTGCTAACAATTTTGCACGTCTTTGGGAGAATTCTCCACAGAGTAGCTTCGAGCTTCCAGACCTGTGTCTCCTCCCAGATCCATATGCCTCCGTATAGATCCACACTCGCCCCGCCACGACACTGGGTAAGTCAGGAAGGACTACTAGGAGTAGTCCTTAGAGCCATTTCTACACAGGGAGCTAGCCTGAACCGTACACAGAAGTGACCACAAACCCCATAAACATAGCTCACTCTACCCAAACTCAGTGTATGATGAACTTGACATCCCCTTACCCAAAAATTTACGGTGGTCATCCAGTGTCACTTGACACAAAGAAACGTGTGCTGGAGGGGACATCACATAGAAAGAGAGACCAGTCCTAACCAATTGCAAATAGAGTAACTTACTTGGCAAAACTTACAAAACACATGACCATGAGAACGTGGTGCTGGGTGCCTTCCAGGGCGGGCAGGGGCCCGTGCACCAACGGGGCCGTGAAGCTGAAGCTTCGTGGGCTCACAATAAACAGCCTCTGTAGTCTTGTGTTGGTTCATCCTCTCTGAAACAGTGGAAACTGCAGTATTTTACGTGTGTCCATGTGAAAATTGAGAAGAGACATAGAAAGGCTTTATTCATACATAACATGGTGCCTCAGTTCGTGATCTCTATTTTCAATAAGTTCTTCTCTTGTTGAAAACTTATTTCTTCTTATCTGCATTTTAGTGTAGACAAAAACGTCACAGGATGCTGCCAGGCTCTGACTGGGGTTTGGCACTTTGGGCCTTCAAGGCAGGAAGAAGCCCAGCCCTTCATCCCAGCGTGTGTGTCCCAGGCAGGGCCTGGCTCCCTGGAGGACATTTGGCCAGGAGTCCCTCAGGGTCACCTCAGGTCAGTTACCCAAGGAATCTTTAAATATGAGCATTTAAGTCACCCACCTGAAATTTCTCCATCACCTTGGTGACTTTCTCCTGAAGACCATCTCAAACACACTCTGTCCACTCCAATTAAACTCAGCAGGGGTAGATTGACCATTCATAGCCTCCTCCCCTTTCTTCATTCCTCCACCCTCCAAGCATTCGTATGCAGCTTTCTCCCTTGATCCTCAGGTTCCAGGAAGCTGACTGAGGCGCCCAAGGAGGGATTCGAACTCAGGTCTGCATCCAAACCCAGTGCTTGGTCCACTCCATTGCACTGAGGAGCACAAGCAAGGCCCCCACTTAACACTCACCTGTGGGTAAAGCCCTGCATCCCGCCTACTGGCCACGCAAAGACTTTTCTTACAGAGAAGATGTGGTTTATGGATCACAGCCCACGCACCTCCCAGTCCCGCATTACACCTGTTTGTTTTGTAGAATACCCCTGAAAGGGGCGAATATGTCCATGGAGCTCGGCAGGGCAAGCTTGCCTTCCTTTTCTAAAGGGCTTTCCAGGGATCAGCTACATCCAGGCTCGTCTTTCTGAACAAATGCTCGTCTTTCTGAACAAACACAGCCAGTGTGGATGTGGCGCTGCAGGATGGAAGGGTGTAGGGGGAGTCCTAAGAGTCCTGCTTGCCCCAGAGAGGGTGCGCAGGGGAGGGAGGAGAGGGAGACCTTGGACGGAGATTAGGAACTCCACAGACTCAAGAGCAAAGACAGAAGAGCCCTGTGGTCAGAGTACTTCGGTGATGTACTAAGTGTCTGCACAAGTATTTACCACCTCCGAGTCCACTTTCCGAAGCTGCAAAGTGTATGAGGATTAAATGAGATTCACGAACGCGCCTGACTTGCAGCAGGGGCTCAATAAATCACAATATTATCACAATCCTGGCTTGACCCCTGGTCCCTGTGCCCCCAGGGCATTCCAAACTCGCAGGTCCCAAATGGCAGACTCGGGGCCCTCAAAGATTGTCAATGTTCTTTCTTCCCACCACTAGATCTTTGAGTAACTTCGCTCCTGGTTACTGAAGAATTAGCCCCACTGTACTTGCTCTCGTTCACTTCTGCCGCGGGGATTTGCTCCATCCATTTTACTTCTTCTTTCATATCTGTCCTCCAAGCCCCCAGATACTGATGTCCCTCCATCCTAGATCTCTTCCCTCGTGTCTGCCGCACTCTCATGCTGTCCCCTTTTGTCTTCCTTTTGCCATCAGGCTTCTGGAAATGATAAACTGTGTTTCTTTTCTTTCTTTCTTTTTTTTTAAGATATATATTTAATTGACAGAGAGAGACACAGTGAGAGAAGGAACACAAGCAGGGGGAGTGGGAGAGGGAGAAGCAGGCTTCCCACGGAGCAGGGAGCCCGATGTGGGACTCGATCCCAGGACCCTGGGACCATGACCTGAGCCGAAGACAGACACTTAATGACTGAGCCACCCAGGCGCCCAATAAACTGCGTTTCTTGTAGGGGTGGCCTCCACCACCTCCAACAGCCAATCCTAGCCACGCCTCTGGGACCAGCATTCGTCCTGGCACCCACACCTTGGGTGACGGCCCCTCCATCCTCTTCTCTTTCCAGTCCTTTGCAACATTTAATGCTTCTGATATTTCCCTCCTTAAAAATCTCTCTCTAGGGGCGCCTGGGTGGCTCAGTCAGTTAAGCGTCTGCCTTCGGCTCAGGTCATGATCCCAGGGTCCTGGGATGGAGTCCCACATCTGGCTCCCTGCTCAGCAGGGAACCTGCTTCTCCCTCTCCCTCTGCCTCTGCCTATGCTCCCCCACTTGTGCTCTCTCTCTGTCAAAAAATAAATAAAATCTTTTTAATAAAAATCTCTCTCCATGTCTGGGTATTTTAGAAATGCATACTGCATTATGTGGGGGTAGAAAGACACGGTGTCTGGGATTTGCTTTAAACTACTTCAGCAACTCAAAAAAGGAAAGAAAAGGGGGAAGAGAAGGAGCAATTTGGGCAAAATCTTGAAAATTACTTATTTCAAGGAGAGGTTAAGGGCAGGTGTATGGAGATTCATTGTACTCGCTGTGTTCTCCTCTGTGTTTCTACATACTGAACAGTAAAAAAAACAAAAAACAAAAAAAAACTGTTTTCTAGGGCCTCCTCATCATACATCCCTTCTGGCTATTTTCCTTCTCTGGGCCCTCTTCTGAGTCCTCTGTCTGCTTTATATCCACATCCTTCCTTAAAAATAAGTGTTTGCCGAGGTCTTTGCTCCTTTCTGTGTCATGAATCAACGTGCACAGCCTGAGCAAACACATCTGCCCCAGAGTTTCACCTGAGCTTTTGGTGAAGATGACCCCCTCCTCTACAGCTTCGGGCCTGGCCTCTCGCCAAACTGCAGACCCACATGTATTTTTAAAAAATTTATTCATATTTTAAATATACATATATATAGGCAAAATCAATGTACCCATAACCCAGATTTGACCAGTGCTGACATTTTTGCCTCATATTTTTAGAAAAAACATGTTACAAATATAGTTGAAGAGCCTAAATACTTCTCAGATTCTCTCAGACCCCTTTCTCTTCTTTTCTCCTCGGGGGAAACTGCTGTTCTAAACCCAGTTGGTAACTCCTCCACCCCATATGTGTACTTTGACTCCAGAAGCCTGTGTCTACAACAATATGTGCAACTATTTTCTTTTAAAAATGTACACAAAGTGGGGCGCCTGGGTGGCTCAGTCCATTGGGCGTCTGACTCTTGATTGTGGCTCAGGTCATGATCTCAGGGTGGTGGGATCGAGCCCTTCCAGTGTAGGGCTCTGCACTCAGTGGGGCGTCTGCTTCTCTCTCTTCTTCTCCCTTTGCCCCTCCCCACAGTTACTCTCTTTCTCAAATGAACAATTAAAAAAAATACAAATAAAAATGTATACAAAGCAATTTCACTATATTTTTGTGTCTGCAACTTTTTTCACTCAACATTGTGATTTGCGAGTTCTCCATATTGATATATGTAGATCGAGCTCATCCAGCTTAAATGCAGCAGAATACTTCATTATATGACACATGCCACAAGTTGTCTACCCATTTCCGTCTTGAGGCACCCCCTGGCTGCTCCCCATACGAACAGTGCTGTAATGACCCCCAGCGTACCCATGCACGAGCACGCCGCAGGCCTCATACAGATCACCTCCCAGTGGCCCTCAACACTCGGCTGTGCTTGCTTGCTCTCTGATCCGCCCACTCGACTCCAAGCAGAATACATTCATTTCATCTCTCCACGATTGCCACATCATACCTAACTCACAGTGGATTAACGTGAAGGGAGGAAGGGGGAGAGGGAAGGAAGTCATAGAACCTCCCACCACCAAGGTCAGGATCAAAGGACTAGGCAGCCAATGGCATTATTTTGCGGAAATTCAGGAATGAAGTTGGCAGTGAGGAGTCCAAGAGGCATCGTAATAGTGATTTATACGCCTGGGATCAAAGGGCATACTCTCGGCATGCTTTTTACATCTCAGGAGAAAAAGGAGAGCCGCTTGCCTGTATTTTGCAGTACTTAGGCTTCTGATAAAAGCCAGTTACGGACTAGTTTGTGTTTTTCACTTCAGAAGTGAAACTGCATTGTCTTAAGCCAGCCAAGGGTGGACAGAAAAAGGATAAGATTTCCTGGTAATCCAGCAAACAGGTACTTAACTTCTGTGCCAGGCACACCTTGGGCGAACTCTGGGGGGGTGTCTGGGCTAAGGCACAGGGCAGGAAATGGGGTCAGTGTGAGGGTCACTAGAGCTAGAGATCTTGACTGGATGGCGGCTGGGGAGGTGGCGCTCAGGATGGACTTGGTCTTGGGCTTGGGCTTCCTCAGAGCTCTGCTGGGTGCTGGGGTCATTCACTAACCTCCTGCAGGTGCAGGCTTAGCTCCTGAACAGGTGGGCTGTGGAGCACCGGACCCACGAGAGGTCTGGGCAGCTGGGGCAGGGACAGGACTGGCGTCCTGCCCACTACTCTCCCAGGGGCCTTGTTGCAATCCCCTTTCCACATAGCAGCTGGAGTGATCTTTTAAAAACACAAATGAAATCGTGTCACTCTTCTCCTCAAAACCCTCCGATGTCTTCCATCAGCCTTGGAATGAAGGCTTCTATCAGCTTCTTGCTCTGGCTGGCTTGCCCCTGGGAGTTCTGGTCCCACCCTTCCAACCATGCTCCCTCCTACTCTCTGGCCCTTGCCTCTCCTGGGACGCTCCCAGCTGGAGCCCCCTCAGGCGTTCACACGTACAGGCCTCTATCTTTCCACGGACACTTTTGCAGAGACACCTCTCCTGCTGCCTAGCTGAAATACCCCCTCCCCGCCCCTCAGCACCATCCCCTCCGCCCCACCGTCCTGCTGCAGGGTCTCTGCAGTGCTTCCCACTAGCAGAGGTGAGATTACGTCTGTCTATTGTTGTCTTTCTCTCTTGCCTTAGAATTCCAGCTCCTGAAGGGCATGGATCTCATCTGCTTCGTTCTCCTGCTGCAGACCCAGCACCTACAATTGGGAGAGGTGCCTAGTAAACATTCAGGGAAGGAATGGGTTCCTGGCGGCCTTCAGACTCCCAGCCCCAATTCTTCCTGAGGCTCAACTGTATTCCCACAACACTCCTACAGCCTGATTATAGATTCCTCCTTGGCTCGAACTTGCTTGGTTTGACTCCCGATGTGGGCAATTCACAGCTCTAGCAAGGCTCGAGGAACAGGTCAGAAAGGGAGCCGTCAATCCTGCTCAACACTCAGACATTTGACCTGGGACCGAGAAGTGGCTGCAGACCCCTCAGGATGTCGAGTGTCTGGGGCGACCGTGAGCGGTAAGGCTCATGTCAAGGGATGGGGGGCGGCAAGTCTGGGTTTTTTCCTTCAGTACCTGGTGCTTAGTAGGCTTTGAGGTATCCAGCAGTTTCCTCTCAGTCCATAAACACGGGTCTGCCAGGTAATTGCTTTTGCAACTGCCAATGGCACCGGGCTGGAAATGACATGTCAGTCATTCCAGGCAGGAATCCAGGAGCCTTAAATGATCCTCCGCTCCCCAGCCTGGCAGGTTCGCTCCTCAGTCCTCCGGGTCTAAGTTCCGAGCGGTTCCCGGGAGTCCACTGCCAGGCTGCGTGTGGGCAAGGTCATCTTCCGAGGCTGGGCACCCTGGACCCTGGGGCTGTCCCTCTCTAAGGCATGCCAGGTGGCCTCTGCCTCGGAAGTGCCACCATCAGCGCACATGACAGACAGCCTGGCGGCCCCTGTCTCCTGCTAGCCCCAGCCACGAGGGAAGTTCTGAGCGGCCCACAGCATGGTGGGTGACGGGCTGCTTGACTTTTGAGCCACCAGAATTAAAGGGGCTCAAGCATTTTCTCCCACAAATATATAACCCCTCCTCTTCCCTCTGTCCGACTCAGCCAGGAGGGGTAGTGTGGGGGTGGGGGCAAGGTCCAAAGCATTTTCTCAGGAGCTCAACCTAATGTGAGCTTTCTCGTTGCTCAGGCTTGCGTGCCATCATCCCTCCCCCTGGCCGGTGTGGGGGATTGTGGTGTGTGCCTGTGTGTGCTCACGCGTGTGTGGGCGTGTGCATGTGTGTGTTGGGGAAAGGCATGCCGATTCAGCTTGATTGGACAGTCTTCCCACTAATACAGCTGTATATCTGGGTTGTGCCTTTCTGTCTTTTTTTTTTTTTAAAGTATGCTCCACGCCCAGTGTGGAGTCCAACGTAAGGCTTGAACTCACAACCCCGAGATCAAGACCCAAGCTGAGATCAAGAGTCGGATCCTCAACCAACTGAGCCACTCAGGCACCCCTGAGCTGGGCCTTTTTGGAATGTAAGGGCAGGACTCCCGGCTTCGTTCTCTGGGTCCTCCCTCCCACCTCTCTGCAGGTAACAATGACCCCTGACTAGGGGAGGTCACGGAGTGGAGACAAATGGGCTGGGAGAGCTGGACAGCACATCGGTCGATCCTTCACAGACCCCTCCCACAGGCGTTATCACTTGGCAGATGCCCCAGTTAGAGCATTGGGAAACCCTCTCTGCACATGTCCTTTTCTTTTTCAGACAGATCAACACATTAGAGGTTCTGAGAGCTCATCTCCAGGAAAGAGTCCTGTTTATATGCCAGGGTTTTCCAAACTCAGTTGGCTTCTGGAGCTTCTCTGGAGAAGCCCGGGTTGGTCTGGGGAAGGCTTAGGCTGTTACCTCGGGCACTGGTTGGCTCAGGGGCCTGCAGAGCCCATAGGGGGGTGGCTCTGTTTCTTATGGCCGCTGGAACAAATTATCACAAACTCAATGGCTTAGACAGCACAAATGTATTATCTTACAGTTCTGGAGGTCAGAAGCCCAAAAAACGTTTTATGGGCGAAGATCAAGCTGTCGGCAGGGGTGGGTCCTTCTGGAGTTTCAAGGGAAGAATCCATTTCCCTGCCTTTTCTAGCTTCTTGAGGCCACCTTCATTCCTTGGTTTGAGGCCCCATCCTCCAGCTTCGAGCACATCACCCCAACCTCTGCTTCTGTCTTCACGTCTTCTTCTCTGACTCTGGTCTTCCTATCTCCCACTTTTGATGACCCTTGTGATGACCCTGGCACACCTGCAGGATCCGGGACTCTCCCCATCTCAAGATCCTTAACTCCAACACATCTGCAGAGTCCCGTGTAAGGTGACAGGGTTTGAAGATGAGGATGTGCACATCAATGGGGAGCATTGTCCTGTCTACCACACTGTGTGGTGGTGGGGGGATGGAGTGGGCTATTTGAAGCCTTGGCCAGATTCAGGTTGTGGCCTGTCACCGCATGTGGAGCTGACTGAGCGACTTTCTGGGACATGCCTCTGTGTTGGCAAGTGAGGATGAGCCCCTGGGTGTTCCGCACTGCAGCCCAGCTTTGTCAGCAGGAGTAGCTCAGGCTTTAGACTCTGAAATCTGGGCTATGACTCAGGCCTGTTTACCTCTTGTAGAGGTTTTGCATCCAAGCTATTCGATAAAGTGTCTCAAGAAATCAGATATGAATGGCCCGATGAAGAACCGGCTTTGTGCATCTGACATGGCCTCACCGTCCCCAGTCGTGACACCCTGGGGAAGCAATGGAATCGGTGGCTTGTTAATGTCAGGAGAAACAAAAGCAGAATCAGCTGTGTCAAATCCACACTGAGGTTGTGGAAAGGCATCAGCCAGAATACCTCATCTTGGGGTCCACGCAGGCAGCCCGATGGTGTTGCCTCTTAAAAGTGGGTAGCAGCCACCACTCAGCTTGTCCTGTAGCTGGGGTTGAGGGCTGAGGACCAGGACTTGAAAGAATCCTATGACACAAACAACTCCAAAGCTGTTAAAAAGAAAAAAGGAAAGAACAGGGGAAAAAAAAGATAAGAAAGAAAAAAGGGGGATGGGAAGAAGGAAGAGAGGGAGGTAGGAAAGGAAGAGAGAAGGGGGAAAGAGAAAAAAAAGGAAAAAAGAGAGAAGGGGAGAGGTGGGGGGGAGAGGGAACCCCCCCCCGCCACGCCCTCAGCCCATCCTCCTGCAGAGCTGAGAAGCCAGGAGGCGCTTCCATTTTCATGGCAGGTGCATCTCCTTCCAAAGACACACCCTAGCCCGTCTGTATCCATTTGGGCCATATTTCCGGGTGGGTATCCTGCTTCAGGAAGAGGCATCCTTTGAGCTGAGTGAATGAAGGAATATCAGTCCCACTCCAGGCTTGGGGCGAGGTGGGGCTTCCTATCTAGTTGAGTCCGGACATCACCACTTCCTCAGCCTGTGACACCAGATGGGCAAGTCTGTTGCCTCCCCTGCCCTTCAGTGCCCTTGCCCGGGGCCACCCGGGGTGACCATCTGGAGACTGAAGCCACGCAAGATGCTGTTGGACTCTCCTCTCCCAACCTTTAGCTTTTCTTAACAGTTCCTGGGAGGGAAGGCAGGCTGTTGAGGATCTTCACAAGCCTGTGATAGGGACTGAGACCAGGAGGGGCCAAGGTTGGCACCGGCGAGTCTTCCCAGGATCTCCTCTTTGCACTCCTAGGGCCACTGTTCAGAAAAGAGGGCTGGGAGGGGTGGCTGGGGAGAAGAAGGAAGAGATCCCGCACCACCACCACCTATCCCTGCTTCCTCCAAACAGTGCAGCCCCACCTAACACGTTCACCTGCCCCTCGTCCTGTCCCCAACAACCAGTCCTTGCTCCCTCCACATGCACCACCCCCACCACATGCCCGCTCCTCTCCCAGTGAGGAAACCCTTCCTGCACTTGAAGGTCTCTCAGTTCTCACCTCTCTGAGATGCATTCCAAGAAGACCCAGGCTGCCAAGATCCCTCCCCTGTACCCGATGTCAATCCCATTGTGGAGGCAGAGATTCCATGGGCCCTTCAGTATGTTTGGGGAACTTGGGTTTCTATGCTCATGACTTACCAGAACCTTTGGTGTAACAGGAACTGGCAGGACAGGGCTAGCCAGAACCTTCCTGTGGAGCACCCCGGGTGTCCACCTCAATTCACAGCACAATCCCCTGCCCTTAGTGCAGGCTTCAGCCAGCCCTCCTTGTGTGACCTGCTCAGTGCAGCCTCCTGCCTTCTGTCTCCGATGGGATGTGTACCAAATCCTACCCTCTCCTGAGACCCTCCAATACCTAATCCTCTCGTATGCTTCCCTGTCATTGCTGGACATGGCTCCTCTCTAAACAACTCTCGCACGTAGAAGGAGCATGCCATTGTTTAGCTCTTCCTTCATGTCTAAATTGCTTTCCCCAGACTCCACAGCCTCGTTCACGTGAGCTAGCAAAGCAGCTGAAGGACGGGGCTCCTGTTGTATGCTCCTCCCAAATGCTCCAGGCCCTCCCTGAGCACTTAGCACAACTCCTGGAACAAGACTTGTTAAAACTGACTGGAAATAGGGTCAGCTTTCTGAATATTTCTCAACTTAATTGCTCTCTTATACCATCAACAACAGTTTTGCCTATGAGCTCCTCCAATAGAATTTGAAAGAAACAAGAATGTGAACAAATGTTAACAAGGGTAGAAATAACTTTTTTCTTTCCTTTTACTAATCCAGATGTTTTAATAGCAACATACACATATACAATATATACATATAGAAATATGCATGTGTGTGTGCATATACATATATATACCTACATATAGGAAAGACATGTAGGTACAGAAAGACAGGTAGATAGATCCCAAATGCCCCTTCAGCTCAGTTAGAGACACATAGAGATGTGTACCAGGACCTGCCTCTCTAACTCATACCCTGTCCACATTTTCCCCCTGCCACCTGCCAAGGAGTGGTCTGAGTGGTTTTCTGCACATCCTGGCCCTTAGAGGTCACTTCAGGTCCTTGAACTCTAGTCAACAAATGTTTCCAGGCTGACTTCTAAGCTCGCCCTCTGAGGGCCACCTTCCACACACCCAGACCACACTGTAGCCAGCACAGCCCTGACCAACCAAGCTGGCCACGTGCCTTCCCCCTGAAGGCCCCTTTGCCCTCTTCATGAAGGCCTCTCCCTCCATATTCTTCCATGAAATCACAAGCCACGCTTTAATGGCCAACCCAAATGCTACCCTCCTCTCCGACACAGGGACCAGATGTGATTTTTCTCTCCTCCCCTGATTCCCACTCTAAGGCACAGGATCTCATTTTGCCCGTTAGGGGTGTGTGTGTGTGCGTGCGCGTGCGCGTGCATGTGTGGCTGGGAGGCAAGAGGAGGGGGAGGGACAAGAGTCACTTGCACCGACGGTCCTTCAGGTGGACAGGGGAGCACTGATCACCAACAGGGAAAGCCATATATACACTAAAACATTACCTAAAAATGGGTGGAGCTTTAAATGGAAACCAAAGCCCCCATCCTGAGGTGTCTAGTATTTGTCACACTTTACCGGACACCCCGTTGGATCCAAACTGAAGTGCACCCAAAGTCAGAGACTCGCATTACAAGCCTCTTTTAGATTCCCGGAAGTAACAAATTTCAACACTTTGCTAGATTCTAAGCTCATATGGCTTTTAGCTTTAATTCTGACCGTTCACCAGGAAGGAGAAAACAGAAGTTTATAACACACATATATTCCTCCAGAAAAAAAAGCTCCTCTCCCTGCCCCTCTCCCCCCACTGGGGACAATTCAAGACAGGTTATCCTGTGACTGAAGCCACGTGACGTCCCGGCCCACCCCACTGTGTGACGGAAATGCCACACCTCTGCGGGGTTAGATTTAGTCCCCGAGGCTGGGTCGTCAGAAATAGGAGAGCAAGATTGTTCTCTTCAATCAAGTATTCGTATATTCTTTAGGAAACCATACTTGAAGTGACATAATTCTACCCTGGAGAGAAAGGAAAGGCATCAAAAGAGATTGGTGAAAATGCTCGAAGTCCTAAGTAGGACGCAGATGGGTTGAGCGAGACAAGGTCCTGCCTTCTAGACCAGACTGGTAGGACACAGGAAAAAGAAGCCACTTCCTTTTCAGCAGCTCTCGCTCACTAGCACCCTTTACTTATTACTTTCCTAATTCCCACTGTGCATCATTCAGACCATCAATACTTACTGACATGCACAATTGTAGGCCACACACTCCAGTGAAGTAGGAGCTCCTCTCTTCTACACTGAATCGGAAGATCAGAAAGCAGAGTGACCACCTCATGGGGTGGAATCGGGTTTTGAACTCGGGTCGCAGTGGGTGCTCTTACTTTCTCCTCCAGGGCATGGCCTCCTGCTGCAATGTTCTTCCTGGGACATGGGGCATGCCACGGTGGAGCATCAGGTTCTAGAACCACCGGGAAACGAGGAGCAGGAATCCAGCCTGGTGTGCAGCTACTGGACAAAGGCTGCTCCTTTGAAAGCAAGCCACACAGTCCAGGAGGTCTGAGAAGCAGACCCATCAAGTGGGTGCTTCCTCAGGCCCAGCGAGGGAAAACACAAGGGTGGGTTTTGCATGCTTGTGTGGAAAGGCTGTGAGCCGTGTGTTTTTCATCTAGAATACATCCACCATCATGAATGACATCAACTACAAGAGCTAACATTTGTTGTGTGCTCAGCATGTGCTTTCCTCAGATGACCTCACTCTATCCTCACCATTATCTTGGGACGGGGAAACTATTATTACAGATGAGGAAGATGAGGCCCCAGGTCACGCTTCGTTCTTTTTTAAATTGCGACAAGGCAGGAAGATCTAAAGGAGACAGGACGACACCTGCATTGCCTACTGAGGTTACCCGAGACCATCGGCCACCTTGCACTTGGGTGGGGGTTTCCTATCTCAGGACAGGAAACAGGGCAGTGCTCCTCACCAAATAGAAGAGGAGATAGAGGTCCACAGCAGGTAAGCCCAGCTCAGGATCCAGCGACCCCCAAGGGGGCCGTAATGGACACTACCAGGGACACACTTCTGCCCAGGGGCTTGGGGTGGAGCCTATAAATCCAAGGCAAACACAGGAGTCTCAGAACCTGGAGCTTCGGGGACACTGAAAATCACTATGAGCCTTTAAAACCGTTTTTTTTTTTTTTTATGTTCAAGCTTAAAAAAAATCTTAACTTGGAAACAGCATGAAGCACAGACAGACACACGTGATGATAGAGAAGTTCACTGCCGAGTCATCCCAACGACATACTCTGCATGGCTAAATGCGGGCTAACCATGCCCGCATAAACACATCATAGCTTAGAGGTGCCCCCGTGCCAGAGCTGGACTCCAGCCTCACGTTCTGCCCCATCTCCCATTTTCGTTATGATGAGCTTTATTTGAATTTCCAGACGCGTCCAGAAAAAAAACAATGATCAAGGGATTTGGGATCCTGCTGCAGACTAGGAGGTTGTTTTGGTCAGAGAGACACCTGGTGGCTCTCGAGATAGAACACACTGTCCTGCAAAAGGACACTTCTCTTGCCCCAAGCATGCCATGGGGGGCCCAGCTTCTCCTGCTGAGAGCACCGGGTGTCACCTTTGCAGGGAGGGAGGTGGGCCTGGTAGGACCAGAGCCAAACGGACTTGAACACCTTTCCCAGCCTTGTCTCCTGCACAGTCAGCTGGACTCCCCTGAGCGTGGTCCCCCCATCTGTGGAAATGAGACCTGATGCCTATCATTCTTAAGATCATTGTGAGGACAGGGTGAGCAGGAGAGACAACCCACTGGGGAACCAGCACAGAGCCATTGGCCTCGCCTCCCCGTCTTTGATTATTGTCTGTCTCCTCCTGACCTCACTGGGACCTGGGTATCTGTGGGTTCACAACAGCTGCATCCCCAGCTCACTACAGCACCGGGAGATCAGGGAGCTGGGCCCCTGGGGGCAGACAGGCTTTGCTCCCTCGGGGTCTCAGCGTGATCCACCCACAGAGGACCCCCTCCACAAAATCATGTTCATGGGGTTTCCTTTTGGGTGCTTTCCCCCACCTTATATATTTCCCTATGTTCAAATTTTTGCTATAAGCAGTTATTAGGCTTACATTAAGTAAGACGAAATAATGGCCATTTCCTTTTCCGAGGAAGAAAATGTTAGATTTCCTTCAATTCTTGTTTTCATCTTAGCCCATGGATGATTTCACATCTGTTTATTCGTCTTTTTGAATAGAATAAAGGAGACTCAGGGATTTCGTGGCGTTATTAACATTCTCGTACCCTATCCTGTAATTTCAACCATTGTCATTGTCTTCACACAAAGGAAAACGGCAGATAAATAGACATCTCCCTCCGGAATAAACCCACACAGTGGTGTTTACGTCCCTGCCCATGTTGTGTGTGAAAACTCAGGAAGCAGAGTGGTTTCATTCCCACCAGCTCCACAGTGCACCCCAAGCCAGATCAGCGCTCCCACATACAGGGTCATCTGCAAAGGGAAACTGAGTCAGCATGATTGCTTGCTGAAAGCATTTCTTTGTATTATGCACTTCTTACGTGTTTTCTTTAAACAAAAGATGCGATTTAAGAAAAAGTTTTATGCAGAGTAGAACTTTTCTAACTCAAGAAGTATTTATATGCATTAGGGAATTTACCTGCTGAAATATTGACATGAATTTTTTTAAGACAGAAGATTGCCACAAGCTGGGGAGGGGGGAGGAAGGAGGGAAGGGACAGAGGGAAAGAGAGAGAGAATCTTAAGCAGGCTCTATGCCCAGCGTGGAGCCCGACACAGGGCTCGATCTCACGACCCTGAGATCATGACCTGAGCCGAAATCCAGAGTAGGATGCTTAACTGACTGGGCCACTCAGGCGCCTGTTGATGTGAATTTTTTTAAAGCCAAAAAAAAAAAATCCGTCTCTAATTCAAATAATCTTTTTCTAATTAACCTATTTGATGGGCTGATTTTGGTTTATGCTGGATTTTCTTAAAATAAAGGGCACTTTATTAATCTTGGTTTCTTAGCAAACTAGCAGAACAATTTGACTATTTTTTGCCATGTCAATTGGAAGGTGCCGTCTTTACCAAAAAACTAGATTATCCATTTACTTAAAAGGTTACCCCATCACAAGGCTTTACTAAGATCTTAAAGACTGAAAACTTACCAGGAATGGATAGACACTGTGATTTCTTCTGGTGCGTGTGGAATGGTTATCAGGGAGATTTGCTCATGTTTTAGAAGGATGTATTTTTTAAAGCAATGGAATCCCTTGCTAACGTGGTATCAACCCTCTCTTCCCACAAGGGGACATGCATACAGCATGAAATTCCCATACGTGGGCATCCAGAAAAACAGTCCAGCATGCCTGGCATGAAGCGCTACGTGGTGTGCTGGATGGACCGTGGGGCAAGCAAGTGGGACAAACCCCTGCCTGGTTCTCCCTGTGGTCATAGTGAGCCAGAAAGATATCACCTCCATGATTCTGCAGGGAAGTGCTGACCTCAGGATGGCCAGAGCGGGGGGAAAATCCCAAATCGGATAAAGGATAGGTTCCCCGCACGTCTACGGAACCTACAATTAGGGCAGAATCCTGAAGTCCTACAGTTTGTGTCTGTGACTTCATAGTGTCTATTTCCCTTTTTAGGAAGGTGATCACATGTCCCAGTTTGCCCGGAGAGTCTCGGTTTAGGCCAGTTGGCCTGGCATAATTATTAATAGCACCCCTTTCACTCTTAAAAGCGTCCTGGTTTGGATGATAAATTACCCTGTCACCTCACCTTTAGCTGGAGCTCACTCAGGGCCCCCTTGCCACCCCAAGATGCCCGCAGAGCCTTCCCAGCAGAGTCCTTTGGTCCAGACATTTCTACTACTCCCCCTGCCCCACTCCTTTGGGGCCAAGGGACCCAAAATATAGCCCTCCTGATTAAAATGTGTATGTCTGAGATAGCCTTTTGTTGACAATTTCTGTCAAGCAGAGAAGTGCATCGAATGGGGCAGATCGAGGCCTGTGTCTGGCCCAGGGGGACAGGTACGCAGACAGGGGCTGTCCTCCAGAGAGTTCTCCCCACACACACACTGAGGGACAGGGGCTTGCAGGGTGCTGGGGCGGGGGGCGGGGGGGCGCAGATCAGAGGGTCTGGCCACCGGCGCGGGCCTCCACAGTGAAACCCGACCCTTCTCCGCCCCCGCCCCCCTTGCAGAAGAGGCCTTGCACTGGCCTCAATTATGCTTCTCGCATGCACAGAGCCAGCCAGAGGCAGCCTTTAGATGAATAAAAATAAACTTTATTCTAATACAGCATGGAAAGTTTTTGAAACAGGAACTCCTCTTATCTGACACACAAAAAATTCTTACCCCCTGAACATCTAAAGGTTATATTCTGTACAATTATATAAATATTTTCACGGCCATATACACATGAGGTTTATGGTCCTAAAAAGCCTTTGTGAAATCTATACAATTAGATCCTTTAGACAATGATTAACCTAGTTAGAAAACAAGAAACCCTCCTGAGCACAGCCAGGAATAAAGGAAGGACAGGGCAGGAAGAGGCCCGAGGGAAAGGAAGACTGAAAACGACAGGAACACAATGGAACCCACTGCAGGATTGTAGGGGGTAAGACCCAGCAACACGAGATTATAGGCAAAAATGGAAACAAACCATCCCAGGGAAAGGTGAGCTGATCCCGAGATCAAGTTTCATTCCAAGTCGCTAACAATGAATCGATCACCTGGCAGACTTGTTCTTCTAGGAGCAGGTGGCTTTTTCCTGTTTATTCCTGCCAACTGATATTCTGGTGGCAGCCACCGCGGAGAAAAGACTTCCCTATTCTGGCATGTGTGCGGGCTGTGCGATCCTGGGCGGGATACCCAGCCTCTCTGAGCCTACCGCCCTGCCCGTCCAACGTGGACAGCAGTATCTACTTGGCTGGTTTGTTGGGAAGATTACAAGTAGCCTAGAAAAAGTGCTTACACTGTCCCTGAAACATAACTGGTACTCAATAAATAAAACTATTTTGTGTGTGATAAGGGCTCTCTCTACCTTAAAATTTATTTTCTTTCTACTCGTGTACTACCATGTGGTTCCGCCAATCACCGCCGACTTGACTGTCTAAAACCGGCCCCATTCCTGCCCCTCTGACTTCCTACAATCACAAAGAGCCACTGAAAGTGTGAAACACGCTCTCCCTTGGGGCAGCAGTGGTCACTCCTTTCCTAAGGCGCCGGCCCCGTGTGCACAAGCAGAAGCTGCTGGAGAGTGTGATTCCCTCTTCTTCGGGTACGCGTTTCCGTGCAGTTGGACACCAGCAGGAGCACCACGGACGTGAACTCTACTGAACTCCGCGAGCTGACAGTCCCATAGCAGACCATGTCACTGAAGCTCCTGGAGGTGTGCAAGGCGGTCTGGCAAGCGCACACACCTCCCCGCGGGACGCGGTTTCAAGCACGACAGGCCTCCGCATGTCCCAAGGACCTGGACCCCACAGGAGGCAGGATTTCCCAGGTCTCAGGCTCTGAGACCCTCACTCCAGCGGGGCGGCAACAATCCACAAGAGCACACCATTCCGAGGAGCGAGAAGCCAGGACTCCGTGGCCAGGGGGCACACAGTCAGGAGAGAACTCTCCTCAGCCTGAAGAGAAGCAAGGTGGGCTCTCTGGCCGGCGCGAGAGGGAGCAGATGCGGGCCTGAGGGCAACAGCAGGGATCACTAGGGTCCTGCTGTCAAGAGATCTGGCAGGGGTGGGCTGGGGTGGGCTGGCCCCAGTGTTAAGAACAGAAAAGGAAGAGACGATGCCGGCAGACATCAGTGGGGTGTATTTGAGGTAAACTGTGGTCTCAGATATGCAACGCATGTGGGTGTTGTCAAAAAGAACCCAACACAAGGCTTCTCGTGAGTTCTAAGGAAAGGCCCAGCTAAGTTTTTGGTCCTGGTGAGATTTTCCTCATTTTATAAGCAGTCATTCCAAACACTAAAGCAGAGGTCTGCGAGGAGGGCTGGCTGTCCTCTCCTCTGCTAGAGTCCAGCAAGGTTCCCGACAAGCCCAGGCCAACAGCATGGTCAGCCCGGGAAGCCTGGCCCCTGTGCTGGTGGGATCCAGGCACAGGGGGTGGGGGTGGGGGTGGGGGCGGGGCCTACCCAGGAGCCACATCTGGACGTGGCACATGCTAGGAGGGATGACCAGGAATGTCCAGGGAGTCGAAGTCCCCATGGCTGGAGGGGAGCTTCGCCCATCCTGCTGCTAGTGCTGCACCTGTTTGGCCTGAGCCTCGGCCACGGGGAAAGCCGGGCCGGCTACTCACTGAGGAGACGGACCCCTGGCTCTGCACCCGCCTGGAGCTTTCAGATGCACTGCTCCTCATCTCTGTCATTCAGGAGCAGAGACCACTTGTCCCCACCATCATCAGCCGCAGCACTGTGTCGAGACAGCTTGTCGGACTTCAGGGAGGACAGAGACACCTGGCTGATGAAGCTGACCTGGTCCCAGGGCGTGGCCCTCGGGGAGTCCCGTCGCCGGTCATCCATGCCGATGTGCACGCTCACCTGCGACGCCGTCAGGGGCTTCATGCGGCCCTGGGCCTGCGCCTCATACCTCTCCAGGTCGGGCTTCTTATAGCTGCCAAGTGAGAATCCGGGAGCATTTGAGCCATTGTGGGCATAGGGGGTTTTTTTCGTTTTTTGGTTTTTTTTGAAGGATGGCGAAGAGCTCTCACCAAAGTCTTTCAATAACATATGGTATGGAAACCCCATGGATTTTAGGATTTTTAAAGGAGAGGGTATCGAGCTCCTAGGGTTCAGGTAAAGTTCGCCTGATTGAGAAACTTCTCATCCAAATGCCCGGCACAGTGTAGGCTGCCGTTAACTTTTGTTAAATGAAAGCACGAATAAACGTCTTTTCAAAAAAGGACAACTGATAATACACGAGGACCGTACATGTACGTGGCATTTACACGAACAGTGCAGATGGCTGGGAGGTGCTGAATGACCCCCTTGTGGCGCTGGTCAGGTCATGACGCACACCTGCCGCGGGGCACTGGGCACCTGCGCCCAGCACCTGCCCATCGCTAGCCCACGGGGCGGCTGGGTGGGGGGAGAAGGCCTAGCGAGCACCGCCTGTGGTGCGCGCTCCCGCCTTGAGGGACTCACCACTTGAGCTGCAGCGATGAGAGAACCACAGACACGGAGGAGGCCGCCATGGCCGCCGAGCCCATCCACGGCTGTAGCACGATGCCGATGGGCATGAAGACCCCTGGCCAAGGGAAGGACGACACTCACGCCACAGCTCAGAGGAGACGGTCCTCACCTTGGGCTGCCCCCTGTGAAGTTCCCCATCTTGGGGCGGCTCAGAAACCCCCACTGCTGTGTCATGACCATGTGCCCGCACGCCTCTGAAGTAGGCGGTCTCGGAGCTGGGCAGGGGGGTGCTGTCTAGGGGACTGGGGCCTCCCACGCACCCTGGTCTACCTGGGATAGTCCACAGGGGGCATCGTGGGCTTCAGGGGGAGCTGCAAGGGAACATGGAATCCCAGGGACCATCTTTGCAGCTTTCGTTTACCTTCAGAGACTTAGAAAGTGGAGAACATGATAAAACCAACTCTTTCTAAAATGTTTCTGCCCTGCCAGCCGGCCAGGCAGCCAGGCAGCCAGCGAAGTGGGCTACTCATTAAGTTGGGCAGAAACCCGGCAGGCAGAGAGAAGCCTTTCTGGCCGGCAGCTGGAGTCAAAGGTAACCTAGCGGGGGAGAGCCACCCTACCTGCGGCAATGGGTATTCCGATCAGGTTATAAATCAACGCCAGCACCAGATTGAGGCGTATTCTCCAGACGGTCCTCTTGGACAGGTGAATGCTAGCCACCACATCGAGCAAATCGTTCTGTAGGAGGAACACACGGTCAGTCAGGAGCTCTGTCCCGCGGCCCTCACCGCTTCCACAACCGGGACAACAGGGCACGAGAAGATACAGCTGAGCTTACTCTGATGAGGACAACGTCAGCAGCCTCAATGGCGACGTCCGTGCCTGTCCCGATGGCAATGCCCACATCAGCCCGGGCCAAGGCCGGTGAGTCATTGACCCCATCTCCCACCATGGCGACCTTCTTCCCTTCATTCTGGAGCTCCTGGACCTTGGCCACCTTGTGAGAAGGCAGGACCTCTGCAAAGACCTTGTTGATGCCAACCTAAAGGGAAAGGAAAACAGTCATCGAAAGAGAAATACATGCCAACCCCTGGTGTTGGCAAAGGATAGTGACCAGCAGCAGAAACCTGTGCGGCATCCTGCCCCCACTCCCTCCGGCCTCCAAGCCCAGTCAGCAATGTCAGTCACCAAACCCTAGATCCCAGGGCATGCCATCCCCGTGCCCCGCTTCCATGGTGGCTTTAGTTCTCCCTGCCCACCTCCCGGCCTCCCAATCCTCCTCCCTATCCCCACCGTGGTCTTTCCAGAACAGTGGTCAGCTGGTCATGTTACTCTCCTGCTTAAAGACCCAGTGGAACCCACTTCCCCTGGGATGACATCCACACTTCTCAGTCTGCCTCCCAAGCCTCTCTGGACCTGGTCTCTGCCCGCCTCCAGCCGTCGCTGCATTCTGCCCCTTTCAGCTTCCTGCAGCTCTCCAGCCCTTGCCGTGGTGCTCATGCTGCCTGCTCTGTCCTGGAAATGTCAGCTTCCCTTTCTCCAACCTTCTCCCTCTTCTTCAAACGACCACTCCTGACTCAAGCATTTCCTCCCCTGGGAAGGTGGCTCCAGCCCCTGCCACGCTGGGGTCAGTTGGCGGCTCCCACATGTCCTGTGCACTTTTCTGTTGCAGAAGCGAGCACTCAATTCCAGCCTGGCCACTGGTCACCCTTCCCCCGAGGACAGCGAGCTGCCGGAGCGCAGGCGCCCTCTTCACTCCTCTCTGGAGCCTGTCACATGGATGGTGCTTAGTAAGTGCTCACTGAATGGATAAGTAAGTTTTAACCAGGAAAGGAGGCAGTACTCAACAAGTCCATCATTAGCAAGGAAGGCCGCGGAGAGGTACTGCTGCTTCCCTTTTAAGAAGCAGTTCACTTGCAAAAGCCTATGGTGTACACACGTTTGGGGAGGGTGTGCAATTTCAGGAATTTGCACGGGAGGCCTCGCCGTGTGCGGGGTCGGGCAGGCATACAGCACGCACTTGGAAGTGAGGGACTCAGCTGTCTGTCCCCCGCACAGGGCGTGAGAAGAGCTGAGCGGACAAATCGTTCCCTTAACACAAAGCCTCGGAAGTCGTGTGTTTCAGCTCTCGAGCCATGATCTTTGTTTTTGCCCCATTGGAAAGACAGGCAGAGAGAATGCTGGAATTGCGTTTTCCAGGGCAGCAGCCTGTCCTGAGTTCAGACATCCAGGCCCCAGGGACGTGAGCTTGGTGACGGCAGCACAGTGGTCTCCCGTGGGACGCCGCACAGCTCGGGACAGAGCAGAGCGGGCGGAGCGAGACGCACGCGGTGGGGGGAGGCCAGAAGCAACGTGGAGCGCTCGGAGTACCAGCGCTTCCTGTGTTTCTTCAAACTGCCCCGGGGAGCTTAAAAGCAATGTCAAAGGGGGACGATCCCCCGCCCCCGGTCCCTGGCACACACCTGGGTGGCGATGGCTCTGGCTGTCCTCCGGTTGTCCCCTGTGATCAGAACCACGTCCACACCCATGCTCTTCAGCGTGTGCACGGCCAGGGCTGCCTCCTGCTTGACTGCATCCGCGATGGCGATCATGGCGCAGAGCACGCCTGCGGGAGACACCCTCGGTGAGGCCACAAGGGCGAGCACCGGGCAGCCCGGGGTCGAGGGGGCTGTGCTACCGGAAACAGTTTCCAGAGTGGAACGTCACATGTGAACAACAAAACGCCAAGTTACAGAACAGAACCCGGTTTTGATTTTGTTTTTTTAAAAATGACCTACATTTACAGATGCATACAAAAGTCTGGAAGGAATATGAAACGTTAACGGTGGCTCTCTAAGGGGTAGGACAAGGAGTCATTGCATTTTCTTCTTTATAGCTCTCAGGATCTCCCCAATTTCCTGCAAGGAAAAACTATTACTTTGCAGAGTGCCTGGCTCATAATAATAATACATGTTAGCTATTAAGATATGAGAAATAGAATGAATACAATAAATGTTACTGAAAAGTGACGGGTGTCCAAACAGAAGATCAGTCCTTCCTTTTTCTCTCCCTACAGAAAGCATTTGTTTGGGGGGCGTCTGTTGGAGCGCATCTTCACAGAGTGAGGCAGGAAGGCATTCGAGGACTGAGGTGTGGCAGAGCAGATGCGGGGGAGTGGTGTGACAGAGGGCACGGCTCCTCCAGCAGAGCTGGTTCTGATCTGAGGAGCCGAGGGGACTGCAGGTGTATAAGGACTTCGGAAAGGACACGGCGGAGGGAGCAGGAAAAAAAGAGTGGGAGACATATTTAACATATTTAGTTGAAGCATTAAAAATAATAATTTATGTTGCTTATCTGCATACAGTTTTACTTCTAATAAGCAGAAACTACCATTAACAAGGTAAGATTCCAATCATCTGAGGTGTAAAGGCCCAGACACACTATCTTGGGGAGCTCTGGGGAGGGGCAGCGATCTCATTACTTAGGTCCCTATGTGTGAAACGCCTGGACAGCGAGCTACTGCTGGGTGTGCAGTGATGGAGGAGGAGGAGGGTGATGGAACCGCTGGCTTGGACAGAAGCAGACAGTGATGGCGAAGGCAGCCGAGCTGCCTCACTCTCGGGGGGAAGTATGGACAGAGCGAGAGAGGACCTCCGGACCGAGAATGAAGTGAGAAACTGGCCAGGCAACCTTTTAGAACACAGAATTTAAATTAACAGAGAGGAAGATTTATTGGGGGGAAAAAAAGGAGAAAGTCTATTTTTGCCAGATAGCCCCAAGAAACTCCACTGCTGAGAGCAGAAGAAGGCGAGGGTGGGGTGGTACCGTCAATGGCCACCAGGATGGCCGTCTGGCCTTTCATCTCATGATCTGTCATCGCGTCACTGATGTCGCTGGAAATGGTTAGGCCGTTGCGCCTCATCCATTCGCGGTTCCCAATCAGCACAGAGAAGGTCTGGGGGGTCGCATCTGTTCAAAAGAGTCTGTGGTTATTCCCAAACAGTCCAATTTTACTATGAGAAAGGACTAAAAACCATGGAATCCTTTTAACAGCAGAAAGTCCCGTGTAACTGTTTTGAAACACAGTAGCTAGCAAGCACTTCTCATAACACCACCCTTAAAGGACCAGGGAAACAGTAATTAACGTGTGGAACGTCGGGGGGGGGGGGATCCAAATGGGGTGTGAAAAGGTACGTGCAGCGTGTGCAAAAATGGTATAAACATTGGGTAGTGTCCTTATTTGCCTTTAAGAGGTATCTGCTGGTTCCTTTTCTGCAGAGATTAGAAGCAACAAGTGTAGCTGGGTATAGATGACCCAAGGTGCGTCAGCAAATAACAAGTCTACTTCTGTGAAATGTTTAAAAGCTGTACCTCCTAAAAGGCCAGGTGAGCCTTTCTCCTGTCACCTTCTATGCGTGCTGCTAACCTAGGGGTCACCACACAGGCCAGTCCTGGTAGCTAAATGGAAGCGTCATGCTGGGGTCATGCTGGGTTCTGAATTACTAGAAGGTGTCAGATGGCTTCTAATGATACCCCAGTGCACTTAAGAGAAAACACCAGACACGGGCATTTTGGGTGCGGAGGGTGTCCACATTCTCGTGCTGATGGCTAGCAAGCTATCTCCAGAATCAGAAAAGCCGTATTCACTCCAAGCAGTACCCCTTGTTGGCTTGGGCAGACCACTTCCATCTGGCTTCCCTGCTGCTGCCAGCTCTGTAAATACGACACATGCCATCGGGGTTCTACAGCACGGGAGGGAGACTGGAGGAGCAAAAGCAGAATTCCCGTCTGTCCCCTTTATAGCTTAGAGAAGCAGCACTGACTTGGGTAAGAAAGAGGAGACTCAAGATTATGGGTCACAGAAGCAATACTCTAGGGGCGCCTGGGTGGCTCAGTCGTTAAATATCTGCCTTTGGCTCAGGTCATGATCCCGGGGTCCTGGGACTGAGCCCCGCATCGGGCTCCCTGCTCCGCGGGAAGCCTGCTTCTCCCTCTCCCACTCCCCCTGCTTGTGTTCCCTCTCTGTCTCTCTCTCTGTCAAATAAATAAATAAAAACCGAAAAAAAAAAAAAAGGAGCAATACTCTGAATTGCAGTAACATACGCTACTTCTGTCGGCCATTAGCGTCAAGATTCAGAAGTATCAGAGAACCCAACAATGGACAAACGGCAGGCTTTCCTGGGGGAGGCGGGCACGCGGCACCCCGGCCAGGAGCCGCCCTTGTCCACAGCCGGGGCCCCACAGCCGTGTGCCGGCCTGGAGCTCTCTGGTTAGGCACGCTGCCGGCTGACCCAGCCGGGCCCAAGCCGTGGCAGGCCGGGCAGAGAGACAAGGGCCAGGGATACCTATCGCCTCGGGAACGCTGCCAGTCCTGCTCAGGGGAGCAGCCTGTTTGCTCTGCTGGCGCTCGCCGTGGGCCAGGATGCCCTCCACGCTACTGACTTTGCAGCCGATGCCACAGCCCGGCACTGCCTGGAAGTCCGTGCAGTATCCCAAGGTCTCGGTTCCCAATTCCTGTGAAGCCAGGGAGAGAGGGGAGGTGAGCAGGAAGCAGGAGAGAGCGGCACCGACCACGAAAGCAGGACTGCGCCGGTGAGAAGATCGACTAGTAACTCGGCAACTCCTTCTCTCACCCGACACAGACATTACAATTATTAAATGGATGCCTCATGACACGGGACGAGGGGCAGACTAGGCAGGAGAAGAGCAGTTCACGGCAAATGCCTCAAATTAAAGGAGGTGGGGGGAGCAAAAAAGAGAAGAGATATTATTTTTACGTTGCAAATAATCTCATGAGAATGATGGAACAGGCAAGAGGTAACAAAGCTGCTTGGAGGCTTTCAGGAGGTCACTGCCCATTTACAGGCCCTGTGGGGGGGGCGAGTGCAAAAGGAGGAGAAAGACGTGAGGCGCTGCTTCCTGTGGGGTTAACTACACAGCAAAGGAGGGATGACAGAGCACGTTCGTCCTGAAACATCACGAGAGAGGGGGAAATGGTGGTCTGAATGACCCTACACAAGACACCAGCGCAAGTTTCTGGAAGACTCCCTGTCCAGGTAGAGCTGTCAGCTTTGCCCCAAGGCATTAATTGTATTTGCCCAGACCGTTTAAAATTTTTCAAGGCAATATTCTGGCACATCCTGCTGCTTCTATATTTAGACTGAAAAGAGAAAACGCAACAGGACCTTTCGTCTGGAGAGGTCAAAGGATGAATGCTTTCCCATTAACTGCCAAGAACCCACTGGGCATTCTGCTCACCTCTGCTGGCGCCTCTCCATTTCACTGCCCCCGGTTGAGGGGCTTTCTCCTCGTCTCGCCCAATCCCCCATTCCGTTCTGTATCCCCTTTGCACTGAGCACTCATTAAGGACTGAACTAATACACCATCTGTCCTCCCCACCGGACCATCAGCTCCCAGAGGGTGGAGTTCACATCCTAGCAGTTTTTGTTGTTTCAAGCACAGATGCTCAGTACATGCTCTCTAAGTGACTGCTAACACTTAACTGCCTTTGTGATGATCTGGAAATGGGATGGGGGACCCATCACTGACAGCTACATCTCCACCTGCTCCACAGGGGCCTGCTGAGGGGTTCCCAGGGCCCATAAGCCCAGGCCTCCTGCAAGGCAGCTGACCCAGGTTACAGAGGCAGCAGAAGAAGCATGTGAGGAGGAAGGTGCTTGGAGGCTTTCAGCCAGTGAGAGCAGAGAAGGCGGCCAGCCGGGGCACGGAGGATGGGGGGGGTGACGGGGGGAGGGCTGATGGGGGGGCGAGGAGGCGAGGGATGAGCAGTGCCCAGGTCCGCATACCTCTTTACAGTACTTGGTGACTGCCATGCCCAAAGGGTGCTCGCTGCTGGCCTCCGCAGTCCCCACCACAGCAAGAACCTTCCTGAGGGGCATCATGGCCACATCCACAAGCAGGAGGACCCTCATGACTTTGGGGACCCCATGGGTAATGGTGCCAGTTTTGTCAAACATCACGGTCTTTATCTGCCAAAACAACCACATCTTGGTGACCACAAATACAGATGGAAGGGACTTTAAGAGCCTGCACAATCTTGAGGCAGAACTCCACTCAACCTAGCTCCAGCAGGTAACGACACCCCTTCATACAACCCTGTTAACACAATACCCTACAATCAATCCCGGGGTTCAACCACTCCCACGACAAAGACACGGTTTCTCTTTCTGTGCAGCCTAAACAGTCTGCACTGTGACTTAACCTTCCTCAGGTTGAGCCAGAAACTGTCACCCCAATTTCACAGGAGATGGCACGGCACCATCTTCTGGAAAGTGACACCACGCAGATTTCCCATGTCAGGACCCTGGCCGTCTGCCCATCTCCCTGCGCAGTTTCTCTGGCCTGCCTGAGTGCACACGCTTACTGAGAATAAGGAGCTCGCACTCCAGGTTCAAGAGAGGAAGGGAGGGGCACCTGGGTGGCTCAGTCGTTAAGCGTCTGCCTTCGGCTCAGGTCATGATCCCAGGGTCCTGGGATCGAGCCCCGCGTCAGGCTCCCTGCTCAGCGGGAAGCCTGCTTCTCCTTCTCCCTCTGCTGCTGCTCATGCTCTCTCTCTCAAATAAATAAATAATCTTAAAAAACAAACGAAAAAGAGAGAGAGAGAGAGAGAAAGGGAGCGTTCCCTGGCTGTAATAACAAGCAACCACCAGAGCCAATTTCCGCACCCGGCCCACTTGGTCAATGGCAGCTTGCACCAGTCCCCATGGGTCTGGGTTTTGCCAGTCGGTACCTGTGTCCATGGCCAGAGCCCACCCGTCCTTGATGCCCATAGCTCCCCAAACCCTACAGGAGGCCAGCTGCTTGCTGTGGCCAGACTGTCCCCCTCACTTAGCCAACAACTGATGCTGAGCGGCGGTCTCTGCACTACAACTGGTCCTCCTCCAACAATCCTTGCACCAAGCAGCCACAGTGATCTTCCCAACAGTAACCGAGTCCCACCCCGCAGGCGCTTCAGACCCATCCTCGGCTCCCTGCTGTTCTCTGGGTCTTATACGTTCTGAAGCCTTGATGCAAACTCCAAGGCCCTTCCAGGCCCTGCTCTCCCTGCCCTCCTCCCTCAACAGCCTCATCTCCTGTCAGTTTCTCTCTCCCTCTCAATGATTTTCTTTTGGTTCCTCGTCATTTATTCCGTAAATAACTGTTGAGGGCTTCCAGCGTGCCTGGCACCGGGCAAGATGCTGGGAACACAATGGTGAGGAAAAGTTCACAGTCCCTGATCTTACGGGGTCGATGATGTGGCCGTCCAGCCTCCTTTCCAATCTCCACTGCCTGGCTAACTCCAGCTCGACTGGGCGGTCCCAGATGAACCTCTCTATTTCCTTCTATGCCTGTGTACCCCCTCACCCCTGGGCCAACACCTGCGAATGCAGGTCAGGTCCCCACTACACTGTCCTCCCAGGCTTGCGCTCACACAGATGTGTGGTTTACTGACCCCACATCTGCCTCTCCCCCTAACGTGGAAGCTCCTTGACAGCCGAGGTCCCTGGCCATCGCCGGGGCCTACCACAGGACCCACACACGGTAAGGGCCCAACAAATACCAAGTAAATAAATGGAGAGATAAATAAATGGAAGGATGGGCATGCTGGGCCCAAGATTCTCCACAAACACTGCTGCTGACTATTCCACTCCCAGAAGTCAGGGTCCCTCTGCTAATCACATGGATGTGCTCCGGTACTTTCCTCTGAGCCCGACTACCTGGGTGTGAGTCCCGGCTCTGCCACGGATTAGCTGCAGGCCTTTGGGAGAGTTCCCTCGCCTCCTCCTGCTGAGCTTCCTCATCTGAGAAATGGGAATAATAAGCACCTATCTCAAAGAGTTGTTAATGAGATTAAATCAATTCATATTTAATCCTGCAACTGTTAGCTGTTGCTGCTATTATCATTCCCAGTCCCTGTTGGCTTCCTGTTATACTTAATTAACAGGGCTGCCCTCAAACCTCTTCCAGGTTTTTCTCTTAATACAGAGTTTAAACAGATACTACTTGCCCTCCGACTCTCTTCAGTTTCAAAAAAAAAAAAAAAAAATCACATAGTAACAGCTACAGAGTCATTCCAGCCAAGACCTCAAGGGATAGCCAGAGGTGCAAGGGCCAACCTTGTGGGCCATCTCCAGAGGCTTGCCTCCTTTGATGAGGATGCCATTCTGGGCGGCCACCCCGGTGCCCACCATGACTGCCGTGGGCGTGGCCAAGCCCAGGGAGCAGGGGCAGGCAATGCACAGCACCGTGATGGATGTCTGGAACGCAAACCGGATGATCACCTCTGCCTGGGAGATATGCTTGTTGGGGGTCTGAAAAGAGGAAAGAGATAAAGGCAGGCTGAGGGTTAAAGGAGGAATCTCACTGACTTCTAATCACATAAGAACATTTTAGCGTGGGCAGCAGGACCTGAGATGTGTGATGAGCTGGGGTTTGGGAAACACGTGCAGTCCTTCTACACGTCTGCTTCAGTGCTGTGTTATCACCTGGCTCACTTTACTGGTCCCCATCCCAGTTCCCCAACTTGACGCTCTAGGCTTTCCTCTGAGAGAGCCATGAGGAGAGGAGAGAGTCATATAAAACTCCCTACCAGAGGAAGGTGCCCAGACTCCAGAATTGGCCCGTGTACGGCCATGCCCCGGCCCTGACACTAATTTAACATCTCTGCGTGTCAGCTCCCTCATTCAGAATGGAGATGGTAATACCAATAACGCCCAACTGTTGTTGGAAGGATTATATGAGCTAATACACATATAAATACATATAAACACATAAATATACATTGTACAATACCTGGCACGGGAGAAGCGTCTAAGAAATTGTAACTGTCACATTATCAATATTACATATTAACAATACTATACATTATTACTGTTATCATTATTATGAAAACTTTAAAAAATGATAGGTCTCCAAGGAATCCACCCTAAGGTGATAATCATACCAGTGGCCAAAGATACAAAGATATTTATCACAGCGTTTTTTTCAAAAAACTAGAGATACCCGATAGGGAACTGGGGAATTAAATTGTGAAGATGAGGTGCATAATGAAATATTATTCGATTGTTGAATCGATGATGCATACCTATACTTGTTGACATGGAAAGATACCAGCAACATTGTTAAATAAAAAAAGCAAGTACAAAACGGCATGTGTTGTGACTGAATTAGTGCAAAATTATCTGCCCATGTCTCTATATAGCCTTTCAACGATACTGGAAAGAGGTTTACCAAAGTGCAAAAAATCGTTACTCCTAGGGATGGGATTTGGAGCCATCTTTATTTTCTTCTATTTTTTCCACTATCATTTTCTTTGCAAACCCAAGACAAACAAAATATGGGTCTCCTTTCCAGTTACCTGCCGACACATATGGGTACTACTATTTGCATTCTGACATCTTGATTTACCTTGGTTTATTTTGCAAAATGGCAGGTATCTCTGGAGCACAATCAGGAGACACTAAATTCACTTTAATCACAGTATGTTTTCTAAATCAAGGATACAGACCACGATCTCTTTAGCTTCCATCTACACTTTATTCCTTGATTTTGAAAGGCAGAATTCTAAAATAAGGTGTATTATTAAAGAGTCATTTCACTTCGATTAGAAACAGTTGGATTTAGATAGAGGGACACTATTTAAGACATCATGCAATTTTTAGAAATAAAGATGATGTGATTTAAAAAAAAAAACAACAGTAATTCTCATCAAAATAGCACTGGGCATTCTGATGGGATTGGTGGACTTCTAGAGGGTGACATGAACCTCTCCCTACAAATGACTTTTAGACAGCAGGGTGATAATATCTTAAAGGAACATGCAGTACCTCATTTGCCAGCATCCTCCCTGATATTGCAGATAAAAACAAAAGAAGCCAAAGTAAGATGGAAAGGCAGGGAACAGCAGAAAGGCCCATATTCCAACTTGTTTAGGAACTTTTCCCACAGCCACATGCCAATGAGCTGCTCTCCCGCAAAAGCAGAAATTTGAGACAGTCAGGTGCCGTAATAGCCACTGGCAAATTCTAGGAATATAGTCATAGGTCATTCTTCAAAGCACCGAGGTCTCCTTAGATGTCAGAAAGAGCTTAACTTGGACATTTTTCATTTTAGGATAGGAAATTTGAGAGAGAAAATGACATCTTAGTAAATGACATGCACCCCAAGAATTTCAGATATGCCTTTAATTATGAGTAGACCTTTTTTTTAAAGAAAAAAATTATCCATTCCATATTTACAATTTCTTATTCTATGGCTCTAAGGTAAAATAGGCATTCAATTTGGCTAAGTAGGAGATACTTTAAACCATAGATAAAACACTGTTCCCCTCATTGGGCAGTTATCAAATATGACTCCAACTGAGCCATTCCCTGCTGATGTACATCAAGGTTTCTCAAGCTCAGCACTACTGACATTTGGGGCCAGATGATTCTTGGTTGTGGGGGGCTGTCCTTTGCATGGCAGGATGTCTGGCATCCTCAGTCTCTACCCACTAGATGTCAGTAGCATTCCCTCCCCAGTCATGACAACCAAATGTCTCCAGACATTGCCAAATGTCTCTGGGGACAACAAAATCACTCCCAATTGAGAATTACAGTTCTTACTTCTCGAGCAGAAAAGGTTATTTTTGTACTTTCCACTTTTTTTGGAAGTTTGACAAAACAGTATTTCCTAAGATAGTATTCGTCATCTACCTTTTAACTCAAGAAAGCATATTCCATTGTCTCATGTATGTTTAATAAGTATTTATTATTAAAAAGCTATTAGCATTGCCTGGGAAGCCGCAAGGTTGAAGATAGTATTGTCAGATATAGAGAGCAAAAAACATATTTTTCTTAAAATCTGTTAAAATGATATTATCATGCCCTCAAAATTGTGAAGTGACCTATGATATGGGCCTCATAACTCCAGAAATGGCCAAGGTCGCATTATGTGAATGTTTTAGGCATGACAACTGAGAGCTAACTGGTGTCTGGGAAATTATTTAACTAGAAGGCAAAGGGCATCTTTAAAAAAACTTGCAGAAATAGAGTGACTGATGGTCCTATCTTGGCTAAGATTTTGCTGCCAATAAGTGAAGCAAGCAAATAAATGTAATGGGTAATTAAAGCCCAATGAATCTAAGATATGAGAGAACAGGATTAATGGCAAGAGATTATTTAAAACACAGCAACCATACTGCCCAAAGCATTCAACTTACAGGAAAGTATTTCTGAACAACACCAAAATCGATAAAACCGATTATAATCCATACCACCAACGTCAACGTTGAAATGATGATGATAAATGGGACAAAATATCCACTAAACCGGTCAGCCAGTTGCTGAATGGGTGCCTATGAAAATAAAACACGAAGACCATGAGAAATTACAATCCACAAAGAAATACGTCCCCACAGGCACAGGCAAGCACTGGGGTTCTGAGCCCCCTCGATTGGTAAGTTAACGCTTACTAATCACTCTCTACTCAGCAAAATCTGCCTGAGTCTATGAAACTCTTAGAATAACTTTTAAAATGAGGAAGTTGACGTTATGTTATTTTTTAACTTTCTTCATTACCTTTGACATCTGAGCCTCTTCCACCAATTTCACAATCTGAGCCAACGTGGTGTCATTGCCCACATGGGTGGCATTAACGAGCACAGAGCCGTGTGCATTTATAGACCCAGCAATCACTGTGCTTCCAGGTTTCTTCGTGACGGGCATGGCTTCTCCTAGAGGTGGAGAAAAGAGATCAACCGTAACGCACTCAGCCCCCATTCAGTATTCACGTGACCCGGCAACTCCTGTGATACCCACCCACAGGGAACAGGAGACAAGCCACCTAACCTGTGATGAGGGACTCGTCGGCCATGGTGTTGCCTTCCAGGACTTTCCCATCCACTGGGAACTTTCCCCCGGGGACAACTTTGATGATATCACCCCGCTGCACCAGCTCCATGGGTACCTGCTCCTCTCTGCCAACAAAACCACTCAGGTTACGCACACAGCAATCAACCAGAGCTCAACCCTCTTGGTCGGCCGCTCAGCTCAGGTTCTCGACAAAGTGTTGGACATGCTCTTTGCTTTACACCAAGCAGCAGTATTCATTTTCAGATAAAGCCACTATTTATTGTGCAAATACTAAGGGGCAGGCACTTTACTAGGCACGGGGAAGAGAGCTGGGAACAGGACAGCCAAGTCCCTATCCTCAGGAAGACCCATTCTGCAGAAGAAACAGATAACAAGACAGTTCCAGGTATTAAATAAGTGTTAGGATGCAAACAATGTGACTGGAAGGCTTTTTTTGGGGGGGGAGGAAGGGTTCACTTGGAAGATGAACTGAGACCTGGATGATAAGAGGGGCCAACATACAGGCGAAAGAAAGTTCAAGGGGAAAAACCCAACTAATGCAAAGGCCCCAAGGCAGGCAGGAAGGGTGCCCTGGAGAACCAGGAAGAGAAGCAGGCAGTCCAGATCCTGTGGGGACTTGTGGAGCAGAGTACGGGCTTTGGATGTAAGGTTTTTACTGGGAAGTGACATAATTTGATTCACATTGTCAAGTCCTCTCTCTGGCTGCTGTATGCGAGCGGGCGGCAGGGACAATACTAGAAGCCGGGGGAAGAGGTGCGCTGTTGCAACAGCCAAGCAAAGGACAGCAACGGCTAAATGCGGAAAGAAGAGAATCAAAGAGGGAGCTCTAAGCTCTGTTACTGCGATGGAGGCAAGTGTACCGAAGCAGCTGAGGGAGGGCGAGAGAAGGGAAGGAAAAGAAACGAAATAAAGACCTTCGTGTTGACCCCCTTTGGGTCTGGGATGCCTATCTGACTTCCAGGGAAAATGTCAAGCAGGGAGTGGAAAACGGAACTTGAGCTGAGAGGAGGGGGCAGAGCTAGAGGTGCAAATCCAGGAGCTGTCTCAACACAGATGGCATTTCCAGCCAAGAAATGGTGCGAGCGCACCTGGGTGTGCGAGTGGAAAAGAGAAGGAGTTCTAGAACTAAGCCCTGGGGCCGGACAACATCTGGAGGCTGAGCAGGTGGAAGGGCCCGGGTAGACGGGGCGGAGGCCCGCGAGGTGGGGGAGCAGGTGTCCCTGTCCAGCCGCCAGATAAGCAGACTTCATCACACTCTGCACTTGGGCTTGGTACCTCCGTAAAGGTCAGTCACACGTGCATAAGGAACAAAACCAACAGTAAGTTTTCAATGGAGAGACTGGGGGGCAGGGGGAATGCTGGTGAGGGGCCGAAAGGAAGATAAACCTGGCAGTTGTTGGGCTGGGGTACATGGAAGAGGTCTGCTGTGGGCGGGGGCAGTTTCAGAAGCTGCTGGAGGCGGCAGCCCAGCGGGAGGGGTGGACGAGAGCACGGGAAGCCAGCAGACAGCAGCTCGGGCCGCTTTCGCGGGAAGATGTGCTGGGACAGGGAAAAGAGCAGGAGAGGGAGAGGGTCAGACGGGACCGTGCGAGCCGTAGGTGTGTGAGGGCTGGATGCTGGGGGGGTCGGCCCGAGACAGACAGACATGCGGTGGGGGAGACGAGGGTAGGGCAGGAGTGGGAGACAGCCAGCCGGAGGCCGCCAGGGAACCGCCACAGGGGCCAAATACACGTCACTGTATACAGCCGACCCTTGAACGGCCCGGTTTGCACCACGCAGGTACACGCGGGGTTTTAATAAATATAGTACAGAAATAGAAATACGTTTTCTCTTCCTTCTGATTTTCTTGACATTTTCTTTTCTCTCGCTTACTTTATTCTAAGAACACAGTATATAATAACATACGAAATAGGTACTAACCGACTGTTTTATGTTGTCAGTAAGGCTTCTAGTCAACAGTAGCTTACTGGTAAAGTTTTTGGGAGTCAGAGGTTATATGTGGATTTTCGACTCTGCGCTGGGTCAGCGCCCCTAAGCCCCACTGTTGTTCAAGGGTCACCCGTTTATAACAGTGCCTCATGACCAAACGGTGATAAAAGCAGATACGCAGGCTCTGAGGTTTGCGTTACACACTCCCTTCATTCTACAAGGACTACATTCAAACTACCACAGAGAAAAATGTACAATAAGCTGCCTTATCAACATGTGAAGGTAACACAGACCTTTACTGAGTGTACGTACTGTGCTAGATTTGTACAGGTTTTTTTCTCACTGAATCCTCCCAAAAGTATATGAGGTAAGTGATACTCACTCCCAGTAGAGCAAAAACCTGAAGATTTCTTAGAAAGGCACGAAACTGAATCTACATGCCCATTTCTTTAAACATTGCTATGTATAAATGTATAAAACTTGGGAACCAAAATGTGCAGAGATGATAAATATTTACATCAAAATTTTCTTTTTTAAAAAATTGTGCAGGAGCATCCTCTGCAAAACAAGGATTCAAGAGTTGCCCCCTCCCTGCAAGGCTCTGAGCACACACCACTCAGGCTGGTGTGCATAAATACAGGCTCAGTGCCACGGGAGACACTGTGTGCACCAGATGCCAGGGACACGGTGGGGAGCAAAGCAGACATGGCCCTGGCCTTGGGAGCTCGGAGTCCTCGGTAGGGCACTGGTGAATCACAGGGCAGTGGGGCCATCTGGGTCAAATCCTGGTGCAAAGCCACAGTGTCCTCTTTTCTACAATGGTGATTTTGTTCCAGGATTAACTGAGATGATGCGTGTTCAGTACTTGGTACCGTGCCTGGCATGCGGTGAGCGCCCCGGGAATTTCACTTAATGGACGTTTTCCCTAGTGACAGGCCTCTGTGTAGCAGGCACTGTGCTGGACTTGGGTACGAACAGGACAAAGCAGAGCCTTCCTCTCAGGATGCTGACACCCCAGAAGCCACAAGCAGACTCGTGAATGTAAGTTCAGTAATGGCCATAATACAAGAAACGGGGTGGGAAAAGGAGGGGCGCCCTGAAGTCTCAAGTGCTGGGAGTAGATATGAGGAAACCCGTTTGCGGGCTGGGCAGGGTGGCAAACCGGGAGGAGAGGAGGACTCTCCATAATCTGAGAATGTTCTTTGCTGCTTCTTCAAGTCTCCCAGTGATGGAGATGCCCAGGCCCTTCCCCTCTGAGGCCTGTCTACGCGACCTGGAGGAGCTTCCCATCACACCAGGTCCTCACTTGGTAAGAGAGGCCTGTCAGGAGAAGGAGCACCTGCTCACTTGAGAAGGGGCATCGGGAGCTAATGGCAGAACCTTCTCCCCCGGAATAACCTAACTACTAAGCTTTAGAAGGTTCGCTTCTATGGGGATTCTTCAAGAAATTGGCACCCATGTCCAACTGGGTGCCATTCTAAGAAACCTTTAGTAATGTCAATCTCTGCTTAATCTGAAGTTGAATTTCCCCTTTGATTTGAATTCACCATATCATTCTAAGCCCGAACAGCTTAATTTAA
Organism: Leptonychotes weddellii; assembly: GCF_054177405.1. Classification (NCBI taxonomy): domain Eukaryota; kingdom Metazoa; phylum Chordata; class Mammalia; order Carnivora; family Phocidae; genus Leptonychotes; species Leptonychotes weddellii. Next base: position 119,633,249 of record NC_138371.1, on the reverse strand, counting down.
GGTGAGCAGCACTTGATGGGGGTCAAGGTGGCTCCTTCCAGTGAATTCCCAGCATTTCTTCTTCAGAAGCTTGTGTCTCCCAAAACGCCACGGTGTGGGAATACACTTAATTGAGAGACAGTGTTTTCCCTAGCCTTTCTTCTGCTTCCGGAGCTTCTGCCAGTAGTCTGTCTACCACACCCGTCTCCTCTCTCCTCTCCCTCCTCATCTAACACAAAGTAAAAAGACAAAAACTTAGACTAGAACAGCCACTACCTAGATGAAGTCTGTAACTCTGCTTTCCCCACTACCACAGGAGACTTCAATGCAGGAGACTGGGGACCAGGTCGTGTAGGCCCTTGAATGTCACCCCAACCAACATGGGGTGATTTCTTGAACATTTCATGGTCCTTTCATTCATTCAACTAGTAATCTGAGCACCTGCCACGTGGGTGTCCCAGGGCAAGTGGCGCAAGAGCCAACCAGCCCTGGGGACAGGAAAGGCTTCCGGAGGACATGCCCCCCAAGCTGAGCCCTGAAGGACAAGCAGCCAGGCAGAGGGGAAGAAGAAAGGTGTGTGGGGAGACCCGAGAGCCTCCTCCTGGGAGTTGCCAGTGGGGTGTGGCTGGGATAAGATGGAGGCATGGCGGCACATGGGGCTGAGTCCAAGAGGTGGGCCAGGGCAGACGCCGAGTCTCATGTGCTCACTAAGCACACAGACTTCATCCTAAGGATGGCAGGGAATCGCTAAAGGAGCTCCAGCTACAGAGGAATACAAGGAGATCTGTGCTTCCAAGAGATCACTGGTTTGAATGTGGGAAGATATTTAGAAAGAGACGAAGCTGCAAGCAGGAGGCCAGTGAAGACCCTGTGGCAGTGCTGTAGGGGACAGAGTGGTGGCAACAGGAAGGGGCAGGGGGTTACCATAGGTAACCACACTGATCACCCAAGACTTGGGACAGACAGGTGTCCCTGGCAGAGGGACAGAGGGAGGGACAGGCCCAAGTCTTGCTGAAAGGAGACAACTGAGGTGGGAAACTCTGGTGGCCTTCTGACCAGTCCACACCTGCAGAGGCCCGATGTGGCAGGCCCCACAGAGACGGAGGTTGACTTGGGGGCCCTGGCACCAGCACACCTCATCTCAGAGAAAGTCAAGCTCCTCAGCGGACAGTGTGTGGCCCTGGCCCTGGGAGAGCGGAGTGTGACCACGGGCCTGTCACCTCCCAGCAGGCTGGAGCACACCATCAGAAGGTGGGGTAGGAACCACCACCCTAGTCTGACAGACAGGAACTGTGCCTCACAGGCCATAACTGACCTGCTCCTAGCACACAGCCTGTCTGCCTGTGGCAAGGCCTGAAGGAACTCTGGTCTTCTGGCTCCTAGCTTGGAAAATGGTGCCAACCACATAATGACGGTAGGAGTCTGGCCATAACGTGTCCACAGCCAAATGCTACTCGCCATCTTCTGACTGGGGTAGTCCCCCCCCGTCCTTGGGCATTTCAAGTAGCTCTCGCCTTCTGGCAAAGATGCGTGTCTCCTCACATCCGAATCAACCGAGCAGTCCGTGTGACTGCGGCCGGTGCTTTCAGAAGCACTTCAAAACGAAAGGCAGCAAGTAAACGCAGCTGTCCATGGTTTTGTTCCCAGTCTGAGTATTTCCATATCTCAGAAACTCTCACGTCATTAATTTATAAGGGGGAAAAAAAACACAGCCAAGGTGTGCAAATGCTACAGAGCCACGCAAACAGTCGCGTGTGTGTGGAGGCCCACACGTGGCCAGCCGCTCTGTCCCACGGGATCCTCCTGCCCGGAAGACAGATTAGCAGGTGGCCAAGAGGGAGCTCTGCCATTCACCTGCCCTGGACGTGGGGCAAGTCACTCCACCCCACTAAGCTTCAGGTTCTTCCTAAAGACACGGGGATCACGGGAGCCCCTACCTCATAGGGTAGTTATCAGGTTAAATTAGGTAGTTGATATGAACTACTGGCTAGTGGGAGTGGTACATGGTAAGTTCTCAAATCTCAACTACTGCTACCATAACTCTGCCCAGTACTTAAAAGCTAGCATCCAGACAAAAACCAGTGCTTCCATGCTGTGGTCGGCCGGTGCCTTATGCACAGCACAGGCTCGCCGAGTGCCCCCCTGGAAAGCAGGGGTGGGGGCTTGCAGCCTCTGAGGGCCATCTCTGGGGGACGCACTCATGAGCCCACACTGGCAACAGCGTGAAGAATGGGCATGTGCAGTGGGGGCAGGGCGCAGGACTGCTTCGACAACAGGGGTTTGGACTGTAGGTCATACTGGATGGTTGGAAGCAGCAAAGACAGACACCCTGAAGATAAAGATGAAATTGACAGAGGGAGGTTCCTGAGCAGAGGCCCAAAAGGAGAGGCCTCTGCCCCTGGGGTGGGGGAAAGGGAGCATGCAATGGGGAAGGTTAGCTTTGTGGCTCACTGAGTGACTGAGTGACAGGGAACTGACGGATTTCCCACCTTGATGGCTTCTATTTTCAGCAGTCAGAGTGAGATCACAGGCCGAAGGGGAAAGTGGTGGGGCCAGAGAGAGATTTCAGTAATGTGAAGGAGGTTTGAAATAAGCACTGCCTAGAATATGAAAATGAGGCTGACCAGGGAAGTACAGAAGCCTTAATTTGTGCAAATGTCCATATTATTAAATGTGCCTTAAGAGTCAGTATGTGGAAGGGTTAAGAGCATGGACTCTGGAACTAAGAGCCTGAGTTATATCCCATTCCACTACCTAACACCTGCGTGACCTCAGGCCAGTTGCTTAGCCTTTTTGATAATCAGTTTCCTCATCTGCAAAATATGGCTAATAGCAGTCTTTTCCTCCTATAGTTTTGTTTTTTTTAAATTAGATTTAATACAAAGAGGTTAAAATAGTGTATGGCAGATAGCAAATGCCATGTAAGTTCCAGCAATAATAATAATTATTATTTTTAATATCTGCCAACCTTATGAAGAAGAAAAATACTTCTCACATTTGTATTATTTGGCAAGCTGAAACCCTACCTCTCAGCCTGTGTAAATCCTCCAGATCTTGCAAGGAAGGTCCAGCGTATAGTCCGTGCTCTTTGAAGCTTTCCCTGACCGCCTCTAGCCTTCCCCTTCTGTAGTCCGGGAACACTAGTCACCTAGACCTCTCATTTGTCATTTAGCCTACACACACCCCACCCTGAACTCTTGCACATGCTGTAGTCTGTAAACGCCTTGTTAATTACCTGGATCGAGAGGACAGATCTGAGCGTACAAGGCTTTGCCTGCCCCCGCAAGGTCTAGTGTAACGTCATGAAGATGCTGGGCGTCTTGAGGTGTATTACACAGATTAATATAAACTGGCTGAAAACTCTGGATGTAGAGAACCCACCTGATGATCAAGTTGTCCTCGCCAAGGGTCACAACAGTGGCTTCTGTGGCTTGGAGAGACATGAGTTTGGCAAGGGCTTCTGAGGTTTTGCTCTAGGAAATAATCAGAATGGAAAACAAGAGCTATTGTAAGCTGACCCGTGCAAAGCCAGACCAACACTCACTAGGCTGGTGTTAAAAGCGGCTGCGGTTACAGAAAGCCCCTGCGGAAAGAGGCTGACCCCCTAACACAGCCACAGTGCATGCGAAAAAGCTCCTCCAGGAGAGATGTTGCTCACCGCCATCGACACGCAGCCAAGTCACCGCCGCTCTGAATGCACGCTGCCACAAAGTGCCGTGAATTACATTTCAGCAGAAAATACAAAACCAGTCTGTCCATTAGCTGTTTTTTTTTTTTAGGTTTAATCTAATTTCTCTTAGAGCTTGAGTCCTACTCTTTTATAGAATAGGTTAAAATGTGGGTATAATGCAGGGTGTTAAAAATGGCATGACCCTCAGATGGAAACGTGGATGTGTAGACTAATAAGCGATATAGTCAGTTATGTACAAAGAGGTGGTGTGAGCGCTGCCCTGAAATTTCCATTATGCAATGTGTCTGAACAAAGGTTTCAATAATTAACCAGATTAGCTGGGATTTCGGAAGTAGCAACCCATTTGGAGATTAGTGATCAGAACACCTAATTATACGTAGGTGTCACATTTCTTTAAGTCTTTCTCTAGACTGTGTGTAATTAGTAATTCTAAATAAGGTGTTCAGATGAATCAAGATTTACATTACTGAAGAACAGTTCTTTTTTCACCTGCAGCTGCGGTTACCTTTGCCACGTGTTCCAGCCACCGCCCCAGGGCAATGAACACAAAGAGCATGGGGGGGGTGTCGAAGAAGGTCACGGGGCTCCTCTCCGCCTTCTCGGCCACAGCCACCACCAGGATGATGAGCGAGTAGGTGTAGGCGATGCCGGTGGCCAGCACAATGAGCACATCCATGTTGGCCGCCCTGTGCCTTAGAGATCTGTAGGCCTGGACGTAGAAGTACCACCCGCCAAGGAGCTGAAAGACAGCAGAGGAAGCAACAGCTGCTCAAGGAGGCCTGGTCCATATGGCTGCCTACTGCCCCTCGCGCCTGCAAGTGCTTGGACATGACTTTCTCCTCGGCAGGGGACGTGCAGGAAATGTATTTCCTGATTCACAGGCCTATGGATTTCTGGCACAGGAACGTAGGGTCAAGGTCTTGGGGGACCTTTAAAACCCAGAGTACATAACCTGAATGTCCATCAAAAGGGCAAGGGGGCCATGGGGACGTAAAGCATGGTTCATTTATACTGGGGACAGTGCTCTGCAGTCCTGAGAAAGAATGTGCTAGATCTATAAACCACTGGCATGAAAGATGCCCGTAATACATGGTTAAGTGAAAAAGCCAGTTATAAATCAATTTATCTAGTATGATCCTATTCCAGCTAAAAAATAAAAAGCCCGTGTGTCTGTATTATGTGAACACGTACACACACCTACATATATAAGCACATGTGTATTTTCTCTACATAGATGAAGATCTGTAAACATACATGTCCGACTAGTAATAATACTAAGGTAACCCTGGGGAACAGGATTGGGCTGGAGGCGGAGTATGATTCCAGTGAAAGAATATCTTCCCCTTTGCTGCTTCTCCTTCAGCATGGTTTGAATTGTCTACAATAAATATACTTTACATTTGTAATTAAAAAGAAAATACAGGAACAAGCAAATTCAGGCCACAGATATTGCCCTCAGATAGTCTTCAACTAAGCATTCTGTCGTTAAGGCAGGAGTTTTATTTTATATTCTAAAACAGACAGAGGGCACACTTCCCAGCAGCAGCAACTCAGCTAGCTCCTTAATATCACCCCTGGAGGAGAAGTTCCAGGAGGCCTGTCTCAGGGCTTGCCACTCCAGGGAGAGTTTGAGCAACTACAACCGTGAAAGTGACAGTGAAACCAGGTCCTTTTAAGCATCTCGCGCCCAGCCCCCCCCCCTCCCCCCCACCAGTCGTAAGACAGAGAAAAGAGCCCCTGCAGGACAGCTGTGATAGCCAGGCTGAAGGGCTGTGTCTGGCACGGGAGGGCGGAGAACCTGTTGGCCACACACAGGCAGGGAGGGCAGAGGTTGGCCCTTTCTGATACGCACCTGGACAAAGGTACACAAGATAAAGAAGATGAGATTTAGAATGGACAGTCCTGGAATGATGTTGTGGTCCAGCACCATAGACTCGTGGGGCTCGCTGCTGGGCACCAACATATAGAGCATCAGACCCATGACGGGGATGCCGAACACCAGGCTGCACAGAAAAGACTTCTTCCACCTGCAGAGCAAAGCAGTGACAGTGGCCTGTTAGGTATCACCCGTCACTGGGATTGTGGGCTGGTCTTCTCCTGGGGACTCAGTTTCAGACCGTCTGGGACAGACAACCAGTGGTGTGAAACGAAGGGAAGGCTCCCTCCCTGACACCAGCCACCTGAGAGCACCGACAGGTTTAAACCTGGCAAGGACGTGCCAGAGATATAGACACCCCTGCCCGTCCGAGGCTGACCTGTTGCCTCTAATCCATAGGGGGCGCAACTGAGGCCCAGAACTGAGAACCCAAAGAAGTGGAACGTCCCGGTCCATATGGCTGCCTACTGCTCTTTTTTCAAAATAAAATCTTATACAGACTCCCAAGTAAAAACAGATAAAAGCAAAACTTTATTAGTCTGACCTTACTTTTACATTTGATTTTTAAACTATTACTTAATATAGGCAGTGAGAACTGTAAAGCCATCTTGGTGAACACCAAAGTTTGACGTGGGGGTTGCAGGTGACAGCTGTGGTCTCACGTCAGCATCCATGAAATTCCCACAATGTGTTGCGGAAGCTCTAGCATGCCTCCACTCCGGTCTGCAAACCGCGGGCCGCAGGACTGAAGTCTCAGACTCTCAGCCTGTCGCCCAGGGCCCCGAGAATAGCCCCTCGCTCGCGTTCCAGGTGCCTCTCCTGTCAGGCCTTCCCTGCTCCAGGCATGCTGAACAGAGCTCACAGGAATCCCTGAAGGCCCCCTGCCTCCATGCCCCTAGAAGACCCTCATGTCAACCCCCGACCCCCACCCCCACAGCCTGGCAAACCTCCTCTCATTCTTCGAGGCTCAGATCATGTGTCCCCTGCTGGTTGGCTTCCCAGACCCCCCTGAACCCACTTGATCCACTGCTCAACCACTCATTCCTAGCCCAGCTATGGGCCTCTCCAAGGCAGGGATGGTATCCTATTCATCCCTAGCACCTGGCATCGTGCCCTGCATTCAAAAGCGCCCTTGTGTTTGTTGAATGAGTAAGTGAACATCTGCAACAATGAATGAACTCAGGCTGCCTTTTTCCCAGGCCATTTTCTTTCCAATGACCATGGTTCCTGCCCTCAGACCCTACTTCTGGAACCCATGCAAATAAAGTCTTAAAATACTCTGTTGTGAAAGAAAAAAACCCACTCTCTTCCTCTCAACTTAAGTCAGCCACCAGCTGTAAGTGGCGATTTAAATTAAAATCAGTTAAGATGAAATGAAATGGAGAATTCAGTTCCTCGCTCGTACTAACTGCTCCGCAGCCGGTGGCTAGCGTCCTGGGCAGTGCGGGTACAGAACATTTCTGTCACTGCAGAACGTTCTGTCGGACAGCACTGCTTTAGGAGGGTAACATCACAGGGGCAGCAGAGGCGACTCTTCCAAGTGGAAGGTGCTGTGGGAAGCCAGGACAGCAGGGACACCCATGAGCACAGAATGAGGCAGTCAGGCCCGGCGACGGGGGGACACTTAGTCAAGAGCGCCAGGGTACCTCTTCTGTTCTACCTACTGCTTTATTTCCACCTTGTGGTCCAAGTGATGCGCGCTGGGGTTTCTCTGGGCCGGGGAAGCATGAAAGCCGATTTCCTTATTATTAAAAAAAAAGAGAAGTGAGAAACGGGGAGGAATGAACTTGGTTAAAACATGCATTGGTAGAAAGCATTTTACATCTTTGGAAATTAGAAAGTTAATCAAAAATCGCCTCAAAAGACTGTATTGGTTTTTCCGCTCATGACTTCCGTACCCAAATCACACTACAAATCCTGTCAGAGGTCCAGCACCATCTATGCTTACAGAGTGTCATCCTCAGGGGCTGGCCTCAGATGGCGGCTCCTGGTCCCTCCGCGGGCAAAGGCAGCAGGTTCTGGGAGAAACTTCAACATGCCCCGAGGCTGATCAATGACGAATTTATACACCCAGAATTTTTGTGTGAGGAACCCCAACTAGGGAGTGGTCAGGTCAGGCGCTGTCATTCCTGGCCTGAGGAAACTGCAGCTCAGAGCCATTGTGCTACCAGAAGAGCAAGGCCCCGTGCTCAGTGAACAGGTCTCTGGGCTCCCAGCCTGGGCCTCTCCCCGGCGAGCAGACCCTGGCTCCTTCGGCACCTGCAAGCCGAGGCTTCCCCTGAAGCCAGACGGACAGGCACCGCACCACAATCTGCTGGCTCTTTTCAGGGAATAAACTCCAGCAATTCTTTCGCCACCTCGCTCCCTGACCCTCTCCACCTCATCTGATCGGACCCCTTTACGAAATTACATGGGAAAGGCCACCAGGAAATGTCCTGTCGGTCAGGACGATATAAGGAGGGGCCCCAGGACTCTCTGATAATGGGATTTCACACGAAAATGAAAAGTTACGGCTGGAGAAAGAGCATCTAAGACTGTCTAAAGACAAACCCTCTTACAACGAACACCCGCCTAATTACATTAGGGAAGGAGGCAGCAGAGATGCAGAAACGGGGGCCAGACATCAGCAATATTCCTCAAATGAGGACAGAGATGCTCCTGCACTGAGCTCAGCCAGTGGCGTGGAGGCCAGGAGGGGCACGAGGAGTAAGAAGGTGACGGAGATGTGGTCCGAGCACCCCCTGGGACCCTCCCTCCGACGGCACATCAGTCTGCCTCCCCGGCCTCACCAATGGCCCCTCACTACTGTTCCGTAAGGCCTGTGCTGTGGCAAAAATCGAAAGGCCGCTGAGCTTGGAACTGTGAGGTGTGGGTCTGAGGGCCGGTCCTGCAAGGTTTGGCTGGATACCAGTGAGCGGAGTCACTTAACCTCCCTGGGGATCTCTCCCCACCTGACAGAGAAGCTGTGCTGTCTGCCTCTGAGACGGGGGGGTTATAGCAGCAGCAGCAGGAGAAGCGGTAACACACAACAGGGAGCTCCGCCAAGCCGCACAACACACAACCTGTCTCCTCAGCACACACACAACGAAGAGAAAATGAAAGACAACACCGAGGCTGCTACTAGAGGTTTCCCTGCATTAGCACTTCCCGCTAAACTTGGTTTATCCTGACCATCAGTTCATCTTGTGAGTTAACCTAGTTCAGTCTGGACTGTTGCAACCCATTCAGATCACCACTAATGCTCACCCTCTTATGGTGTGCTATCAACAGACCTTACAAAGGAAATGGATTGTCTGTGGACAAAGCGAGGGAGGGAACAGAGGGAGGCAGTGTGTGAAGACTATTCTAATTGATTTTCCAAACGAGAAACAACTAAACTCTCTCATTGTCAAGCAGGCCCAGCATAGTGGTAAAATGCAGTGTAACTCCTCTCATTACCAACAATCCTTTGGTCTACAGATACTTGGTACAGATATAAGTAACGCTTTATAATTACAATTAGGTAATTTAACCCCATGTGCCCAGGTATCTTACTGATATTGATGTTTCCCAGGGAATTCAGGAATTCACTGATTCTCACCCTCAGATTATCTGATATTTACTTAATTTCAGTTTATTTTAAAACGATTCACCTTCACTTCCATGGGAAAGCTTGAAGGATAGGTTAGGTGACCTTTTTCTTTTCTTTTTAATTTTTTGGCTAGCTATATTTTCTCATTTTTCCACAATGATTATAGATCACTGTTTTTTAAAAAGGGGGCATATTTTTTAAATTGAAGTAGAGTTGAGACACGTTACATTAGTTTGTATAATGTTTTTTAACGAATGACTTACCTCGATAATTCGGACAATATCCCGTGCACCGATAATTTCAGGATCGAACTTCACGTGGGCTTTGCTGGTGGCAAGGGCCACAGACGCGTAGGTGATGCCGTTTGTCCTTGTGAGTTTGGACTCTATGTTGTGAACACAGGATGCGCAGGTCATCCCCGTGATCTGCCGCACAGGATGACAAAAATACTACTCACTTGGGATTGAGAGGATCCCATCGAAGGCACACAGGGAGCGGGGTCAACAGGCAGCCACGAGCCCTTCCTCCTTCCACGGCATCGTTCCCAAGGCTCTGGACTCCCACCTCCAGACCCCATGTGCAAGATTTTCCTCCGGGACGCTCCCCCAGGGGCTGAGGGCAGGTAAACAGTGGTTCTTCCCCAACTCAGGGACGAGAGACATAGCCAGTCACAAAGCAGATGGCGACAAACCAACACTGACTTCCAGCTCTGACAGTGAGGAGCTTTCGTAAGCCACCCTACCCTCTCTGTTTTGTCACTTCTGCCACGCTGTGCATATGGATGTGAGAAAGGGAGTCTGAAATGAGACATGCCATCCCTGTAATATGTGTTAGGCAAGCCAGACAAGTCACTCTTTTGAGCATCAGTGGTCAACATTTCCCAGAACGCTCATTAAATACAGACATAAAACGTCTACAGACAGTGTCTGAACGTGTGATGATGATGATACAACTATTGAGACTGCTTCGAACATTGTTCAATGAACGTTTTCACCGAACTGAGAGCTTTCCCCTAAGGTCAGGAACACGGCAGGGATGCCCACTCTCACCACTGTTGTGCAACATGGTACTAGAAGTCCTAGCCTCAGCAATCAGACAACAAAAAGAAATCAAAGGCATCTGAATCAGCAAAGAAATCAAACTCTCACTCCTTGCAGATGACATGATACTTTATGTGGAAAACCCAAAAGACTCCACCCCAAAACTGCTAGCACTCATATAGGAATTCAGTAAAGTGGCAGGATATAAAATCAACACACAGAAATCAGTTGCATTTCTATACACTAACAATGATAGAGAAGAAAGAGAAATTAAGGAATCAATCCCATTTACAATTACACCAAAACCTGTAAGAAACCTAGGAATAAACCTAACCAAAGAGGCAAAGGATCTGTACTCAGAAAACTATAGAACACTTATGAAAGAAATTGAGGAAGACACAAAAAAATGGAGAAACATTCCATGCTCATGGATTGGAAGAACAAATATTGTTAAAACGTCTATGCTATCCAGAGCAATCTATGCATTCAATGCAATCCCTAACAAAATACCATCCACTTTTTTCAAAGAAATGGAACAAATAATCCTAAAATTTGTATGGAACCAGAAAAGACCCCGCATAGCCAGAGGAATGTTGAAAAAGAAAAGCAAAGCTGGCGGCATCACAATTCCGGACTTCCAGCTCTATTACAAAGCTGTCATCATCAAGACAGCATGGTACTGGCACAAAAACAGACACATAGATCAATGGAACAGAA